>NC_041405.2:162957845-163332845 GCF_900747795.2 Erpetoichthys calabaricus
TTCCTCACAGGGTTTTATCTCATTATCTTGTCATTTTGTACATCCTGTTTCTTTTTGTATTTTTCTCATTAATACAAATTTGTTAACAGAAAAAAACAGAAAGCAGAAAATAAATACAATGGGGGGGGGGCGGCAGGCGGCAGCTGGCTTGACCCCAACATGTACTAAGCAGAGGAGATTAGGAAGGTGGGCATATACTTTTTCACAACCCTATGAGCCACTTTGGTCCTCAGTTTAGAGGATCAGTTGGACATGACGGTGGTCACGTGTCACTCTGTCACTTTGACTCCCACCTCTCCACTTGGCAAGGCAGCCATTAAGACCCTCTTCTAATGTGAAGGGGGCTCCCCAGCTTCTGTCATTTACGGTGACCTAAGGGTGCTGCCACCAGTGGGGTTTCAGTTCACGGAAGGGCATTCAGTCACGTTATCTTCTGAAATGGCACATGGGGCGCAGGGCACCGTACCAGCTTATAAGGCCATGTTCACTGGGGAGAAATGTAAAAAGCCATTTAATGAGTGTGGGGACAGCCCTGCCACTTGGTGCCACTCCCCCTATTATGGGACTCCCCTGCCCTCTTGGTATTTCATGTCACCCAGAAGCAGACAGAACTGCAAAGCTTCTAAGACAAGGAGCCCAGTTTCTGGGAGCCACATTCTGTAACCCCGCTGGCACCTAACGTGGCACCATTGTCTCTTGTGCAGGCCTTCCTCGATTGCCTGGAAGAGGACCTGAGGACATTCTTCTCTGCTCATCCTCAATCCGTTTACACCGCCGTGCTGGAGAACAGGTAGGAGAGCAAAAAGATGGAGGAGCCGTTTTTATTAAGCAGGGCGAAGTAGAAGTTCAAAGGAGCCACCTGAACAGCCGAGCCACGCCAGGGCTGGACATGGCAGAATGGATGCCAGCGGAGTGGACGGGTGCTTGCCTGGGGCCAGGTGGCACGTCTGAGGCAGGAGTTGGCCAGTGTCCTCACTGCACCACACGACCACCACCATTTGCCTCGAGTGGGCAGCGGCCTGCACTCCACGGTTTGGTCATTTGCTCCATGTGTCCTTGTCGTGGTTCAAAGTGTGTGACGCTGACTCGATCACCTTGGCCACTGGCATCCATCTTCTGTCATGGCTGTCCTGGTTATGCCTGAACACTTTTAGTTTCTTCACTTTCTCCTTGTCGCTCATAGTGGGGACATTTGTGCAGGTGCTGCTGGAGACCACCGTACCCCGCGCTGTTAGTCAGACTCTGAGATGCACATGGCGGGGGGCTCACTGTCCCCAAACCTGCCAAAGTTACTAAAAATAACAAAACTACTAAAGACAAGGACGGGGAGAAGCAAATCACAGCCACGCCACTGACCTTCCTGCTCAGGACTTGCACCCCGTCTGGTATGCCTTAACCCCCCGCCTCCTTGCCACCTTCTTCTGCTCCTTCTCTTCTTTCCCACTTCCAGATCCAAATGGCATTGAGGCCATAAGAGATTTTTAACCCCACGTGTGAGACGACTCTTGGGGTCACCTCCAGTCTGGTCTCCTTGTGGACCACAGGCGCCAGGCTAGAGTGCCATCTTCTGGTGTTCCTTTGTCCACGGACCTCTCCTTCGTGCCACAGTGGCTCTTTGGCAGGCCTCTCTGCTGCAATGGTGGTCTTCAGCTTCTTCCATTGCAGTGCTCCGTTTCCGAGACCTCAACATGAAGGCCCACACCGCCTCTTGCTGGTGACGGCTTAGTAGCACTGGCACAAGTGGCTGAGGGAATGTTGCCAGTTTAGCCCTCAGTACTGCATCTGGTGACCAACTGCTATTCTGTGCCAGCTGGGTGGTCGTCGTCATCGTCCTCCACACAGTTTAGGTGGTGAACCACAGAGACGTGACATTTTGCTTTTGTGTCCTGTCGTTGAGTGACACAGGGACGTTACTGCGAGAGACCACCTTGGTACTTGGGAGTCTGTGGAGCGGCTCTGAAAGTCCTCCTTCTCCTCCATTTGTGCCACTCTTGCACCTTGGAGGTCCACCTCGGCCTGTTATGTTGGCCTCTGGTTCAATCAGAAGCATTGAGGGTCTTTTAAAGAGGGGGGGGGAGAGTCCCGGGGGGCTGCACAGTTGAGAGACGTGGCTGTGAGCAAACCTTTGGGGCCATTGAAAGTCAGGGTCCAACAAGAGCCCCCTGGGAAACATGACTTGCTGTTGGAGTGGCCATCACCTCCATTCATCGTTCTTGGCTGAAATGGAGCTTCTGGCCAGCGTAAGGGGCCACAGCAGGACACGGGTGCAGGTTGGTGGGTGGTCGAGTAGGTGGTCCATTGCTAGAGCATTTGGTGATCATCCCTGCCATGATTCCTGAACTTGGTGGCAGGAGGATGGAGCAGTTACCATAGTAATGGCACTGTGGGCACCCTGGGTGGTCCAGCCTTCAGTTGGCCCCAACCGTAATCTGTGGGCTTCATTTGATTTTCTAAATGTCTGGAAAAAATGCAAATCCGTGCCGAATCAGATGGGTGCCACTTATTAGATTAAGGTGTGCTCATCTGGGTTATGGCGGGTGGGCCGAGTGTGCCAGTTTCAAATGGGACACTGCCAAGTTCTGCGCACATTTGAGGCAGAGCAGCTGTGTGTTTGCCATTGGCCCACTTTTGCTGCCCTGCCACTCTACTTTGATTTTTCCTTGGGCCGTGCATTTCAAATGTTGGGACCACCAGTGCCACCACTAGGCATCAGACAGCATAGGGCAGACCCTGGCCCTTCTCAAACCCACTTGGTGGTACTCATGTGAGCCTCCACTCAGATGCCCTAAAATGGGCAGCGCGGCTCATTGACCACCTGTGGTCTGTTTGGGTGCCAAAGGATCAAGCTGGCACTTGTGTTTATAAAGTGTCACAGTTTCTGTGTACCCGCACATGCCCGCCTCATGCAGCCTACATGGTACAAATGGGTAAGGCCTGGCCGAGGGGGCAGTAACACATCCCAGTCTCCCAGCTCATTAGTGGCACACTGACCCATTAAGGTGCCAGGTGTGTTGGGGAGCCCTGAGTCAAGGCTGGCAAGGCCTTAGTCTGTTTTAGCTGGGGGTCTCCACTGTATACCTGGGTTGGGGAGAGTCACATTTATATTGGCTGGGCCATTTCAACCTGGTGGGCTCGTGATCCTCCACAGCAGGTGCCCACAATATGCCAAGGCTTGGCTGCTGCTGCCTCTTCCTTTACAGAAGGCAGGTTTGTTAACTGTGGTGGTCATCTGGACATCCTCACTGTGCCACTCACCTGTCAGTAGACTGGCCCACCCTTGCCCTGGTGTCCCCCTAACCCTGTGTCCTTGTGTCCTTCTCTCCAGCTACGAGCGGCTGCTGCTCCACGGTGTCTGCCAGTACATGGCACTGACCTCTGCCAGTGAGTATCTGTGGTGCCACCAGGCCCACCTTACCCGCCGCCCTGCTTGCTGTGCCCTTTGTTTCCATTCCTCTCCCTTTTCCTGTTGGCTCTGCATGGCTATTTTAAAGTGTAGAAGGCGCCCAGCTGTGAAGGATGAGGACATTTCCAGGACGCCGTGTCTTGTCATCTCGTCCCTGCCTGCACGTTTTCTGTTTCCTCTGGCGTCTGCCATTTTGTGTTTTGTGTCTGTGTAATCTTCTCCTTTTTGGTGCCTGCCATGTGTTCTCAGCGTTAGCTCACTCGTGTGTGCCATCCTCAAAACGCAGAGCGGCCACCAACCGTGAACAGAGGCGTTAATGACACTGATGGCTGCAGTCACGTGTGACTTTGGGGGTGGCATAGGACTTTCCAGCGCCCCCTTCATTTTGTCCAGTATAGTGGTGCCCACCCAATCCCTTCCCTCATTGCCACCCATTTTCTCGACGCGCGTGTTGCTTATTTTTGCTTGTCCTTTGCCCACCATGTGAAGTTACCAGTCATTAGTGTGGTAGATTTACACCTCGTTGACGTCACCCAAGCGGGTGCAGGAGGGCCGCTGCTGTTGCCAACATGTAATGTCAGACAACAGGAAAGGCCGGTGACACCACTGTTCTTATTTTTACATCCTTCATTTTATTTATTTATTTATTTATTTAACATTTTCTTCCTTACTGTAGCAACTGGACAGACAGACAGACAGACAGACAGAGACACACATACACACACACGTGTCCTTTTATTATGAGGGATACTAAAGGAGTTTCAAAAGGACAGTCGGGTGCCTAAGCGAAGAAATCTCATTGAAGAAGCAGAAAGCGAAGGCAGCGAGTCGAAAACCAGGAGCTCCAAAGCGGAGCCCAACTGTAAGAAGAAGAGCGACTGCAGTGCTGGGGCAGCCATTACATCAGGGGCGGGGTTTAAATAGCCTGAGGGCGGGGCCTCAACACCAGCAGCAGTCATTGGCCACGCCCTCTCGGCTTGACCCTCCCAGTGCAACCAACCTGACCTGACGGGGCAAAATCATAAAATACGTAACAGAGACCCAAAACGACGAGAAAGAGGAGGCCTGACTGAGTGCTGACGGCTTTGTCATTTTTTTTTTTATTCATCAGTGGCAGTGCCAACGTGAAGTGTGCCGTTTTTAATTTTTTTTTTTTTTTATTTTGTTGGCTGATTTAAAGAAGTAACCCTCAGAGTGGTGCATGCTGGGAAGTGTTTGTCTTTTAGGTGGATTTCTGCAGGAAACAAAAAAGCCCCTTGAGGTTGGCTTGTGTGCCCAGGTTGGAACCAACCTGTCTGAAATGGGCACACCTGACAAAGGAAGGAGAGGGTGGGCCCATCGGTAAAGATGGGCTGACCCGACAGTTTGGAATTTGAACATCTCATATTTTAAACCTCTTTGACTTTGTTTTAATTATTACAACGTTCTCGCCACAAACGCCCAAAAGCCCTCACTGCCAGAGGCCTCGGTTTCAGCTGGCGGGTGAGCACCCTGGGCCTTTGGATGTGCCAGTGACAATTAGTGGCTGCCCAGTGGCCTCCAGCTACCCTCTGTTGCACTCAGATCTGTGCTTGGCCTCTGGCATCGACTGCATGCCAGGTGGCAAGGGTGCCCAGTAGATGGCACCACCTCCTGCACAGTCTTAAGATGACTGCCTTCATCCCTACATGGCGCCCTGCTTGCCAGGTCTCTATGATGGGGGCCGAGCCTACAACTTTTTACATGCATTCTCGTAATGTGAGAATCCCCTACTGCAGTAGCCACGTCTGTCTGTCGGTCTGGAGCATCTTGGCACCCCCAAGCCTGGCACGCTTACCCTTTGAGTAGACTTGTCGAGACACTGCAATGAGAACCATCTCAAACACATTGTGCCTGCCGCACACGGCTCTAACATTTCAGAATCTCCCTTTGCAAAGCCTTGGCGCATCGGCAAACTCCTTCATCTTTAAACAAACGCTGAGTGAGTGGCACTTCAGTCACAAAGTCATCGTTCAAGTTCACCTCGATGGTCGTCACTCCGCCTTGTACATCCTGCATGGTTTCCTCTTTTTCACTTCTGATAGCCACTGCTGACGGCAAACAGATCCTCCGTACAAGCTGAAGAAGCCACAGTGGGTAGGAAGTGGCTGGCACGAGCCATTGGGGGGCAGGTGGGCTGGCAGGTGAGCCCAGTTAGTGCTCTGTCGGCAGGTCCAACTGGTCACATGCAGGGACCTTTGCCATCAGAAGGTCATTTTTGCTTTTTTATGAAGTCTTCTCAGCTACTGGGGTGCAACTGTAGCAGTGGTCCAGCGTCTCCTGGTGCCCCGTAACCAATAAGTGAAGTGACCTCCACTCGAGGAAATCCAAAGGCCATCTGGATACGCATGGAGGAGCCTGTGGCATCTCGGCCGGTCAGCATGTCCTCGGTGCTCACCAGACACTAAAGCAGCCTCACAGCTCCTTTGTCCCCAGATTATGAGGGTCCCCCCCCGTCACTGACACTATAATTTACCTGTGTGACCAGGCATCCTGGTGACCGTGCCAATGGCAGCCTACAGATCCTGACAAGTAACTGAAGAAAATCAAAATGTCTGAGTCTTAACATCAAGTCCAGCTGGTCAGTGCCTCCTAGATGAGCATCATCACAACATATTTAAAATGGCGCACATGAAACTCCAAGGGGGACCCCCATAATCCTCTCAGGACCAACCCTGGTGCCACCCTGATGAAGCTGATAAGATGAAATAGGCATTAAACAAATGATGGGGGGGGGGCATATGTACCACTCCAGTGCCCGACTTTGGGAAGCTGACCCCCCCCCCCCCCGAGTGCTGCATTCCCCTGATGCCCGTTATTCCTTAATCTTTGTCGTAACTGAGTAGCCATGCAAGTCCCTCATCCTCCTCGAGTGATGAAGGCCCTCGCTCTTCAAGGTTGTGATTTATTGAGGTTTTGTCACTTGAAATTGCAGGTTGTCACTGGGGGGGTCCATGTGGTGGGCCGCCCGTCCTGGTGAAACAGCCTAAAGTGGACTGAGAAGGTTCTAGAACCAGCCGACTTCCCACCTCTGTGCCCACAGTGCCCCCCATTTTGCAGCATGTTGTCCCGTCTGACTCCCACTTGGATTCGTGTTCCTGATGGCCGCCGCTCCTGCGTTTTTTGTGTTTTCTTCTTTTATTTTTCCTTCTGCCGGTTGTCCAGTAGATGGACGGTCACTTTAGATGCCCACCTGCTCCGTGTTGCTTCTCTGCTGTGCAGGTTTCAGGGTCTCGCTGGTGACCACCAGAACTGACCACCGTGTCCCCCTCTCTGTCTTTCTCTCCACAGGCTTGAACCGCGATGGCAAGCGGCAGACCAGAGTCATGAATCACCAGAAGGAGTTCCTGCCCCCCGGCCTGCTGCTCTCCACCTACCTGGAGAAACTGAGCTGACCCCGTGGGCCTTGTGGGGGAGGGAGGCACCACTGAGCTTCGCCCGCTACGGGCACGGTGGCGGGGGTGGCGCTCCCGTAGGTGGCGCCGTTCGGAATGTCGCAGCACTTGGGATTTTCTTGTTTGTGTCGCACTCTTTGTGTGTTGTTTGTTGTAGTCGGGGGGCTCGGAGCGTCACTTGGGGGTCGGCATTGACACCGTGTGTAGTTCAATGGATTTTACAGCGAGTGCAATTGTTTATTGACCCCCGGGGTCGCCGTGTGCGAGGGGATCGAGTTTACCGTTCGCATGTAGAGGACCGAGACCGAGTTTGCATTTCTGTCAAGAAAAGAATAAACCGTGTTCAAAGTGGTCTGCGGCGTCCCCTCTTTGTGCCCACCATGTTGAACCCATGTCTGTCCTCTAACCCTGAAGTGACCTATGGCCCCTGCTTATTACGTGGCTTGGGGTCCCCCATGACCCACCTACAGCCCTTATGAAGCGTTGAGAGTTTTCATTTTGAGGGTCTTTTTCTGTCGTCCCAAAGTGACACCACTGCAAAGTACATGAGGGACGGGGTCACCAGAAGAGGACTGGACTGGGATGTACAGAGGTGGTGCCACTCAAGGATGAGGATGACCCCAGTGGGTTAGGGGTGAAGGCGGTGGACTGGCACACTGTTTTAGTCCACCCGTCAATGCCCCAGGTGCCCTGCCTGCTCTCGCACTTTACAACTTAATGAAGACTACACTTGTGATTTGGAAGTCCCTTTGGACCTCAAGGCTGTAATTAAGTGGGTACCCCCTCCTTCACCCGCCTGGCAGTCCTGCTTGATGCCATAGTTACTTGGCACAATCCTCCTTTATGCAATTTGAGGTGATGACGTGAATCCAGCAGGTGGCCTTGGTGGCAATCAAAGCCTTTTGTCATTTGAGGCCCCCTGGGTGGCTTTGACGTTCTTAGGAAACTTTGAGAAGAATCACCGCAGCCCCCCCAGGGGCTCCAGAATGCTGAGGGTGGAAACAAGGGGGGCACCGTTGGCACATCCCATTGAAAATGGCACATAGCACCTTACTCCCTGCCCTTGTATGTGGCTATGCCATCTGCCATGGGGTCTGATCAGGACCTGGTGGCAGTGGGCTGCTGATTACCCCTCAGCGTCCAGCCACCCATTGCTGTTGTTTTTTTTTACCCAGGGTGCTTGACAGGATCGGGGGGCCAGTTAAGTGACGTGCTCAGGGTCCCACAGTGAGGCAGCGGTGGGACATGAACCTGCAGTGCTGTGTGCTTAGTCACTGTGCCACTTTTGGGTGTTTCTGGGTCAGGAAGATGCCCTTCATCACCTCACATGCTGGGGTGCTAAAGTCAAAGTCTAGTTGAGACCCCCAGAGCAGCCAGTGAGGGTCTCCAACCTGCCGTCTAATCTAGTGGGGCAATGTCATCATCCACAAGGAGGCCTCCAGTGCCAGCCAGCCATTTAGAGGGAACATTGAAGGACAGGGCCTCACTGACACCTGTGCCAAGAGTGACAAATGTTGTCCTGGCACCAGGAGGCACTGGCACGCATGCCCACCAATTGCCAATCCCCCCAGGCTCAGTAGTCACCAAGAAAGTCACTCTATATGGTCTTAGCTGTCTGCTTGGCACAGAGTGTTCCAGCCTGTGTGGTTAGTTGTGTGCCCGCTCATTCCACTAATTTGGGTGCCCTTGTGCCATGCTTCACTGACTGTGACTGTGGCCCCGTACCAGTCGACTTTTCTTGCCTTTGGCCATCAGTGCCACAGCAGCTCAGGAGCAGTCTTCATGTTTCTGTCTATCTTATCAGTTTTCTGATGCTGCCTGACAGGTGAAAGGCACTAAATAAAGGAAGAAGGTATCATTATTATTACTATTAGTATTATTATTAGTATTATTAGTAGTAGTAGTATTACTATTATTATTAGTAGTAGTATTATTAGTAGTAGTATTACTATTATTATTGCTGTAAGCCACTTTCTTCAGTTAATGTAATGCAGGACCCAAACTGTAGGGGGCGCAGTCACTCGCACCATGCTGATTCGATGTTACCTGGCCAGTCAAATGAAGAGGTGACCGTCGGCACTATACCCAAAGACACCAAAGGTCTCTAAGAACTGTGATGTAGAACTGCTGTGCCAGCCTGAGAGAGAGAGATGCTCAGTTGGGAAAATGTGCCAGTCAGGTGCCAATGAGATCACACAGGCCAAAGAAATGGTGACCATCCAGAAGACATGGGATCAGGACCAGCGGACCCCAAGCCCATTCTGGGACATTTTATTTCCATTTCCTGTTTTGGTGCCCAGCTTATTAATTTTGTTTGTTTTACCCTCTTTGACTGGCATTTAAGAACGAATTGTATTTGAATTGGCTGCAGTGGGCTGGTGCCCTGCTCAGGATTTGTTTCCTGCCTTGCACCCTGTGCTGGCTGGGATTGGCTCCAGCAGACCCCCATGCCCCTGTGTTAGGATATAGCGGGTTGGAGAATGACTGACTGACTGAATTTGAATTGGTGAACAAACAAAGTGCCATTCTGGGCATCGTTGCACTGTTTGGAGCACATAGTGACCAGACTACAGCAGAGCCCACATTGGCATTCTGGAGTTCAGTGCCAAGCCTGGGCACCTCATCTTGGACGTCTTCTCTATTGCTCTCGACTCTCGTTGTTGTCCCACTCCATAGCTGCTACCACACCTGCCGTCCGTCCATTATAAATCTCTCTGAAGTCCACTCTGATAGCAGGAACCGTCCCAGGGCATGGTGCCACTCCATTGCAGGGCACAATCAATCACAAGGAGCAAATTCCATGTCACGTACATTTTCGGTGAGAACAGCGCCGTCAGGGCAGACGGAGCTCGAGTTGCTAAACGCTGCGCCACCCTGCCTTACTGTGGCGTGGCAATAGATGAAACCGCCAACGGGCACAGGTCGCCCTCATAAAGATTCCACGCCGTTTCAATCGACGTGGGCGGCCGCCAGCCCCCCTTACGCCTTTCTCTTCCTGTCCCCCTAATTGTCTGAATTGTTTACTGGCTGTTTGATCGCCTGCGCATGTGCGGACCTGCCGAGTAAATCGCTGAGCTGCAGCGGCGGACACACTCGCCCGAGTCACGTGGCCAAGCACAGCCCACGGACTGAAATGACCCCCGCTAGTCCGGGCCGGCGCTCATTGGTCACCTCGGCGGGCTTTGGTTGTGGTCAGGCCGGCCAGACTTTACTTCGGCGTCAAGAGGCGATGAGCGGAGGTAAGGAGTTTCTGGGCACGGGAAAGGCGCTATAAAAGTTCAATGTGTTATTATATAATCCTCCAAGAGCCCCTCTATGCCGTGCGCAAAGGCCCAAGGTAGGAAGCCCACCCTGGACCGGCCGCTTGTCTCTTCATCACAGCCCCCGCTCATGCGCAGTACGACACGAGACCCCCTAATTCACCAAACGCTCACTTTCTGGGGTGCCAGTCTGAAGCAGAAGGACACAGAGATGTCCAAACCTCAGGAGCCCCAGCGAGAGGTGTGTACGGCAGGCCGTGAGTGGCCACCCCACCCAAATCAGCCTTGAGTATCAAATTAGTGACAATAAATAAAATACAGGAGACTTGGGGGGGGATTACAGGGCAGACACTTCAAAAACGAATGGACTTACGGGGGTCCTGCAATTCTTTCGGAAGACCCCTCTAGCTGTTCTTTGAAAGGCAGTGTGGTGGAATGTTTAAGGCTTTGGGGTGGTGGGTTCAAATCCCACTGACACGGTGTGACCCTGAGCAAGTCACCTCACCTGCCCCTGCGCTGATTGGAAGAACAAAAGAAAACCAATCGTGTCCGTCAAGTGTCGATAAAAGCGTCAGCCAAGTAATCGGTGAGTAAAGGCGCTACATCAGGTAACGAACGAGCAGCCCTGGCTGAGTAATCGCACGTGCCATCTTAAGGGACTGCGTGCCGTTTCTCAGTTTTACGAACCAATCTGTGTTTCATATAGCGCCATGTGTTTGAACGGACAGCCGGCAGTGGAAGCGAAGTTGAGGAATGGAGATCAAAGGGCGCCTTAAAATGGGGGTCTTAAGTGACTGGAGTGGGCTGAGGGGCGCTCATAAATAAAGTGTGGCGGGAGAGAAGGTGGCCAGGGTCGCGAAGGGCCGCCGTCACAGTGGAGGACACAAAACATGAAGGGAGGATTAAAGGAAAGCAGGTGTAGGCGGGAGTCTCTCTGTTTTATTTCTACTTAAAGGCAGGGTGGCGACTTCGGGGTGACCATCGGCGCACGTTGACGATCACGTGTTTGACTCATAGGGGGCTTGGCTTTTTCTCGTTTATTATAAATGGAGTTCGCGCCTATTAGCGTCAACGTCCGGGTAAGTTGCGGGGGTTTAAATTAAAGCTGAGGTTTTTTTTCCTCCAATTTTTACATAAAACTGAATTATTCCAATCATGAGTTTGACAACAGTATGAAGATCTGAAGTCAAATCGAATTAATCGACCTCCGCCGACTAACCGCAGAAATATAACTCCGAGCACAAATGGGGTCTTTCGCGCAGGTGGCGCAGTGGTAGAGCTGCTGCCTCGCAGTGAGGAGCTGACGAGTTCGCGTGGCGGATCCTCCCTGTGTGGAGAGCGCTTTGAGAAGTGAGAAAGGCGCTATATGAATGTAAATGATGATTATTTCAGTGGGCACCGTGTGTGTATGTCAGCTCTTTGTTTCTTCGGCGCTCAGACCACCCGACCGGGGACCTTCGTGCGTGGCTGTCAGATTAGGCTTTCCAGAGGAGCCTTGGGACTCAGATCAGCGGCAGCCTGAGATAAAAGAAAAAGAAAACCCTTAATACAGTATAGCGCCTTTCGTGCCAACCGCCCCACTGAATGTCGGTTTCAGGTTAGGTCATGGTCACTACTCTCTGCTCACCTAATCTTCTTATCTTGTTATAAGAACCGTTGAAGGACTTCATATTGTGTCTTTCGTACCGGTGGTCACGTGTGAAATTCTCAAGTGTGCGAAAAACAAAACACAAAGTCGGCTTTTATTCACTAGAAGAGCAAATGAGACTCGGTGTCTAAAGTGAAAGGCGCTATATAAGACAAGGCGACTAATACTACAACTAGTCCTGCTGCCCTCACTACTCGGAGGGGCAGAGGCCGGCGAATGGCTGAGAAGCCCACCATCAGTCAAACCAACAAAAAGTCGAGGCGTGACGTCAAAGTCGGATTGCCCCCCCCCCGCCCAGTGCGCAGGTCAAACCACGCCGCCGCCCCCTTCTCCTGCTCTGGGGGGGTCTCTCGTGTTCAGCCCCCCCTGCCAGCAGGTACCTATAAATAACACCAGGATGGTCTGCTGAGCCATCGGCTCTCCGAAAAGCAGCCGGCGACAGCGGAAGGCAAATGGCATCTGAGCTGCTCGAGCACACCTGAAGTTACTGTTGAGTCAAGGCGCTATATCTGTCAGCACACCAGGAGTCAGAAGACCAAAAAACTCATGAAAAGCTGCCTGCCTTCGTTCAGATGGACCCCCGGGGGCTCGCTGGGGTCTCCGACACGTCTGACATCGAGAGCTGGCGGCGAGTCGCCGTCAATTTTGTTGCGCCCTTCACCTGCCATTTAAGCTTCTGTCTGGTAAGCGACACTGTGCTCTCGATCAAGATGAAAGGCGCTATATAATCGAACGACGGCCTTGAGGGTGTTCGTCGCCGTCAGATGTTTCCATTTCATCTTCCTCCATTTTACGTAAGTCAGGGTCCGGGTGTCTTTATTCTGCAGCCCTCTCGCCCTCCTCTCCTCCACTTTATCTCTGCCTGTCCGAAGAGAAGACGAACTCAAAAGCGCCGCTCCGACTTCAGCCCCCCAGTCTGATGAGGACAATTCCACCTTCTTCATAGACATGTCCGAGGAGACAGCCGGGCAGCTCAATGGCTCCTCATGCAACGAGTCGGGATCGCCGATCTGCCGGAACGCCTCGACCCCCGCGGCTCAGCCACCTCTCCTGATGGACGCCTGGCTGGTGCCCCTGTTCTTCGCGCTCCTCATGGTGGTGGGGCTGGCGGGTAACTCGCTGGTCATCTACGTGATCACGAAGCACAAGCAGATGAGGACTGTGACCAACTTCTACATAGGTGAGTAGGCCACGCCCCAGGTATATAGCGCCTTACGGAGGGAATGCGATAACGAATGAGTGAGTATGCCAAGCAGTTAACGGATTGTGAAATGTCGCGATAAGCACATTCAAATAAAGGGGTGCGACCACGAACGGATCGAGACGGCTGATTTTTGGAAAAGCGCTTGTCGCCAATTGAGGGCGGCGCAAGGCGCTGTGACAAGGGCCGTGACACTGCTTTTATGTTGTTTACCCCTTTAGTTGTTTATTTCATTGTTTATTGATTGATTGATCGATTGATATCAGTCACCCCGCACGCCACACGAAGCGCGCGCCTGTCACTTTCACCCGTCAAAGCTGAGAGGGCGGGCTCTAGCGAGTGCTGTGTTCTGATCGGTGAATCGACGGCGGACTGGACCGAAATCTTTCCATTGAAATCGTCGGCAATCAAACGCCACACAATAACAGCAGACACGTCAGGTGTCGACCCCTGAAAGGACGAGCAGTTCGGGGCTTCTTGAATGAAGTCATTCTGGGCAAACTTCTCTTGAACTCACGTCAACTACGGACACGCGCGCGCAGTCACAACTTTAAGGACTTGGGGAGGAAAAAAAAAAAGTTACCCAGAATGACTTCGTTTAAGAAGCCCCGAATTCTTCATCCCCTCGAGAGTCGCCACCTGTCAATGTGTGGCCCTTGATGGCTGAAGATATTCAGGCATTCGACTGACGATTCACCAATCAGAACACAGCACTCGCTAGAGCCCGCCCTCTCAGCTGTGACGGGCGCGCTGTTTATTGTTGCATTTCATAATTAATTTATTTCAATATTGATTTATTTTTTATTGTATTTTGTCTGAAATGTTCCCCAGTAGCGCCTCAGCCCCACCATGGTGTCATTTAGGATCAATCTGCTTATTATTATCTGATTATTAAGAAGGGTCCAGGCTGGATTAAGACCCCCACAGGCCCCTGACTGATTTAATGAAGTCAGCTCCTTAGCAGATAGTTGACCACACTACAAACAACGCAGTGGGCCGAGACTTGAGCGGTGAATGGGGGCGTGGAGTGGGGTGGGCTTGGGGTCGTCGTCCTTTGATGGTTTAAATTGTTTCATCAGGATAGGGGTGGGGGGGTCGGACCCCCTTGGTGGGGTTGAATTGTGGATCCGCCCGTGTGAAGGGCACTTCAGACTGGTCACCTGTGTCATGTTTTTGAATGTCATTCGGCTCTACAAAGTGTGGCATTTAGTGGGGCATTCATGTGAAACACAAACCGATTTGTAGATGTGTGCATTTCCAGACATCCAGGGAGGTGGTGCTCACCCTTCCAGTGAATGCCAGTCTGTCGGGTCACCAGCTCTACATGATGTGCCCATTCTCCAGGTCTTCACAGGGATTTCCTCTGTAGGTTTGCTGATTGGTTGTTCCAACGACTTTTAAAAGGGACTGACATGTTTGGTGTTCCGGACCCCCGTCCGTCTGTTGACCCTTCCATATCACAGGCCATTTGAGTCGTGAACTTCTCTCCCTAAAATGTATCGATATGAAGCTTGAGTTTTTGCCAACTTCTTTGTCTCCGACATCACAGCAGACTTCTCTGGTGGGCTGCTGCTCCCCCTGCTGGCCATTGTCTGCCATGTGTTCATACGCCTGTGGGTTTTACTGGCTTCCTGCGGACCATCCATGAGGGTGGGTGGCATTGGTGAAGAAGTGGCGTGACCTCCAGCTCTTTGTCTCTTTCAGCTAACCTGGCAATGACCGACATTATCTTCCTCGTGTGCTGCGTGCCCTTCACTGCCATGCTGTACCCCATGCCCAGCTGGGTCTTTGGAGAGTTCATGTGCAAGTTTGTCAATTACATCCAGCAGGTGGGTCATTGTTTTTCACTCTTTGACCTAACAGTTGAGTCAGGGCACTATGGGGGCCCCCGCTTTGATAGCCCCTCTTAGGGCTGGGTCTGCAGCAGATGACTGGCACACATCTTGTGCTCCCTGGTGTACCCTACATGTTGGGACCGCCCAGGTAACAGGCATAGTGCCCACTCGCCACCAGTCTGTGAAATGGGAGATGGCAGTGAATGCAAAGTCACTTGATGAAGTGTCCAGTAGGAAAGGTGCTATATGGGGTTCCGATTGACTTCTGGCCTGATGTGTGGAATGAGTTGGCGCTCAATGGCCGTGCGGTCACATGCCCATCTCGTCTTTCTTCCAGGTGTCTGCCCAAGCGACCTGCGTGACGCTGACCGCCATGAGCGTTGACCGCTGGTATGTCACAGTCTACCCGTTCCGCTCCCTGCGGCAGAGGACTTCGAGGGTGGCTGCCACTGTCAGCCTCGGGATTTGGCTGGGTGAGTATGGCGGCCTGGTGTTTGTGCCCCTGGGCTGGACACTGGGCACCTCTGTGCCCTCCTTCTGTGTTTGGTATGCTGTGTATTTCTTGCTCTTACTGGTCTTTTAACTTTTCAGTGGTTGCTCTTCATGTTTTCCTGTAACGTTGGTTGTCCTGTTTTGTTTATTAATTACCTGCTGGGTCTTCAGACTTCAAACTGCCCCAATGGATGAGAGGGTCTCTGTCTCCTTGGACTTTCTGACTTCAGCGCCCTGAATGATGCCACCTAAAGGCCCCGCAGGCAGAGTGACAGATGTGAATGGGACAAATGGCCCATCTGTGTGGAATCCAAGCAATGAGATGTTTGTAGCCATGGGGGGGTCCGACACAAAAATGACTCGGGCCAACGGTCAGCAAATGGCAATGAAGTTGTATCACATGATATGTGATGCTGAATGTCCCCCCATGGGGACAAATAAAGTCCTTTTTATCTATGACCTGAAGCCACCTTATACTAACCAGGGGTGGCTTGAGTGACCCAGTAGATCCATAAGGGTAACAAGAGGGCCTGGGGGGCTGTGGTGGGCTCTCATCTCTAACAGACTGTTTGAGCCAAGATGGTGGCAGCGGTGACTAAAGTGGACATCCGTGGGTAATGACCTCAGGGTGGCACATCATTTGAGCAGGTTGGTAGGATGTCACCTAATCTGTCCTTGTCCAGGTTGGGGACATTGAGTAATGGTGGATTGATGGCTGCATCATAGGAAGCCACAGGGCTGGGTAATGAAGAGAGGTCCTGGAATTGTGGGAGACCACCACTTAATGGGTTGGTGCTGGCATGACAGCCTTCAGCCCCTGTGATCCTGAGGCAGGGCCAATTTCAGATTGTGCCTTCTGTCCCATGGGGTACTGCAGTGTCTTGGGGTCACTGGTCACAGCTGAACTGGTCACCTTGTCCCTCACAGCCCTTTAACCACTTGAGCACACTGGCAGCCAATGTGTGGACAGCGGGGATGGTGACCAGAGACTGGCACACTAAGGGCATGGTCACTTGTCAACTCCCTGATAACTGTGTGTGGCCATGGGCTGTTTGTGTCTGTCACTTCTCCTGCGCTGTCTTGTGGTGGGATGCGGCCCGAGCCACACCCTGAAGCCCATGAGGAGTGCCCACTAGGTGCCAGTGTTTGTGATGCAAGTGCACCTCCCCTTGAGTGCCCCTGCAGGTGTCCTTTTCTGGGTCAGCCCCTGTCATCGTAAGCAGAAGCAGGATGTCACCTTCAGGCACAGGGGGGGTCACAGCTTGCCCTCATGTAACGACTCTTAATCCACTGCTCTGCATCTGCGTTTCAGGCTCATTCGTGGCATCCATCCCAGTGCCCGTGTACCACCGCATCAGCGACGGCGAGTGGTTCGGACCACGGACCTACTGTGTGGAGGACTTCCCGAGCGCCGGCCACAAGAAGGCCTTCATCCTCTACAACTTCCTGGCCGTCTACCTGCTCCCCCTGGTGACCATCTGCATTTGTTACACCGCCATGCTCTACCAGATGGGCCATCCAGCTGTCGAGCCATCGGACAACACCTACCAGGTACGGTATGGGCGCTGTGTGGGAGTCCTGTCTAGGCTTGGTGAGGGAGATGGGGGGCCACTGCAAATAATGACACATATGGTGGTGGGGATTGTGGGGGTCATTTACCATGTCTGATATAGCGCCTTGTCACGCCAACCCTGGCCGAGGTTTCTGTATGGCCTGAATGTTATGCATCACATTGTGTCAGACTGGGAGTTCTGGTAAAGCCTGTGAAAGTCGTTGCAGAATTGCCAGCTTCCATCTGGGTTGGGAACAAAAACAACAGGGCTGGACCAGGGGCTGTGGCTTTCCTCAATGACCCCCCAAGTCCAAGTCCCCCTGAAGTTGAGTTTGCTGGCGTCCGCAGAGAGCACCTCATTTAGCGCGGCCCCTGTGCCCCCCTCTATGGCTTGACGAGGTTCACATGACTGACGCGCTCTCTGTGGGCACCTGATGAACTGGCTGATCATGTAATCCAGGGAGGATGAGTTAAACGCTTCATAAAAAGGATATTGACGCCCCCGTTAAACCCCCCATCACCCTGTCGAATGTGATGTAGCGCACGCTGGCATAGGAATGGCACACTCACCCAGTCCACGTATTCCAGGTGCTCCCACGTGTGCTCATCACTCCTCATGGCGGGAATGTGGTACTGCAGGTCACTGCTTGGACGAGTCAGCAAAAGCTGCAGAACTGGGCTGGCAGTGCCAACCGCAGTCTCCAGTGGGGTCTCCACCACCGTCCCCGACTCTGCTGACCTTGTCTTGTTTTGTCTTCCACTGCTTACTCCACCTGTCCCCTTTGACCCCTTCAGGTTCAGCTACTGGCCGAACGCTCCGAAGCCATGCGCACCAAGATCTCACGGATGGTGGCCGTCATGGTGCTGCTCTTCGCCATCTGCTGGGGTCCCATCCAGCTCTTCATCCTAGTGCAGGCCTTCAGCCGCGACTTCAGGCGCACCTACTCCGTCTACAAGGTGAAGATCTGGGCGCACTGCATGTGCTACTCCAACTCCTCGGTGAACCCCATCGTCTACGCTTTCATGGGGGCCAACTTCCGCAAGGCCTTCAAGAAGACCTTCCCCTTCATCTTCAAGCAGCGCGTGGGTGACGCCAGCTTGGCCAACGGTGCTGCCAACACCGAGATGCACTTTGTCTCCTCAGGGTCGTAGACAGAGATGGGCTCAGCTCTGCAGATTCTAAAGTGAAGGCAGGGCGCCCTCTGCTGGAGGTGACATGTAAGCACGTGCTTTGGAGTTTGCCGTTTGCCACCAGGGATTTCTGGCAATTCACTTGCAGCCCTTCAGAAGAAGACACATCTGCTGTCCTCACTGTCCTTTTGTGCTTTTTTATTAAAAATGCTATGACTTCAACCATCGTTGTGTGTCCCCCCTGTCCACCCACCTTAGTAAACGAGTGAAACTTTATTCTGAGTGGTGTCTGTCATGGCAGGGAAAGCAGAAGGAGAACACAATGCAGCATAAGACAAGAAAGTGTGGCCCACGACGCTGCCATGACAAGGGGTGGGGGACAAGGATGCTGTGGGCGGGGCCTATACAGAGACCTGGGAGCTGATTGGCCCAAAGTGCTGATTGACAGCACAGCAGAGTTGGTGATAAAACACAAACAGCTGACTTGAAGGCAGCAGTAGGACCCTCTACAGTGTGAAGGTCGCTATATAAGAATTTCCATTTATTCATTTAGCAGACTCGTTTATCGAAAAAGGCCAACATAACACTAAAGCAGCCCCCCACGTCAGGTTGCCTCATCACAGGGGACTGCCAAGCTCTCCAAAGCCCCTCCTTTGTGACCACCATGCCAGAGGTGACCATGTGCCAGTGGTGTCCATTTCTATTGTGTCCTGTCCTTGAAAGACCCCACAGCCCATCGGCTTCAGTGCCCTCTGCTACATGTTACCAGCAGGTCAATTCTCATGCCTACTGGGATATCCCCTTGGTGCTCCTGAGCTGGTGGGTATCATGCCAGTCCCTGCCCGTATCTGAGTGTCCACACCTGACACAGCTGGATGTAATGAGGCTGTCGCCCCCTAGTGGCACATGTGCATCTCCACTGGTCCCCAGAGAATACCTTTGCTCACACTTTGGCAGTTGGTCAGCTGGTCACAGTATGGTCATCTGCAAATGTCATGTGCCTGTCCACATGGGTATCGGCACAAGTGACATCAGCTGGGTGGCCCACCAGAGTGAAGCCATCAAATAAGCAGAGCTGGAGGCCATCATAGTGAGACAGACAATGAAGGGAGAAGAAGCTCCATCTGCTAATGCCAGCAAGCCCACCTGCCCCCCAGCTGTAATGATGTTCACCCCATTTCCCATCAGCCCCTTCAATGGCCATTCATTGGACACGACTGGGTTTGAGGTGAAACACTCCACTGTGTTTATTAGGAGCCAAATGGCAGCACTCCAAAGCTCTGCCCCTTTCCTCTGTCTGCTGCCCTTGTGCCCCCTCACATTAGATGCAGGACACGAGGGCACTGGGCAAACAGATGGGCTGACTGGGGGGCTCAGAACCTCACATGAGAACTGAAAGACGGAATAGAAGTGGGAAACAGAGGGGACTTGGCACCACCACAGGGGGCACCACTGCACACACAGCTATTGGTTTAGTTCTTTTGACATTGGACTGGCAGGTGAATTGACTCTCAGTGCCATTTGACCATCACTCAGCTGGCAGCCTTGTGGTGTCCAGTCCTCCACCCTTAGGGGGCGCCACCTCCTACTAAAAAGTTAGTCCTTAAAGTGTCATGAAGGGTCTAGTGCCCTAGTGGCCCCCTGGGGACAAACATGCTGAGCTCACTAATGATCCAGGTGTGGAATCTCAGCAGCGAGAGGTGGCCGGCGTGAAGGCTGAGACCCCCAGTGCAGGTACAGGAGCGGTGCCTCTGGAGAGGGGTCTCGCTGACCTGCCTTTCCCTCATTTTTTAAGTGAATGACCTTAATAATAATAATAATAATTCATTACATTTATATAGTGCTTTTCTCAGTACTCAAAGCGCTATCCACACAGGGAGGAACCAGGAAGCGAACCCACAATCTTCCACAGTCTCCTTACTGCAAAGCAGCAGCACTACCACTGCGCCACCTGTGAGGACACAGGCTTGTGGTGTCAAACACAAAACCAGCTGTCACCCACAAATCTCTTTCATGAACCCTTCATTTATCGGGGGGTTGGGGGTCTTGAAAGGGAAGCATAAAAATTCTCTTCTCCATGAAGCACCTCTCATGTTGATCATTGTAGCACAAGGCTAAGAAAAGCGCACAATGGTTCTGTTGAGACATTGAGGTGCCCCCCCACATCGAGCTGGGGGACCTGGACCCTCAGAGTGCTGTGTGTGTGCCCAGAGCATGACGGGCGCTGTATAAATGTCTGACTTAGCGATTTGCGCTCCTTTAGTGTGTTGCCCTTTATACTTCGACGGTCTGCATGTAGTAGGCGCCGCTAAAACAGCCGTAGTGCTCATTTAGTCCACGGATTACGGGGCGGGGTGACGCGCGTCGGTGCCTTTGACTCGGAAGGCGGGCGATTTACAGGAGCGCGCCGGCGGGCTTGGGGAGCGAGCACGCGTGCGCAGAAGGAGGTGAAGACGGAAGAAGAAAGAAGCCTATGAGCCGAAGACGAGCCGGTGGTCGGACTTTTGAAAGGACGAGATGCTGATAACTGAATATCTTCAAGGATATTGGAGCAGAGGGAGGAGGCTGTCATGACAAGACATTGTTAAGTGAAGTGAAGCACATGGCGGACGGAGGCGCTGGACATTTAGAAGTAAGCGCGGCCCCTCTAACATTCATTTGAAATGGAAAGAAACCTCAGGAAGCGATCTGCGCTCTCTAAATCCTTCATTTTTTGAGCCACACGATAACAAATCACTCTGAGAATGTGGACTTTGATTTTAAGAGAGGTACAAACCGCGGGGCCGTGTGCAGTTTGGGCTTTTTGTGTGTCGTTTGTTTGTTTTAAAGCTTGTTTGGCTTAAAGGTGATTACAGTGGTGTCCGGCTGTGCACCCCAGGCCGACACCCACGCAATCCCCCCGAGTGGACACCGAAGCGAGTGAGGCTGTATGATGGACACGGCGAGTAACTTACTGACCCCATCAACTGGTCACATGACACTTTGGGCCCAAGAACTGGGGTTGAAAATGACGAATCCAAATAAGAAGTCGGGGCTTTAGCTCTCCAGCCTGGTTTTCTTGTCACACCACATTTATGTTTCCATCATTTAGTGTAATTGTGGAGTAAAATATTAATAACTAAAATGTTATCCCTGTCACACACACAAGGTAGTGGCTTTGTTATGGACACTTGATTGGGACTGAGTGGCACTTGTTCAATTGTGAAAGATGTCCTTCTCCATGATAGGAATAAATGGACTCTGTCATTACAGCACACACTACTGGAGTTTAGAAAACCTTCAGGGTTCAGAAATGGAGGAGGCCCATCAGCGAAGATCTCACGGTGACTGAACTCGTATGGAAATCTCCGCGTGATATCTCTATGTAGTCACACAATTAGAATATTGTATAATATGGATGATTAAGAACTGTGATTCTTCTAAGATTAGGGGGCTCTGCCTCCTGCACACCAATCCCCCTGCGGGCACTACTGGATCTGCCACTTGTGAAGAATCGTGCTGTGCTTTTGGATATCAACTCTGTGTCTGAGATCTCCGTCTATTATCGCTGACAATGCGTCACGTGTTGGTTTATTATCTGTATCAGCGTGAGCTTTCAGATTCCTATAGAAATCCAAGAAAAGTGCGATACGTTTAGACGTATGGATTCGTATCGATTATTGGCTGTAGAATTTCTAATACGCCCAATCGTTTAACTCTTTCCATTCTTTGTTGCATCTCCACTCCGTGATCATAAGTATACACCTGACCGAATTGTGGTGTCATTGAAATTAAACTTGTCGTAGCTTTAATTGTTGCGGGACTACAGATCCTTATAGCGTGTGGTCCTGAATCGTGTAAATCTACGTTCTGAGCGTTGAATGATGCGAACAGATGTGAACAGATTATTGTAGATTCAGATATTTTGCCTGTAGTGTTTGTGGATTTCACTTTCACCAAACAACAAATCTTTTAATTCTCGTGGATGGGCCTCTTCATTGGGAGGCAACGCTACAACACGAATTAGATGATCTACAAGTCTCCGACTTAAAGTTTAAAGCCAAGCAATATGTCCTATCTCCTCTGTCCATATATTCGATCTCTTTTTGCTGTTCTGTTCCTGTTACATCTCAACTAGATTATTGTAATTCCTTATATGTGGGTCTGCCAAAATCTGCTCTGTCGCACCTTCAGCTGGTTCAGAACGCTGCAACGAGATGATGTTTGATTGGGGCGAGGAAACGGGATCACATCTCCGCCATTGTAGCCTCTCCCTCTCCATTGGCTGCCAGTGAGGTGTCGCATTGATTTTAAAATCTTGTTGATTGTTTTTAAAGCCTCGCATGGTCTCGCTGGCTCCCAAATATCTCGGTGACCTCCTTCACCCCTAGGTGCCACCAAGAGCACTGAGGTCATCTGGACGACTGCTCCTTGTAGTGCCGAGATCTCGGCTGAAGTCGAGGGGAGACCGAGCTTTCTCAGTTGTTGCTCCAAGGCTTTGGAATGAGTTGCCTCTGCACATCAGGCCTCCATCGTCCATCATGGTGTTTAAAAGTCGGCGTAGACCTCCTTGTTTCCTTCTGTCTTTCATTGTGTGTGATGGGATTGTGGAGGATGTTACAGTTGGGTCTTTTGTTAATCTGCTTTGTCATGATTGTTTGCATTGTGTTGACTTTTGTGAATTGTGAATTTCCCCTTGGGGATTAATAAAGTATCTATCTATCTATCTATCTATCTATCTATCTATCTATCTATCTATCTATCTATCTATCTATCTATCTATCTATCTATCTATCTATCTATCTATCAACTTTAATGCTTCTTTGTACAGCACTTTGGCACAACCTCTGTTGTTGTAAATGTGCTTTTATAAATAGATAATTTAATCTAATTTCCCTGAGTAATATTTTACATGTGTTAGCGCTTAAGTTTGAAAAGTGCAGAATGGATCTTTCAGTCCCTGCGAGCCACGAGCCGAACACACCCTGAGCACACCGCACTTCAGTCCTGTTAAGTGACCGCAGCTAGAAGACCACGCCATATATCTGAGAGTTCCTCTTCTGTAGGACTTATGGATTTCACTTTCTAAGGTTGGCTCTCACGCCGTCCTTGAGAAGTCAGCTTCCTCTGATCAGATGAAGGGTGGAGTGGCGGCTCTGAGGCTTGGGACCTGGCGCCGGTTTGAATCCCAGAAATGCCCAAAGACTCCACACCACTGGGCCCTTGAACGAGGCCCTGAACTTGTAAGCGTTGGGTGTGACGTTGTTGTGAGATTTTGCATACCAGTTGATAAATATTTTGTATGTTTTTATTTGTAACTCCGACAAAACTAAGCCAGGAAAGTGAATTTTATGACAGAGTTGGGGGAGGAGCCTGAAACAAGTGTCTCTCAACCCCCCCCACACACAACTCCACCCCCCCACCCCACCCCGGCAGGAAAGTCAGGCTGCCTAACTGCCCAGCTTTACCTTAACATGTGGCTTTGGGGGATGGCAGGTGTGAATGTGTTGTGTGCCCCCCTATTGGTCTGAAGTATGGCTGTCTGGGATTGGCTGGTATCAGAAGCCTTTAAGTACCACGACATCCTATTGGCTGTAGGGGTTGGACAGAAAATCTATAAATGTGCTTGCTTTATCTCACACTCTCTCTCTCTCTCTCTCTCACCAAATGATGAAAGTCCATCACACACACCATGAAATGAAAAGGACAACACAATGAAGAGCACAACTCGGCAGCCATATTGAGACGGACATGCGGCCTGTTCTGAAGAAAGAGGACCACAAATGAGGACTTAACTATAACTGACAAGTCTGAGTGCCGCCTGAAACTACACATCAGCATTGATCAGGTTGGATGGTTGCCAATATTCACTTGTACTTTGCATATTGTTATTTATGAATATTACCAGTAATACATTGTTTAAATTGTAACTTCTTGTCTTTTACTACACCTAATTGCCTGAAGTTTTAAACGTAGAAGGGAAGGTGGGGAGAAGTTCTGTACTATAGTACCTTATAAACAGTGGTAGGTCTGTGAGATTTGAGGCCTTCTGACAAAGGCTACATATTAATAATACAAAAGAGCAAAGGAGAGTAAAATATAACTCTACCAGGACAAAAGAGACGATAACCAGCATTCAGCCCTGCAAGCAGGTCCTCCAACTCTGGGGTTGGTGACAGGATTGGCACTTCAGTGTGGCACTGTGGTGTCACCCCCTGCACTCGGGTACCAATGCAGGTGGTTCATCATACGGTGGGTGCAGCAATGCGCTCTCAGATCAGATCAGAGAAGAGGAGAGGAGAGCGCTGAAGAAGAACTGAATGAAACTGAAAAAGCGGTACGAGTGAAAACTGACCTGAAATGGCGAGTGACCTCCTCGGGTCATACCAGGCAGCATGTCACTGAACATTCATTGCTTGGACTCGGTGCAGTCAGTGATGAAGATGGCCAGCGATTTCTTCAGGGCGTTTCCAATCTGGAAAAGGAATCGCAAGGCATGCTGGCTGACTACTGCTGGGCTCTTAAAGACAGCAGAAAATTAAAAACCGTTAGGTTTGGTGCTATAAGTTTGTAAATGAGCCATATTTTTAAAGTTTAGGTTGCACCACAATCAAAACCCTTACCTGCTAGAGAAACTCTAACAGCATTTTTGGACTCATCACACAAAACACGGTTTGCCGTTGTTGACCATTGTTGTAGTGAGAAGTCTCGCCTGAAGAAGGGCCCTGAGTTGCCTCCAAAGCCTGCATATTGTCATCTTTTTGGTTCGCCAATAAAACGGCTCATTTTGCTTGACTTACCATAATGGCCAACACGGTATAACACCCCAGTACTACTTGACCATTGTTAAAAATAAAGAACCGCTTCCAAAGTGACACACCCAAGTGATTCCACTGAAATGATGAAGAATTTTACACCTGCAAAACCAAGGAGCTGGTGGTGGATTTTAGGAGGACCAGGCCCCTCATGGACCCCGTGATCATCAGAGGTGACTGTGAGCAGAGGGTGCAGACCTATAAATACCTGGGAGTGCAGCTGGATGATAAATTAGACTGGACTGCCAATACAAGAGAGGAAAGAGCCGACTATACTTCCTTAGGCTGGTGTCCTTCAACATCTGCAAGAAGATGCTGCAGATGTTCTATCAGACGGTTGTGGCGAGCGCCCTCTTCTACGCAGTGGTGTGCTGGGGAGGCAGCATAAAGAAGAAGGACGCCTCACGCCTGGACAAACTGGTGAGGAAGGCAGGCTCTATTGTAGGCATGGAGCTGGACAGTTTGACATCCGTGGCAGAGTGACGGGCACTGAGCAGACTCCTGTCAATCATGGAGAATCCACTGCATCCACTAAATAGTATCATCTCCAGACAGAGGAGCAGCTTCAGCGACAGACTGCTGTCACCATCCTGCTCCACTGACAGACTGAGGAGACCCCACACTATGAGATTCTTCAATTCCACCGGGGGGGTAAACGTTAACATTACACAAAGTTATTGTCTGTCTGTATACCTGCATTGTTATCACTCTTTAATTTAATATTGTTATTATCAGTATGCTGCTGCTGGAGTATGGGAATTAATAAAGAATCTATCAATCTATCTTTCTGTTATATAGTGCCTTTTATCGATCGATCAATCGTTATTGAGGTGACTAAACAGCTCCAAGGAGGAGAGGCCACTGTGCTTGGTAATTCCACACTGAAGTCCTCTTCCATCTTTACTTTGGGTCTGGACTGGGGTCTTCACGGTGGGCCTTATCCCGGTTCTCAGGGCTTTAAGGCCAAGCAGTCTAAACGCCCACAGGCCAGTGGCACTCGCTTCCATTGCAATGATGGAGACGAGGTTCTTTCGAGGCCACCAGCAATTTGCTTTCTGTGCAAACCGAAGTTTGGGAGAAGCTCAGCAGATTATCGTCCTTCATCTTTACGCTTTTCTGTAAAGCCTGGTCCTAACTCGGAGGACGCTATCTGGATGTTTTATTCAGCATTCAGTACCATGGAGGCTGACGGAGAAATTGAGCAGAGTGAATGTTAACCCATTTATGACTTGGTCGATTGATGACTTGTTCACAGACCAGGGGCTCGTCCATCGTCTCCATTACTGTTTACACAAGTGACTTGATCACCGCTGTATTAGCGAGTGACGCCACGCTGATTGGGCACACGGCTGGAGAGGATGAAAGCTGTGACTTCTGTCAAGGAGGGCAGTTGGGTGCATTAAGAAAGGAATGTCAGAAAGATAAAAGAAATGAGATTGGGCTTCGAGGAGCAGACATCTGGGTGGTCTCCACTGCTATTCTGGGGCAACTGACCAGAAACACCCAGGAGCTTCCCTGGATAACAAACCTCACTGGCATATTAACACAAACACCAGGCATGTGCTCCGAATGCTACGCCCGCTTATCGCACCTCCTTAAGCCCCGGCTGTTTACAGCAGAGCAGGACCTCGCAGGCTGTCATCACTGCCACTTCATTCATTTCCAGCTTGAGTGCTTTCACAAACCACCATTTGAAAGCTCCAGAAGATGACCAGACGTGCAGCTCAAGTGACAGGGGCTGACGTGGGTGACATGTCTGTCACAGGGTGATGGTGGGAAACTGGAAATCATCTCAGCTGGTGATGGGTTCCCCCGTCACACGCAGAACTGAACTGAAGTCGCCTTTACAGACCCACACCATCCGCTCCAGAAATCCCTTTCTTCTCGGTGCCACACGTCTTTTTAATAAAGAACATCCGAGATGGTGCTGACATTTTGACTTTGGTATTGAAATCGGCTTTTGGACTTCTTGGGCCTCTGACAATTCTGGCTGAGCCCCTGGGCCCCCTGGCTCCGTACTTTGATAAGTTGGCCTCCCCAAGCTGATGGAGTGACGTGCCTATGCCCAAGAGCGGAGTTTGACTGACCAGGGCCCCGCTTTTGAGGTCTGTGTGTCCCATTCGAGCGGATTTATCAAGTTCTGCTCTCCAGTTCTATTTTGATAAAGTCTCTTGCAAAAATGTGGCGTATGTTACCATTCTGTTTATTAGAAGTTTCTACCCGTAACGGTAACCGCGTGTGACGTCACCGGCCCTGCAGGGGATTGGTCAGCCGTAGGCCCCGCCCACCCCTAAGGCCGCCTCTGCCTATGCGACACTCGACCTTAACGTCAATCCCATTGAAATTTCGCACAACCGTAATTAAATTTATATAGAACAGCGTTTCTCAACCTTTAAGTATTTGCGACCCGAGTTTTCATAACAGTTTTAATTGCGCCCCCCCCTAACATTTTTTTGAAAGGAGCCCACTAATACCAATTTGTTCTTTTTTAATTAATGATATATCATAGATGCATATTTTATTATACCTACTTCACTTTTATCGACATTTATCTAACTCTATATTTATTTTTCCAGTATCAGAATGTAGTTTAAGTTCATTTGTTTTGGTTTCAATAGATGGATTTTTCACATTTTCGATTCTTGTTTTCTTTTTTCACATCTTTGCGCCCCCCCAGATGGGCCCGCCCCGCAGTTTGAGTACCACTGATACAGAATATC
Source organism: Erpetoichthys calabaricus (assembly GCF_900747795.2). Lineage (NCBI taxonomy): Eukaryota > Metazoa > Chordata > Cladistia > Polypteriformes > Polypteridae > Erpetoichthys > Erpetoichthys calabaricus. The sequence continues at coordinate 162,985,295 of NC_041405.2, forward strand.
GTGTCGCATGTCGTGTCTCGTGCTGGGTTGAGGGTCTGGTTGCTAACTGAGTCAGCGTATCTTTTTTGTGACGTTTTTGTTTCTGTAGGTGTGTCTCATGGTACGATATCAGCGATCACAGTGCCCACCTTCGGACCTTAACATTTGCGTCACACACATTCTTGACGTCAGTCAAATGATGTGACAGATCCTTTGAATATTTTTTTTTTTTTTTTTTGTTCTTTATTTCACCTTATACAATTTCTTGTATTAGGAATTTGGTAGTTTTCGCATACCCCTTGGGGTCAGAGTGCAGGGTCAGCCATTGTACAGCGCCCCTGGAGCAATTACAGGTTAAGGGCCTTGCTCAAGGGCCCAGCAGAGCAGTGGCCTTTTTGGCAGTGACGGGGATTCGAACCGGCAACCTTCGGGATACCAGCGCAGATCCTTAGCCTCAGAGCCACCACTCCGCCCAATATCCATCCATCCATCCATTGTCCCACCCACTATATCCTAACACAGGGTCACAGGGGGTCTGCTGGAGCCAATCCCAGCCAACACAGGGCGCAAGGCAGGAAACAAACCCCGGGCAGGGCGCCAGCCCACCACAGGGCACACACACAATTTAGAATCGCCAATCCACCTAACCTGCATGTGTTTGGACTGTGGGAGGAAACCCACGCAGACACGGGGAGAACATGCAAACTCCACACAGGGAGGACCCGGGAAGCGAACCCAACTGCGAGGCAGAAGCGCTACCCACTGCGCCACCGTGCCGCCTCCTTTGAATATTTTGCATCTAAATTTGCACAAGAGGCTGAGATCTCCTCCGTGCTCCTAATATGGACAAACAAAGGCGACATCTGTTGTTTAGGCTTTCAATTCTGAAATCATGTGAAACGTGCATCTTCTGAACTGTGACTTCTGCACCTCGGGATTCCTGATCGTCTGCTTCTGCGTCAGATCCGTCGCACTCGGTAAGACGTCTTGGTCTTCGGCGACGCCGACCCGATTTGAATGCTGCAGGGATTTCCATTTCATTTGCCACAGCTTTGGCCTCAGGACCCCTGACAGGTTTCATGGTTGCCTCCCCCTGTCGGCGGCTGCTCTGCTTCAGGCCCGATGCCAGTAAATTAAAGGGGTGACCCCCCCCCCATCTTACTGCTGCCCTCCCTGGCGCATCACAACGCATTTAGCGCCGCTACCCTCTTAATAGCCGTGAAGTCCTAGACACGTCAGGCAATGGGGGTGCTTAGGGTCCCCTGTGAAGTCCTCAGCAGGTTGAAGTGTGAAGTTGTGTTGTGTTTGAGTTTACGAGGCGGACGTTTAATCTAAAACTGCAACGGCGGCGAGTGTGGAGGGAAGGCCGGGCGATCGGTGGGGGGGGGGGCAACGTTTACTTGTGGCACTGAAAATCCCTAAAAGCAGCGAGGGCACCTGTTTAAGATGTTTGTTTGTTTGTTTGTTTGTTTGTTTGTTTGTTTGTTTGTTTGTTTGTTTGTTTGTTTGTTTGTTTGTTTGATTGATTGATTGATTGATTGTATTTTTCCAGTGCTGGTAAACCACACAACTCTAATCAGAGACAACGAAAGCTTGTAGGAGCGTCAAGTGTGTCGTGTGTTTTAGGTGGCAGCGCACCGTCACAATGCGATGTAAATCTCGGAGTTTCTGTTTCTAACCCCCTTTGTCTCTCTTTGATTTTTGAATTTTCTTTCTCTCTCTGACATAATGGAAGCTTAGCTCAGAAGTAACTGAGCAGAACTACAAGTATAAAGGCCGAACCGTTTTTGTCGAGGAAGAGCTGCATTATGGGATAGCGTTGGTTTTTAGAATTCGTCATTGTTTCTCTTTCCTGTCCCTCTGCAAAGTCACTCTGTGTTTATTTTCCAAACGTATTTTACCTTTTGAAGGTCAGAGTCGTCACAAAAAGGTCCAACAGACATCGTAAAGAGTTTGGGGCAGCCACCCATATAATACGCCCGGGCTGCAAAGGTTTGAACCGAGTTGTTCACGATACGAGTCCAAAACAGAACTGAATAGGTGGAGGTGAGATGGCGGCTTTAAAGGCCGGAGCCGGAAGTGACGTCATCGGGTGTCCCGAGAATGGTCCTCAAGGAACTGAGAGAGACGGTCCGCCACCCCCTAGTCCGCTGTAGAATTCCAATTCCGCTGCTCGCCCGTGTGTGACTTCTTACCCACTGTCATTTGCTGCCATCATCCCCGAGTGCTTTGTGAGGTCTTCTCTCATCGCAGTGCATGTTTGGCTTCTCTTCATCTGTTTTTCTTTTTAATGAGTTTTGCCTCCTCTCAATCCACCGATCCTCTCGTGTTTGTTCCATGAAAGGGAGCCCAGTCTGAAAACCAGAGGGTACCAACCTGGTGGCAGCCTAAGAAGATCCCACGCACACCCACCTGTCACCTGTGGCGCAGTACGGCGACAGCTGGCAGGAAAAGGGAGACGGCGAGGGGTGACCTGCTCTTCGGTTTGTATTACACAACAGGTACGTACCCCCTGCTGATGCCACCTTACTGTGCCCTTGAGTGCTGTGTTTAGCCTTGGTCAAAAGCGCGAGTGGCCCACCGGCTCAAGTGTTCAGCCTGCAGGGAGTAGGAGAGTGACAGCCCTTTGAAGTTATTCTGTCTGCACTGAGCCCTCGTCATACCAGGATGATTTGTGAAATCCCAGGTGCAACCCCCTGTGGCACTGGGCACACCTGGCAGCAGGTTGAGATCAGACTTACCAGTCTGCCACGGCCAGGGAAGTGCTGACATGTCAATTAGCTACTCGGTTACAGCAGTTGTTAAGTCCGAGGCAGACATCACAGTTGTAGCCAGTAAGAATAGAGCAGGGTGGCACTGCCACCTAAGTGACTGTCTGCTCTGTCTTCTGTCTCACTGGCGTCCTCGGACTAAGCTCCTGTAATTAGGTGGTGGGCCAAAAATAAAACAGGCACATTGAGGCAGACTGTTGTAAGTGGGACCCCTTTTGCAGGGTGTACTGTGTTGCTGGGACTTCCAGGGGGTGTGGGGGGGGGCAGTTGCCATAGAAAGAGGGCACTAAGGTATGGCTGAAAAAGACTGCCAAAGGCGAGGGAAGGGAGAGTCATGCCAAACGGCAAATGGCCAGAGAAAGAAGCCCACCTCACTCAAGGGTCTGAGTCCATTCTCACTTTTGGAGGGGACTTCACCGCCCGACACACTCATGAGGGGAGTCACTTGGGCTGGTCTTAGACCGCGTGTTTGGAAGAAAGACGGAGAGTAAAGGGCTGCCATTATCAGAAGAGTGGGACTTGGCGGGTCGTCTGATTTTCGTGTTTCATTTGTGTGATTTGGGGTACGTTGACAGATTCGGTTACAGCCATTTATGTTTGTGTAGTTTGACAAGATTTACGTTTTAACACCGTGGTTTCCACCTTGTCTGTTTCTCCCTGTCCTGTTGATATTTTGGTCAATTCCATTTCTGAAATCTGGTGGGGTCCAAGGGGGGCTTAGGGCTGGCCTGCTGTCTTTGACTCAAACGCACCACCAGAAGCGTGCTGACGTATAGCGATATCGTCTGGGAGACCCCTTAAAACAGCTGACCAGAGCAGGCCATCCTATGCAGGGCATCCCTATAGCCCCCAGAGGAATGAATGGGGTCCTCACACCACAGGAGGTCCCCCCTCCAGCAGAGGGTGTCCCACACGACATATTAAGTGAGGCGTCGCCTCCCGTCATGCCCCTCCATGTTAATACCTTGCTGCTCGCGATCGGTCCTTTGCATGTCCCTCCACCCCCTGACACTTTTGGGTGCCCAGTACGCCCAGTCCATCGTTGCTCGGACTCCCCGTTGTGTCTGCCGAGTAGCGCAGCGCCCGTCTCCTGTCACTGGAGCCTTAAACGAGATTCATGTGAAGAAACAAATCCAAAGATGTGAAGGCAGAAGGACAAGAAATGAAACTGAAAGAGCGGAGCACGACCTGAGTGTGTGAGAGACCGCATGTCTGAAGATCCCCCCCGGCCCCCCAGGTCATTTAACAGGATCTCGAGGACCAAAAACAAGAAGAAGAGACAACTGAACCAAATGACACTGAAGGCCTCAAGGGACGAGCTTCTGACAAATGGTACCATCTGTGTTGTCAGGAATGGGGGTAAGGGGGTCTTCATCTTGGTCATCGATGACCGCCATCCATCTCCCCCTTCTCGATGTGGCGGTATCGTGTAATATAATGTCGCAGGCCCTTTCTGTGCTGAAACGGAGCCGTGATGAGGCCTCTAGTCACGTCAGCCTTGGCGCTGGTCCTCCATTGAGCCAGCTGCTGATGTGGCTGTGCTCCCTGCTCCCACCGTGTTGGGTTCAACAGGACGGCTATGCTGGGCTAGCTCCTGATCCCAAGCAGCACACCGTTGTAGTGTCCTGGAATTCCTACCCGATCTGCGCCAAGCGTTAGGGTCAGGGTTACTGGTTCTTCACATTCCAGCGTATGTGTTCATGTATGGCGAGCTCTGGAGGAGCGAATGAAGTGAGGAATCCGTACAGAAAACTGGGAATGAGTGGAGCTCACAACAGCCCGCCAGTCAGGCCACCATAACGAGAACATCTGGAAGAATGAAGAGCTTCCGTCGTCACCACTCCTCCACTATTTCTGGTAACTCTTTGGAAGTCACGGATGCCCCAGTAGTATGGGACGTGCAGCGGAAAGCGTAGGTCTCATTTTTCATCCATTAAGCCTTTTGTCTGACTGCTCCAGCGGGATGGAAACATTCCAGCGTGCGGACCCTCGGCTGGCCCCTGACCTTCGGATGAAGTATTCGGGATCTCACTGTGGAGCCAAAGTCAGGATGAGCTAACGTCCCATATGTGGAGCCGCTGTCTTTAAATGATCGGCGCACGATGGAGGCTTGGTGGAACAGAGGACTGTTGGCATGCAGGTGGCACATCCTGTGCCAGGGGCTTTGTTATATGAATTTCTTATACTTGCATATCCCTGGCGTCTGAAGGAGCTTTTTTTATGTACGAGTGCCAAGGTGGTCCCGGATTGGGACTTGAGGACTCGGCACACTTTGCATCTTGACTTTTGTGCAGTGGAGTGGAGTCGAGCGGCACTCTGTTAAGGTGAGCAGACATCGCCATTCAAGTGACACTGAGTGTCAGGCATGCGCTTAAATGTTCACTTGGCAGTGGTGCAGCCCAGAGCACTCTGTGCATGCCATGGAGTTGGCATGGTCTCCCCGTGGCCTCGTATCCCACAATCCTACAGTATCAAGGTGGCACGGTGATGCTAAATTGACCCCCGATGTACTCTGTGTGTGTGTAGCTCATGCTGTGAAGGCCTGGCCCTCCACTCCAGGGATTGGTCCTGCCTTGTGCCCAGTACTTACTGGGACTGCCTCCAGCTTCCCAATACCACCTCCCAGGTTAAAGTGGGTTTGGAAGATGAATGGATTTTACTGCGCAGCTTCAAGTGCCACACAAGTGCGTCCATGAAGAGGGTCAACGTCAGAAGTTAGGACGAGTGACCAAATGGGCAAAGCAGAAGGAACATCGTGGAAGTTGAGAGCCGTGGAAAGAGTCGGGGGAGCTGGGCGCCTTGTGCCACCTGCCAGTCTAATATCAGTACGTGCCACTCTGACAGTTCAGTTGCCCCACTTGTGATTCTGTGCACCTCCTCTCTGATGGCACACGTTGTAGTGGAGTGATGATACTAATAATAACTCATGACACTTATATAGCGCTTTACTCACTACTTGGGGTGCTTTACGTAGACAGAGGGGGGCCACTTAAACCGCCACCACTGTAGCCAATGACATCGGGTACCCCCTACTCTTTACGAAGGATCTTTATGAGCACAGCGAGACAGGAGCACTGATTTTACATCTCATCTGAAGGACGGCGCCATTTTTACAGCACCGTGTCCCTGTCACCGCACTGCAGCTTTGGGAAATCTCAAGGCAGCTAAGCGCCCCCTGCTGGCCACACCCACACCCCTTCCAGCAGCACCCCAAGCTTTTCCTATCCACAGACGGGCCGGGCCCAGACATGCATAGCTTCAGGTGTGATGACCAAACTATTAGCTAAAAGATGGACTCGGTGGTCTCCTCTCGTTTGTCACACTTCTTACTATTTACAGAGTGATTCATGACAGTGATGACGACTTCTCCACAATAGTGGGACGTTCACACACCCTCTTAATAACGTCACAAAAAATAAAGTAATGAGTCAATTAAATTCCTCAGGCCTTCACGCCTCAAAGCAGAACTGAGGAGGTGAGGCCGCACCTGCACACACCTGAGCAAAGGTATAGCAAGGACACGGCTGGGCACAAGGGCCTAAATGAGCAACCCAAAAACAGGCGGGCAGTGCCAGGCACTACAAAAAAGCTTCACACACTTAGAAAGTCTGTATTTTTTCTAGATGAGAAATGTAATTGTTTATATATCATTTAAAACTGGGAAAATGTGATTATGACGACTGGGATGAGTTCGTTATAAACCTCTTAACAATTATTTTCCCATACTGCGGCAGGTTGAGTACTTATTTAAATCTGCACAACATTGCCACCTGCTGCCAGGTCGTGGGCCACTTGCCATATGCTTCCCATTCCGGCCCACCAACTAAACTGCCTTTCCTTTATCACCCCTCTGTTCTCACAGCCACTGTTTGGTGACTTGGGGGGGCACAGCCGAGGCAGGCAGAAGGGGAGAGCCCACCCCGGATGGGAGGCCGGCCACCCTGAGCTGGGCCCTTAACATTGATAACTGCAATCCAATCAAGACTCGTAGGTGACGCGTGTATAAGGCGCAGTGACGTCCCATCGCGCTTGCTGGGGGTCCTCGACCCTCTGATCAAAAAGCCACGAAAGCTGGACGTGCCGTCAGCTGTTTTTGTTGACTCCGAAACTCGTACAAGTTGTACTGTTTGCGATCCCCCCCCACCCCCCTGTTTATTATGGCTCGTTTCGCTGACGAGCCGCGCCCTAGGTTACTATAAAAGCAGTGACGCCATTAGCTGGAGATCATAACCAGTTTCCGCACCGGATGTCACTCCAGGTTAGCAGAGCTGCGTTGACTTAACGGCCTGCTTTACTCCTAACGGATTCCACGGCAGTAGTCCGCTGGGTGGGATGGAGGGTGACGATCAGGCAGAAAACGGGCAGCTTTGGGGAAAAAAATAAATGCAAAAAATAAACCCAAAAGCTGCGCCAGTCCGGTCCCGCTGCCCCTCGCTGGGCTTTGTGGGCCGTTTGTCGAGCCATCTAGCGCCCCGCCCGCCTGCCAGCCCCTGGATGAGACCACGTCACGAGGAGCTGTGATTCAGGGGCAAAAGTGAGCGGGACAGGGAGGGACTCCGGGAAACTCCCATCTGAAAGGAATTCGGCTTTTTCTTCCCTTATAAGGACTTTTCTGAACTGATATCAATCAGGATTAAGCGCGAGGGCGGGGGCGGGGCTAGCTGCACAGATTCACAGTTGAGCAGCAGGGGCGGGAACGTCCTCGATCGTGGGGCGTGGTCACCTGCTGAGATTTGAGTCTTCACGCGCGAAGGCGTGGCGCAGGCGTGATCAGGCGCTGAGATTTTTTCATTTGGGGCGGGGACACTAAGGGGGTGGAGCGCCAAGGAAGTGTGCGTGTAGACGCGGGTTATATCAGCGCAGTCGTGTAAGAGCACCAGCGAAAGAGAATGGCCGGCTCCCAGTTCAACAAAGGGCCTGCGTACGGCCTGTCCGCCGAGGTCAAGAACAAAGTAAGTTTTGCGGTCGCTGGCTGGCTGGCGGACGGACGGAGTGGTGGGGTGTGCCCGTGTACCGAGTTGGGGAAGGGCGCCGCGACACGCCACTGCGTACCTGCGCACGGTGTTTGGGCCGCGGCTTCGCCATTGCAAAGGTGAACAACGTGCGTGAGACTTGACACCCGAACCACTCGCCGTCGAGGTCCGCGTCGCCGCACGTTAGGCCACGAAGGCTGTTTTTTTATTTTTATTTTTTTTTTAATACAACTTTCGGACACGTTTCCATCCACTTCCGCTCGGCCCCGCCCGCGCGCGCTCTCTCTCTCTCCGTCTGAACGACTGCGCATCGCTCTCTGGCGGCGCCTTCGCTTTGAGTTGTCGGAAAGTCGACGTGGGAATCGTGCAGAGATAATAAGTGGAGACCCGCTGACTCCGTTACAGGGTCAGCCTGCTCTCTGTGAAAGGCGCCATATAACCTCGGTAACACGAGCCAAAGTAACTGGTCACTTGGTTTGTAATTAAGAGTGCACCCCACCTCCGAACTGATGATCCTTCTTTAGTATCCCTCCACCCCGATGATATTTGGGAGACTGAAGCCTCCTGGGGCCCAAATGAACCCAAACATGGCTGACACTGATGGCTTTAAAAGCAAGGTGCCTGGTGGCTCAGCATGTAGTATCTGGTGGGCTTGTTTTATTTGCACCAGGGGTGTTCTTGGTGGACTTTGCATGTCATCCTCTCCCCCTGACTGCACACACTTCAGTCCTAGCATGTGTCTTCATGCCGTGTTGGTTTGTGGTGATGCCCAAAATCTGAGAGGCCTCCACCAGGCCAGAAGACCCAAAGCATGTCCTCATTGTGACAATTAATATTAGAAAAAGTGAAGGGGGGGGGCGTTGGAGTGCCGGAGTGAGGTGGTCATGCAGAGGTGGGGGGGGGGGGGGCAATGACTTGATTCAGATATCTAAAGTAAATCCAATCCACTCACAATGGTCTCCCTCAAGTACCTCGTCAGCCAGCCCGGTGTCTTCAAAGTAAATATTTACATTTTCAATTGTGGTGGGCTCTTCTCTTTGCCAACAATGGTGGGTTACAACAATACACTGATAAGGTTCCTCACAATGGCTCCAGCCACCAAAGTGTCTGGCATTTCCTGATAGTTGGCCATCTGGGGCTGGTAGGGTAGCCATACTGAAAGGTGGTGGTCAGAATCCCCCCCCAGTATAAAAACATCAGGTAGGGACACAAATGTGGAGCCCATAAGGGGGCTGTGTGTCCCCGGATGATCAAATGGGTCCACCATACTTGTGGTAAAGTGACACATGTGAGACCCTTCAGGCCATTTGTCACTTGCTTGTTTAGCTAATGGCCAAGCTGTCCTGGTGTCTCCTCCTGATTCATCTTAAAGGTTCTCAAGGTTTTCTGCATCACCTCCACTTCTCCTTGCGTAAAGGAGGGCTGCCCAGCTTCGCTCCTAAATGCACTTCCACTTCATTTCCAACTGGTAACTGAAATGCTGCCCAAGTTAACTGGTGTGGGCACCTCCTTGTGAGCACAACTGGACTTCCAGGTCCTACCTAAAATGGGGGCTCCTTTCAGCCATCTGTAAGGATGTCCTGTGGTGTAACCTACAGGGGGCACAAATGTATGGGAGAATTTGGAAAGGGTCACCGTGTAGTGGGAGACAATGGGTGTGAAGAGTGTGTAGATGCCAGGGTGCCATCTGGGAACTGTCAAAGCTCTGTAAAGTGACCGTAGGCCCTGCTGTGTGCCATGAGGGTGCTTGAACTCCTTGGTCTTCGTGTGCCAGTTGCCTGGTGCTTCGTGTTCTCCTCACAGCCCTGTAACGCTGGGTTCAAATCTCAGCCTGGCTACTGCCTGTGTGAAGTTTACACGTTGCCCCCCATGTCCATGTGGTACCTCATGTGTCCTGTTAACTGGCAGAGTGAGTGAGTGTGCTGATGACGGACCGTCGGGTGCCCTTGCTGCTTGCTCTGTTCCTGATGCCACCAGGATTGGCTTTGGTCCCCTGTAACCCTGCGCTGGATTAATCAAGTTGCTCCTCCTTGTAAAGGCGCTATATACGCTAAGCACACCAGAAGTGATGGTGAGTTTACTTGAGGGGTAGAAAGTGAATGTGTCTCGATGTAAAGCCCCCCATGAGCTACGTTCAGTCCACGGGAAGGCGGGTGGGGTTCCAGCTTCTTTGTCATTGTGCAGAGTACATATGACAATCTTCTTGTGTGACATCGTAACCTCTTTGGGGCTGAAGTCTCCTGTCCTGTTTGTGTCCTTTGTCCTTGAAGGTGTTGTAATGTGGCACTTTGTGCCATCTGGCTCAGCTGTAGGGGGTGGCAGTGATCCCTCCCATCCTGCATTAATGGATCCCTCTCGGGCTTCATTTTATATAGCGCCTCCCATACCCATACAAAGTGCTTTTCAGGTGATTGATGTCGGTGTGCGGTGGCATTGGTGGTGAGGAGCACAGCTGGAGACGGGCATCTGCAGGTGTGCCCTTGGCCCGTAGCCACATCGTGATGCTGTGCTGCCTGCCAAGTGGGCCGCTGGCCGCCTGAGTTGGAGGTGGTGATGAAGTGATTCTCATTGGGGGGGGTTTGGTACACACACACACTCGGGGGCCTGAATTGTCACTTTGTGTATTCAGATCGCCCCTCCAGACTGGGAGCAGGACCTTCATCTCCATGTAGAACACACTTAATAATAAAGTGGGACTGGACGCCATGGCACGTTTCAGTGGGGGTGTCTGCTGAGACTCAATTCTGTGCCAACAGTTGATGCCCTGTGACGGACACGGGGAGGGTCTTAGTTAGGGCGCTGTCTATGTGAGCCTGTTCCAGATGGGCAGCACGCCGGGCTCAGGGTTGGCTGGTGTCACATGCAGGCTCTACATGTCCAGAGCGTCTGAAGGGGCTTTCTGTCCTGCCATCCCAGTCTGTTGCCGTCACTGTTGTCCAGATGTGGAAAAGCAGCATTGATGTGGTCAGCAGGAGGGTTAGGGGGGCTTGTACAATAAACAGTCACACCTGCATAGTGGCTCAACACCCCCCAACCCTTGGCCAAGGCAGTCCCCTTCTAATCACAAGATAGCAGTGCCATCCATGCCACGATTGTTAGGCAATTAAAAATGTGACGGCACTTGCTTAGGATTTGGAAGTCCCTTTGGATAGCCACCTGTCCATGAAGGTACACTCTACGACCCGATGTGTCACCCCAGACGGTCATGTTACTGTCCTCTCATACGGGACTGGCACTCGGCTCATGGTTGTGCCTGCCCAGAGTCGGGTAAGCGGGTGGGAATCTCGGGGGCGGCAAATAAACAAATAAGTTGTGAAAAAAACCTGCAAGGAAGACCCGAGGTGCCCACTTTGAGGGCTGACGGTGGCACTGATATACGTTTGCTAAAAGCAGGCCCCACGCTCAACGGGCGCACTGTTTCAAGTCGGATGGCGAGTGACACGCCCGCTAAGCTCCATTGTGAAGCCGTGCTGGAGTGTATCCTCTGAAAGGCGCTATATGGGAGAGGCCCTGAAGTCCATGCAGTTCGGTGCTGTCGGGCTGTGCCGCTCTCTGACTCGGAAGTAGGCACGGTACCACCTTGGCAGCGGTTTGCAGCGGTGCTTCTGCTCCTCAGCGTCTCTTCCGTTTGTCGGTTAACTGACTTCCTCTCGCTACTTTGTTCTCATGGCTTCCCTCTTCTGCTTGACATCGCCGTTCCATCTTTGCTGTGTGTGGTCTCACACGTTGGTGAGCGGAGGTGTCGTCGTGTATGATAAGGTGTGAGTGCTAATGGGGGGGGGCGTCTCTCAGTTCTCGCCTAGTGCCCACTTGACGGGGGATTGTGGTTCAGCACAACGCCGTGCACTTCATTTGCAGTTGGCAGCGCCCCCTTGTGCTTGGTGTGGCGCACTGCTGATGTCTGGTCTTGTACTTGGCAGATCGCGCAGAAGTACGACTACCAGAAGGAAGAGGAGCTGAGAATCTGGATTGAGGACATCACGGAGATGAAGATTGGCAGCGACTTTCAGAAGGGCCTGAAGGATGGCATCATCCTGTGCGAGTAAGTAATCTGTGCCAGCCAGGCCAGGACCTTCCTTGCCACTTTGGCTTTATACTCTTTGAAGAGTGTAGAAGAGGTTGGCTCTTTATGGCGCCCTTTCTCTTGGCGGTGGCCACAGAAGCCCTCATGAGGTTAAGCCATGCCATTGTGCATGCAGAGCAGGTATGAAAGTTTTGTGAGCCAGCTCATCACCCAAGTATCATCACTGAAATAACTCTTTTTAGTGCCAGCTATGCCACAGAATGGCACAAGTGTCTAATTGCGTTTATTTTTTCTTATCCTCTCAGGCTAATCAACAGACTGCAGCCAGGCTCTGTGCGGAAAGTGAACCGCTCGAAGCTGAACTGGCACCAGGTGAAGATCGGCCGCCTCTACCCACCCTGTTGAGCCCATGTGGGCATATGTCTTGGGATGCCAGTGTGTGATATTAGTTGTGTGGTGTGCAACTTTTTTGCTTGGTGGGAATTTTTTTTTTTTTTTTTATGGCTGAACTGGACCATTTGATGGCGCCCCCTGGTGGTTGGAGGAGTGTTGCCATGCTGAGTTGATTTTCTACCCTGTAATTTCTACCAGTTTTACTTGTATACACCCGCAGTGCCCACTGATGTCAACACAAAGCTGGTGGGCTTATCAGAATAGAAAGGCACTTCACTTTGTAAAGGCCCTCCATTTTATTGAGGTGCCTGTACAGCGGTTCGTGCTTTTGGCAGTGGCATCAGTTGTAGGGTGACTCGGTGACCCTGTATTGGGGGGGGCTGCTCCGGAGACCACCAACATTCCAGTTCCTGTCTTGTCAGGATTTAAGTGTTCTTTGTGTGTTTTATGGGGGATGTCTTTGGTTTTCATTCTAAAGTTAGGTGAGTTGGTGACAGTAAAGTGCCTGGGTGAATTTTTACCAAGCAGATGACAAGTGGACCCACAGATGCCACAACCCTTTGAGCAGACCACCAAGTGATGGGCGCATTGCCTGACTTTTTCCACAACTAAAAGCTGAATGTGATGTTTTGAAATGTCACCTTTGAGCCCAGGTAGCGTGTAGCTGTTGATCACTGAGCATGGTAACACAGTGGTAAGACCCGTGTGGAGCCCACGCCCGCTCTCTGTGCCAATGCCAGGCACTAACCGTGTAATACTCGCACTTGGTAGTTTGCACGAGTCTCTTGTTTTCTTTTGCTTGGTGTTTTAACTTGTAATCTTTGTGCCCAGTGGCTGGCAGGCCAGTGCACAAAGTGTGGGTACAGGGAGTACGGTGGGGTACAGCCACAGATGGCACCTGTGTGTGGCAGAGTGGAGCGGGTGGGGGAGGGGTCACATGTTGTCTGACATGGGTGGTGATTGTGGCCCGCGGGGGGCTGACGTCGTGCACTGACTGACTTGAGCTTTTCGTTTCTGTAGCTCGAGAATCTCTCCAACTTCATTAAAGCCATCACGGATTACGGAATCAAGCCGCATGACATCTTTGAGGCCAACGACTTGTTTGAGAATGGGAACATGACTCAGGTTCAGACCACCCTCCTGGCCCTGGCAGGCATGGTAAGCCCCCCTCCCCAGAGTGGTGTGTGTGTGTGTCTGATGGGCAGGTCTTCACACCTCCTCACACTCGCACCCAATTCTGCTGCTCTTGTCCTCAGGCAAAAACCAAAGGGATCCAAAGCCGAGTGGACATCGGCGTGAAGTACGCGGACCGCCAAGAACGCATGTTTGATGAAGAGAAGCTGAAGGCGGGTCAGTGTGTCATCGGGCTGCAGGTACGAGGCTTACCAAAATGCCATTTTGTTTTTCCTTTTCTATGGTTTGTGCTCGCTGAGACCACCAAGTAGTTTCTTCTAAGCACATTGACTGGCTTTAGGGGTCCGTTACCAATGACGTGTACTGCAGGGCTGCACCCTGAAAACTTCATGGTATTGAGACCCCTGTTTACAGATTCTCTTCTGCTGTCTGCTTCACCCCCGCCAAGCTGCTGTTATGTGGTGGTCTTACACACTGGCCTTGCCTGATTTTTAGGGGGTGGGGTAAACTGGGCCTGTCTGCACCCTTGTCTAGTTTGGAAGTCCTCATTTTTTTTTTTTTTTCTTTTTCCCCCTCAGATGGGCACTAATAAGTGTGCCAGCCAGGCAGGTATGAATGCCTATGGCACCAGAAGACACCTGTATGACCCCAAGGCTCACATCCAGCCACCCATGGATAACACCACGATCAGCCTGCAGATGGGCACCAACAAAGGAGCGAGTCAGGTAGGGGGGCTGTGGGTGAATTGATACGTCACTGGGGATCCATAATGGGATCTGACAGCCGAGACCATTCAGTCCATTGAGCTCATTGGTTTGGCTGAGAGACACTGGTTATCACACATGGAGTTTTTGGGGGTCTCATCCACCTACGCATGTCTCTCTGCTGGGCTTCATCCTCTCCTGTGCTGGTCAATGGGGTACGGTCGTGGTGTCCTCACTACAGTGACGGCCGATTGTTAGGGTCTCATCACCTCCATCACGTGTTCACTCTTCAGCTTTTCTTGCCTTTGTGTAGCGTATGACCGATGGGCAAAAAAAAAAAAATAAGTCGGAGTGGCACACCTCAAGATGCTCCTTCTACCTGTCCGCATGGCTTGTCCAACATGTTGACACTTGTGGTCTGTCTGACCCCTCATTAGGTGGGCCACACCTTGATGGAGATGTGATGCCCCTCAGACTGTAGGTGTCCTGTGGAGCAGTTGAGTGCTGTTTAGGACCCCTGGACACCCAAGACCAGGGCTGCAGGGTAATTGTGAGAGTGGGAGTTTTTTTTTTTTTTTTTTTTTTTTAAATTATCAACCCCCCCCCCCACAAAGTCCCCCTGCAGTGGTTCCTAATAGACTTGTTTTATTTTCGAAGAAATGCTCCGCTCTGCTTGGCTTGTACTGATGGGACTGGAAATTAAGGTAAAGATAAAGCCGCGCTGGAGAGCAGTCGGTCATCTCGTAGGTAAATCTGAGCTGATGGTCTGGTGGTGTCACACTTGATGACTGTCTTTAGGGTCCTGTGGAATCTGTTTTGTGATTTTCAGTTTTATTCTTCCTTGATTCGGATTTTTGGGTTTTTCTGTGCTTTTTTTTTTTTTTTTTTTTTTTTTTTTTATCTAAGTAGTACCAGCAGCTTCAACAACACAAACACTGAGATGGTACTTTACATTCCTATTAACGGAACGGCACACTGGCACAACTGAGCCTTATTGTGCACGTCCACCCATCAGGTAGTTAAGGAGCCCAGCTGCTCCATGAGGCCGAGACTGCAGTAGGACGGACAGCGAGTAACCTCCACAGCTCCGACTCGTCCTCCTTTAACAGCTCGTTGTGTCTGAGGAGACTTCTGCCCGGGTGTGTAGAGTTTATAACGGAGGAGTCAAATGTGGACGTCATGTCTCGTCCCCGCCAGGCCAAACGTTTATTAAATCAGAAACGTTCATTTTTAAAAGGGACCCCCTTCACAACCAGTGCCGTTCACTAGTACCATTGTTCTGTTAATATCCGTTACATACCTGTCTGATCGGTTAAATGATTCCCGTCCCATACGATTAGAGCTGCCAACATAAAAGAATTCCCACACAGCCAAACGTCCGCCATGTAGCCTGTCACCATGATAACGCTGGGCTTTCATCAGCTACAACAACGACTTTACTGCCACAAATCTTTCAAAGAACAGCGTCCATGTGTTCAAAGACACGGGGCAGATGAGTTTGACGAAGATTCTGTGGCTGCGCGCCTCCTGGTTTCCAGTGCTCAATAAAGAGAGGACGCGTCTGTTCATTTTTTTTTTTTTAGCAGTATGTCGGACTTGGATGGGCACAAACTGGCACTTTGCATCTGACGATTTTGCTCTGTTGCACTTTCTGATCTTCTCGTTCTTGAGATGGTTTTAGGTTTGACGCTGCCATTGCAATGAGCTTTTCGTGTCCAGTCGACGTACGGAGACGTTGTTGTCCAGATTCAAAGTTGCTGGGTTATTGTGCCCTCAGTTGTGCAGTTCAGCTCGTGTTTCTTGTTAGGGTATCTGATCCTGATGACTTCGACATTTCTGTCTCGTGTGGAGAGCTGATTCACGTGCCTTTAACGGGAAAGACGCGCACAAACCGATGGAGGCACGGCAGGATTTCTACCAAGACTTACTAGAAAATCGTCTGAGTGTCAGAAGTACGACGTATTCAATTGTTTAAATTAGTGGGAAGTTCTGTAACCATCGCCGCTTCAGTCTCTAAATTCTAAACATTTATGTTTTTAAGCATTTAATTCTGTGATTCCGTTTGTTTTCTCCGCATCGTGCACATCATAGGGCCCTACTGTGTTGCTGTTTGCGTCCCCTTACGTCATTGGTAAAGTGCAGGATGTGCCATCATGTCACTCAGAACAGCTTCCAAAGCATCACAAGCTTGCCCCTTTTATGCCCAGCCAGTACTGTTCTGTAATGAAGCTGATGCCCGTAGTCGGGTCTTATGGGTATGGTGAGGTCGGCTGCCATCTGCCTCCTTGTATTCAGTTGAGTGTGTGAAACACGAGACATCAGACAGACGAGCTCCTCCTCCTTGTTGCTTCATCACATGGTGTACTTCTGGGTGGGTGCTGATTGGTGGTCGTCGCCTGCATACACTGAGCCTCCCCTCTGACTTGACACACGAACTTGTTCAGGACGAGTTGCATGGGGTTGTGGGACTGCACTGTGGGGGTCCATGAGCGTGCACCGCGACTCGCTGAATTATTAAACTGTAAAGGTGGTGTCGTGACAGTGGCCTTAGTGACCCCACTTTAAAGGGTTGTCGGCAGACGCACCCCAATGTGTAAATGTTTACGCACAGTGTACTCAGAAATGAGACCATTGTCTTTTATATTGTGGCCTGAATTTATTCACATGAATTTTTTCCCACGTCAAGCGACACCCGAAAGACCAAATATTAAAAATCAACAATTACAAAAATATCGCATTTCTTTGTTTTGACACTTGAGCAACAGCATGGGGTGCACCTGAGCTAAATTTTATCCTGGTGGTCCATTTGCACACCCAGCCTGGTGCGCACAAACCAAGTCAGGAGGCTGGAGGACCTGCCAGCAGAGCCCTGAGGTTGGACTGTGTGGTGGCACAGATCTGGGGACGATGGTGTCGCTGTGGCCTCCACGATTCTTAAATGAAGCTCCTTTGGCTCAAACGCACCTCATCCTGGCCAAACAGAGTGATGTGTGTGAGAAGAAGTCACCAAGAATGTGACGGTCACTCTGGCAGGGCTTCAGAGAACCTGTGTCTGGGGCGGCTTCTGAAGAGACAACCACCACTGTGGCATTCCATCAATCCGGGCTTGATGACCGAGTGACCAGATGGAAGCCTGCTGGGAATTTGCAGAGACACCTAAGGGACTCTTTGAGTGTGAGATGAGATGCTCTGGTCTGCTTGAAGAAAGTGCAGTGTCACGTCTGGAGGGAATGAGGGAGGGACAGCAGGACGGACCACCTTACTGAAATCCTGCTTGCAGCGCCCTGGACCTCTACGTGGGCAGAGGGCACACCGAAGCGGTTTGGGGTCAGTTCTGCGACTGTGTGGCGGACTTGAACAAAATCAAACATCTGTGGAGGGACCTTGTAGCGACTAAAACAACACACCTTTGATGGTGAGGACCCCAGGAACACACCCAGCCTCGGCCCGACACACACGGGGAGAGAGACGACAAGCAACTGGTGTTAGAACAGACATGTGAGGACAGATTTCGTTGTTTATTTCTAACTACGCAAACTACAACAATCCCACCGCAACTCCGTCTACGGCGATTTATACAACAAACAAACCACACGGTGAAGGGCATAAAAAACAGCAGCTGATGTACCAAAATGGTGGAGTTAGGTGGGTCAGTCCTACCGATGTGTGACGGACCCCGTCCGCAGTGCTCCTTCATCTCGTCACAGGGTGACTACACGTCCTCAGACCGTCCATACGCTAAAAACGGGAGACGATCCACGACAAGATGAGAATCTGCAAGTATGGAGACAACAAAACACAAACTCTCCATCTCCATAGAACTGGCCTTCTTGTCCCCAGCAGCCCCTGCACCCTTCTCAGATGACCAATCTGAGGCGCTGCAGGGATCTGAAGTTGAAAACTGCGCCGTCCTACCAGACTGAGCTTGAGGGGGTCTGCAGAGAAGAGTGGCAGGAAACTGCAAATCCAGGGTACTGAGTGTGAGGGTCCGGATACTCCTGTCGGTGGGATGTCTTCTCAGGTTTTTATTCTTCAGCTCCTCTCCTCTCTTTGTCACTCTGGGTGTTTTGAACGAGTGAACTGAAAGGACTTCAGCACAGCCTGGTCAAATGTGTAAGAAGTGAAGGGGGGCTCTGTGTGTAGATGGGTGGTCCTGGACCCCCCACACAAGTGACTTGTTCTGTAGGCCACTGTCACGGTTCAGTTCTTGTTTATCTTCATTTCCCATGATGAGTTGAGATTTAAGTGGTCGGTCTGTCTGTCCCAAACCCTGCAGGGTGATTTAAAGATCCAAATGATTTCTGGATGGAGACGAACCCCCAGTGTAGCTGCGTGTGCCCCAAATTACCAACGTTCTGCAGCGTCCATTGGCTTCGAGGGTTTCTGCCGAGATCTTGACGCGTTGAGTTGATTGCGTAGACCAAATCTTCTCCTCTTCGTTTTTAAAAGCTTCAGTAAACCTTCAAGGTGAAGCACTTCACACAAAAATGGAGGAGAAAACTTCATCCATCCATTTTACAACCCGCTGAATCCGAACACAGGGTCACGGGGGTCTGCTGGAGCCAACACAGGGCACAAGGCACAGCACTAAATGGTTGAGTTTACAGCTTGTTTCGCCCGTGGTGTCTCTGTACGCCTGTCCCATTTATGGACTGCACACCTGTCTGTCCCTGTGAGCCCAAACGTCATGAACACTCCGTGCCATCACAGAGCGACTGCAGAGAATGTAACTGGTGGTCTCTAGCTGTGACAGGACCCTCTGTTCTCTTCTACTCAAAGCTTTAAGTTGAATTCCCATTGGCATTAATTTAACTTTCAAAGGCTGGCACTTACTGCCAGTGTAGCGCATGTCACAGCAGGGGGGTTGCTTGCTCGGGAGCCATTGTTGTTGTTGTTGGCCGTTCTTGTGTCTGGCACCTCATTTGTTTCTTCTCCCTTTCAGACTGGCATGACGGCTCCTGGCACCAGGCGTGCCATCTACGACCACAAGCTGGGCACAGACAAGTGCGACAACACCACCATGTCCCTGCAGATGGGCTACAACCAGGGTGCCACCCAGAGTGGCCTGAACTTTGGGCTGGGCCGGCAGATCTATGACTCCAAGTACTGCCCCAAGGGAGAAGCCATGGAGGGCGAGGAGGATGACGACGGCAAGATCGAATACGAGGAGCGAGGCTACGTGGTGCACGAGACCGACTACTAAGGCCGACGGGGAGGCCTGTGGACAGAAACCAGGCGACCAAAGAAGGGGGGGTAAAAAAGTGGGGGGTCAGGGGGTCCTGCCACTTTCATGGACGGGGCTTCGTTTTTAATTTGCAAGTATTTTTCTTATAGAAAAGGACACACGAGTCCGCACTCGGAAGGGAAACGCGTTGTCAGCCCCACACGTTTTTATTTTTATTTTATTTTATATTGTGCATTGATGGCAGGCTTTGTTCTTCATTTCCCGCAGTTAACTCGTTCCTTCCCAGCGCCTCCCTTTGTGTTGGTCGCAGACGGACCGAGGTGTGTGTGTGTGTGATTGTGCGTGTGCTGCGCGGCGCTGCTCTGCAGTTCACTCTCGCCTCCTTAGGGGGCAGCATTTAGCAAAGAGCCATTCTGAAGCTCCCTGGCACCGCTGATTTGTAATTTGATCTTTTAGTCTCCGGTGTGTGGTGTTGATTTTTAAGACCCTGTGGTGCCAACTGCCATTTCATTTTCTTTTATTCGTTTGTTTTTACAGATTTTTGTATTTTTATTCAGGACGCCTCGACTTGGTGTAGTTCAGTTGGGACCCGCCAGTAGCCTTGGCACCGTGGATACGGGTCAGCTGTTACAAATCAGAGTGGAGGGCGAGTACAAGTGTGCGTGCAGGTGACGTGCGCGTCCACGGCGGGCCTTTTCCGCCCGCTGAGTCGCACATGCGCACATTTTGCGTTTCTAATTTTCTTCCGGCAGGTTGCATTTTGACTCGGCTGCCCCCTGCTGGCCACGAGTTACTGCTGCTGTTGCCCCTTTGCAGTCAGGATGCCATTTGAGGTGGGCCCACCTGCCCTCATGTTTTTAATCTATATAGTGCCTTGGCAGGCTTGTATGTTTTTTAAACTTTTTTTATATCTTTTTTTAAATTTTGAGCTGGTGGGCTGTTGTGTTGCACATCTTCTTAAACATTCCTTTGTCCTAACTTTACATTCCACAATCGGAACTGGAAAAAGAAAACCAGGAGGAAGGAGATCCGCGTTAAATGTGAACCACTGTTTGTTTTACTTTGAATTGAAAGACACGAGTGGGTCCGCCCGGGACTCGATTTAATAAATGCTTTGTGTTACTCGGCTGTCCGTGTGTCTCTGTCCACCCCTCAATGCCCTCTGCCACATGCAGCTTGCTTGGCACACTGACTGATTCAAGAAGGGGCTTTCTGACCCCAACTTCCAGTAGATTGGGCCGAGTCGGTAAACGGCCGCTGGTCCCCCCCTTTGAGGGCCGTGACACCGTGTGGTCACCTGTGAAAGGCATACAAGAAGAGTCCAAACCTGCAGACCCCTAACTGTGAGACAAAGAGGGGCTTGTCATGAAACGAAGGTGGTCTGCTCGGGCCGGTCAGACATTTCTTACAGAAGCCCCCCTAGACTTCATTCCGTAGCTCTCCTGCCTATCGCAAGGACATCGAGTGACAAGCAGCCTGGAGCCCCCCAGCCAAGGGTGCAGGTTTTTACCCCCTCGAGTCTCCCCTCGTCACTGCTTTGGTGGTCCGCCTTTTGTATTCTCCGGCTGGCGGTGCTTTTTAATTTTGCAGTTTGCTCCCCTAATGTGGCAGCGCAGACACTAAAAGGGGGCTTCACCTCCATTTGGACTCCTGTTTGTTAAAGGTGATGGGGTCTCCAGTCACAGGACCCCTTTATTTTGTTACTTTGTACACCCCAGACGAGGAGGAGGAGGACTCGAGGATATTTGGGGTCTCCGCTTTTCCTTTAAAGCACAGGTGCTGAACTCCAGTCCTGGAGGGCCGCAGTGGCTGCAGGTTTTCATTCTAACCATCTTCTTCATTAGTGACCAGTTTTTTGCTGCTAATTAACTTCTTTTGCCTTAATTTTAATTAACGTGACTCCGCCCCTTGTTTCTTTTTCCTTAATTAGCAGCAAAACAATAAATGAGACGAAACGAGCCGCCACACCACCAGCTATCCACAATATACAATACAATACAATTTATTTTTGTGTAGCCCAAAATCACACAAGAAGTGCCGCAAAGGCCTTTAACAGGCCCTGCCTCTTGACAGCCCCCCAGCCTCGACTCTCTAAGAAGACAAAAAAAGACCCTGGTAGGGAAAACAATGGAAGAAACCTCCGGAAAGGCAGTTCAAAGAGAGGCCCCTTTCCAGGTAGATTGGGCGTCAAAAGAAGGGGGTCAATACAATACAATACAATACAATACACAGAACAAATCCTCAATATAATAAGAAATAAATTTTAGAAGTACAGAGCAGAATTTAACAGTAGATAATATATCCCATAATAATATCTGAAAATAACGAAAGGTGAAGGTCTCAGTAAGACTGATCTCTCAGATCACCCAAACATCTTGATGGAGTTCTTAGGAAAAAGCAGAAAATCAACAGTTTTGGAAATGTCTGCTGTGGCAGAATGAGAGCAGCAACAAGCCATGGAATTAAAGAAGGAGTTTAATTAACAGCAAGAATCAGCTTCTCATTAAGAAACTGGATGGAGTGAAATTGGTTGGAGTTTGAAGACCCAGTTTAGCTGGTCATCTGGTGGCTCGTTTCACGCCTCATTTCTGTTTGGCTGTCATTTAATGAAGAAATGAATCAAGTCAGAGCACTGAATCCTTAAAAACAGGGCTATTAAAACAGAGGGCAAACGAGTTAATTAGCAGTGAAAACTGGTCACTGATTAGGAGAAAGGGTTAGAATGAAAACCTGTAGCCCAGAGTTCGACACCCCTGCTCTAAAGTGAGGGGCCGAGCGCTGATTTCACGTTACTACGCTGGGGGTCTTCGCTGTTTGATGGCAGTCGTCACAAAACGAAACTGTTGGGTGCCCATAAAAGTATGCGATGAGACCCCAGTCGCAGGCCCGCCCTGTTGTTCTTCTGCTCCACCCTTTGCAGTTCATTTTTTCCTCCGCAGCCCCCAATGACCAACTTAAAAGTGGAGTTTTAATAAGGTGGGCAAATGTATTGATGCTGGCAGACCCCCCCTAGAGCTCCAGCAGGCCCCACCACTCAAGTGAAAAGTCAAAAATGAACTGAAAGGTCTGAGGGGGGCTGAAGGCGTGGGGCGTAACTCCTAAAAGGCACAAAGTCGGAGAAGAGGAGCCATGACAGCAGGAGTGAAGCTACGGGGGATTTCTGAGGTGGTCCGGACCCCCCACACCCTTCTGTGATCGATGCAGCGCCAAGACAGACCACCACACCAACAATCACCCGAGACGCTCATAACTTCAAGGGCAGGTGGGTCCACAACAAGTTTTGGGGGCTTATGGCTCGCCGTGCCCACCCAGTGGTTGCCAAGCTACCTGCCTTTGCAATTGGTGGCTTCATCACTGCATAAACAAAATACGACGACGGTGACAAGTCCAAGAAGACCCTCGCAGTGTCAGCCACAAGACAGCAGGCCAGCGCGCTCTGTAAGTTCACAAGTACAACCAGCAAGCCCCCCATCCGTCTGTCCTGCGGGGGCTCCTTCCTCTTCTTTGTCTGCCCGAGGACTCCTGCCGGACGTCACTTCAGTTTCCGTCACCCGACGCTTCTTGAGTCGCCGCTCCAAGAAAACCCCACGTGTGACGTCACCGTTGGTCAGTTTGCGCTTTTTGGGGTCCCCCGACCCAAAGCACAAATCACTTTTAGGGTTGTGCAGTAACGGACCCCCTTATAATAAAACGTAAACGAACAGGCGATCAGAGGGGGCTCATCTGCCCCCAGGGGTCCGCCACACCACGGCACACACAAAGGGGGGGGATCAGTAACGCAGACAGGGGGGGTTGCCATTCTCTGCCATGCTGAAGTTTCCGGTCATGAAGGTGCGCTTATTTTGGAGATTTGCATCTTTACCGGTGGTCCTCCCCCCCCCCCCCCCCCACAAGAGCCACGCCCAGAAGGTTTACATTTTCAGACCTAAGCAGGTGGGCTTCAAGGGCCCTGCTGACAATTACGAGGTGATTTCTGCCCTCCGTGACGTTTAAAAGAAGCCAGCACAACGTGTACTGCGACTGAGGAGACTGCGAGTATTTACAGTGAAGTCCACATTGAAATATTTCAGATGTCGTTCATAAATCCTCATTGAATCAAACGTTACGAGAAGGGCGGCTTTCATTCACTCTGACGTTTATTTATTTATTTATTTATTTATTTATTTATTTATTTATTTCAGTTCTTCCCGCCACTGCACTCACCACAAGTCCGTTTGAATTGACGTTCTGCTCCCTCCGCCCCTTTCCTGTTCTCCACCCACAGCGAGACTCCTCCTCTTCCTCCTCCTCCATCCCGCTCTTCGTGGCCGCCCGGCCGGCGCGGCTGCGCACTCTGCACATAGGCGGTGTCCCGCCAACCAAACGCGCACGCGCACAGTCTCGACTACCGTAATTGCCGGCCGAAAGGCGCATCCCGAGTTCCTGACCCAAACGCCGCACGAGCCCGAGAAGTGAGAGTCCTCCGAGAGAAATCGACGACCACTCGAGCAGCGCTTCGTCGGTCATTTCAAGGTCAGGTGGATAATTCAGGTGAAGAAGATGGCAGGTCGCGTAGTCCTCCTCAGGACCGTCTTAACAGCATTTTAGAAAAGCTCAGAAGCTGAACGTTTCGCTAATCGTGGCGCTCAAACGGGCAAGAAACTTGCTGGACTCTATGACTCCATTTTATAGCGCCTTTCACAGCGGTCCATCTTTCTATCTGTTATATAGCGCCTGGCCAGCGAGTGCTGGTGTGTTGCGCGCTGCTGAGAAGGTCACTGGCCTCTGTACACAAGACTATAGGGACACTACAAGCCTATTTTATAGTGCCTGCCTCATCTGTCCTCCTTTCCATCTCGTATATAGCGCCTTTCACATCGACCTGCCTACCACTAAACATGGCCCCAGGGAGTGGAGACGTGCCACTGGAACACGCAGGTAACACTTTAACTGGACTGTCCAGCAGTTCAGGTACAGAAGGCGCCGGAGAGTCCATCAGTTCCGACTTACTAACAATACGGACCCTATAACCCTATTTTATAGTGCCTGTCACATCTGTCCTCCTTTCCATCTCGTATATAGCGCCTTTCCTCTCTGTCTAGCACCGATCGCGGCACCGGTGAGTGCTGATGTGCCGATTAGCACAGCGGGGACGCCATCAGTGACAGAGTTCAGACACCAGAGGGCGCAGCAGCAGTTCATTTATTTTCTAAATTTGCTGTATCCTGAGCAGGGAGTGGGGACGCTGGAGCCTACCCAGAAGTCAATGGGCACAGGGCAGGATAGATAGATAGGAAAGGCACTATATGATAGATAGATAGATAGGAAAGGCACTATATAACAGATAGATAGATAGATAGATAGGAAAGGCACTATATGATAGATAGATAGGAAAGGCACTATATAACAGATAGATAGGAAAGGCACTATATAACAGATAGATAGATAGATAGATAGATAGATAGATAGATAGATAGATAGATAGGAAAGGCACTATATGATAGATAGATAGATAGATAGGAAAGGCACTATATAACAGATAGATAGATAGATAGGAAAGGCACTATATGATAGATAGATAGGAAAGGCACTATATAACAGATAGATAGGAAAGGCACTATATAACAGATAGATAGATAGATAGATAGATAGATAGATAGATAGATAGGAAAGGCACTATATGATAGATAGATAGATAGATAGATAGATAGATAGATAGGAAAGGCACTATATAACAGATAGATAGATAGATAGATAGATAGATAGATAGATAGATAGATAGGAAAGGCACTATATGATAGATAGATAGGAAAGGCACTATATAACAGATAGATAGGAAAGGCACTATATAACAGATAGATAGATAGATAGATAGATAGATAGATAGATAGATAGATAGATAGGAAAGGCACTATATGATAGATAGATAGATAGATAGGAAAGGCACTATATAACAGATAGATAGATAGATAGGAAAGGCACTATATGATAGATAGATAGGAAAGGCACTATATAACAGATAGATAGGAAAGGCACTATATGATAGATAGATAGATAGATAGATAGATAGATAGATAGATAGATAGATAGATAGGAAAGGCACTATATGATAGATAGATAGATAGATAGATAGATAGATAGGAAAGGCACTATATAACAGATAGATAGATAGATAGATAGATAGATAGATAGATAGATAGGAAAGGCACTATATGATAGATAGATAGGAAAGGCACTATATAACAGATAGATAGGAAAGGCACTATATAACAGATAGATAGATAGATAGATAGATAGATAGATAGATAGATAGATAGGAAAGGCACTATATGATAGATAGATACTTTATTAATCCCAAGGGGAAATTCACAAGTTCACATTTCCCAGGATGACAGATGGCACAGAAGGCTTGTTGTGCCACTTTTTCGCTAAACGCTTGGCTTTCATCTCAGCACCAGCTCTCCCTCGTGATGCCGTCTTCTTACCTCGTCAGGTAAATAGGGAACGTCACCGGCGAGGGCGTTTGTTCTCAGCGCTTAAAGTTGACTACTTCAATACCCGGGCAGGATGGCATACACACACACACACAGGGGCCAGATTAACAATGCCAATCAACTTGACCTGCATGGCTTTGGATGGCAGGAAGAACATGCCAACTCCACACAGGAGCCCCAGGCTCCCATTAAATAAGAATTCAGTCGCTGCTCAAGTCTGCCATCAGTAAGAGAATCTGGACACTAGAGGGCAGCGTGGCTCCTCGTGGCACCAGAGAGTGGTGACATGTGATTAGCACATGGTAGTCAGTGTAGCACTGGGCTCTGCCCACAGGACCACATGGGCATGATAAACCTGCTATATAGCGCCTTTAATGTCTCCTTCTATTGATTGTGTAGCGCTGCTACATCTGAGATCCTGGCACAGCTTACCCACACCAAGGAGTCTGGTGCCATACAAAAGAAGTTGCATTGCATTGTTTGTCAAATTTCTTCTATTCTGCATCTGTCACCATGTCACCCTCCAGTGCCTGAACTCTGTCACTGATGGTGTCACCAACAATCTGGCCCTCTAGTGCCTGGGGTCCTTCTTGTCACATCTTACCAGCGTGTGCTAATCACACACCACCACTCTCTGATACCATGAATAAGTGAAAGGCGCTATATGATCAGTGGATGGCATGCCTATGGTCACATGTACAGAGACCAGTCAGCTGCTTACCAGTGTGTGTGCCAGTCCCACATCTCCACTCTGCAGTGCCACCTTCAGTGAGGAGGACTGGCTGACCTTGAACGTCCGGAGCGCTGAGCTGTCACAAGGCTGTTGTTGATGGCAGACTTGAGCAGTGACAAGAGTTGTTCCTTAATGTGACACTCGGGTCCTTCATGTGTGGCATTTGCATGTTCTCCCCACGCCTGTGTGGCTTTCCTGCCACAGTCCATACAGAGTTGTAGGAGGTGTCCTAATGTGTGTGAGTTCACCCTGTGAGGGACTGCCACCCTGTCCAAGTGCCATTCCTGCCTGGCACCCGATGACTGCAGGGTGGGCTCCAGCTAAAGTGAATTGACAAAATGAATGAATTAGAAGCTCACCTGCTTCTTATTGTTCCATACGCAGAGTCCAGTCAGCTTCTCACCAGCTTGTGCCAGTCACCGGGCAACACATGGCACCAGATAGGCAGACATGAAAGGCACTATATGAAAGGCATGCAGCGCTCATATTGTCACACACTCAGAGCCCAGTGACTGTCCTCCACTGCCATGGCTGGTGATAGGTGGTCCTTAAAGGTGCAGATAGTGACGGGTGTGAAAGGCACTATATAAGGTGTCTGGAGTCCTCAATGATGGAATTCTTACTTGTAAGTGCTAGTTGGCATGGGCTGAGTCACCGCTGTCATCTGTCACTGTCTGGTGCCATCATAACTGATGACCTTGGAATGAGGTGACTGCGTCGCTCTCTAGTGCCCGTCTCCGCTATGCGTTTATATCATCATCATCATCATCATCATCACCATCTTCACTGTCCAGTGGACTTCTTAGCCGTGTACGCTAAATGACGTGGAGCACATGACTGCTCACCAGTGCCAACATTAGCCCATGACAGGCAGATGTGAAAGGCGCTACATAATAGAGTGGCAGAAGTGAAGAGTCTTCTATCGTAGGCAGAGAGCTGGACGTGAACGGCACTTAATGTGTTTGTGGCGTCCTTATGGTCCCGGGCACAGGGGCCACAATGAGTGAGTGGCACTGCCTGACCACATCACCCCCTGGTGTCTGAACTCTGGCACTGATGGTGTCGCCCTCTAGTGTTAGGACTGTTGTACTTACTGTTTATGGCGACTCTACAGTCCCGTGTTCAGAGGCCGTGTGTGTGCCAATCAAACGTCACCAGCCTGCGATGCCATAGCCAGACAGGTGTCAAAGGCTTGTAGTGTCCATATAGTCCTGGGACCTTCTCAGCAGCCTGCAACGCACCACCACTCGCCGGTGCCAGGATTAGTGCTAGGCACACAGAGAAGACAGGCGCCATATAACGGATGGAGTGATAAGTGGAAGGAGCTATATAATGGGCTTATAGGGGCCGTATTGTCCCATGGAGACTCCAGGAAGTTTCTTACCCACCTGAGTTGATCGACTCTCCGGCCGCCTGATTAGCGAGACGTTCACCTTCTGCACCTGAACTGCTGGACAGGCCGTCACCTCTGGTGGTCTTCTCCCCGCGTGTGCCAGTCTGCCACTCTCTGTGCTGTGCTGAGATAGGAGGACTGGCGGGCCACATCACGTCGCCCTCTAGTGTCTGAATTCTGTCAAGTCACTCGCTCTGCTTGTGCCACACACACGTCATGGCACTAGGCAGAGGACCACAAGGCGCTATAAACCCGTACAGGACACTAGCGTTTAAACAAAGGCCAAGGGGTGAAGACTTTTAGGAGAAATGAGCCCCCCTAGTGATCTGTGCCCACCGCCAAGTGACTGAAATCTGACAATCCACACACACCTGGGGTGAAGAAGGTCACAGCAGTCATAGTAGGCTGAGCTGGAGTGGCGAGATGTTACTGCTGGATGAGGTGGGCACCCAAAGACCCACTGTGCCCACTACCTTCCTAACAGACTGGGCACTTGGGACTCTGAAGGATGGCAGAAGTCTGAGCAGCGAATGTGCATCGTTCTCCTCACAGTGGGAAGCCCACCAGAGCGCAGGAGGGTCCGCACCAGAGTCCTGAGGTGGCTACCCAGGTGGACGGTAGGGCTGGCAGAGTGCCAACAGTTTACTTTTACTGTAAACGACTTTTCGTTCATCGCTTACAAACACTCAAGCCCCGAATGAAGGGGGCCTGGCAAAAGTCTTTGCCCCCTTCTTAATCTCCTTGGCTTTTGTTGGGGGTCATTATGGTGAGCAGCCATGCCACCTGCACTTCTGCGCTGCTCAGTCACCTGAAGCTATGCCCACTTGGGCCTGGCCAGCACTGGGGTGGGAGACCAAGCAGGTCAAGCTACTGGGAAAGGACCTGGTGGGCCCGGCAGGGGGCGCTCACCCTGTGGTCTGTGGGTGGGTCCCAATGCCCCAGTACAGTGATGGTGCCATCACAAGTGGCGGGTCCCGACTCTCTGTAGTCATGAAAGGTGGCTTGGCATCCTTCATAAATAGCAGAGTGCCCCCCGCTATCCTGGCTGAACTGCCCACCACAGCCTGGTAATTCTGGCCACCTTCTCTCCTCCTAAAAGCTAATGTGTGGCTGTGCCACGTGTACTGGCACTGAAATGGCCGCCGTGATGTCATCCAGGTGGGTGCTGCACATTGGTGGGGGGTGAGGCGGCCCCCCATTGTCTACATAAAGCGCATTATAAATGTCATCAGGTCATTCAAGGTTACAGGGCTTCTTGTTTTCAGTCAATGAACTTAAGTCAGCTGTTTGAGTGACAAGCGAAGGGGGCAATTACTTTTTCACAAGGCAGATACATCATTGGAGGACCCTCGGAGTTAAACGTATGAAGCGCCCATTGCAAAGTGGGGCTGTGTCTCCTCAGAAGGGGGTCTGGGGGGGGGTTAGGTGTGCAGGTCAGGGGGGCCGTCTGTCTGTCCTGCACTGGCCTCCTGTCCAGGTGTTGCTCCTGCCTTGTGTCCGATGCTTACTGGGAGCGGCTCCAGCTGCTCAGGCTGAGGTGGGCTTAGAAACTGGACGGAGGGTCCCCTTTATCTGACGTCACATTGATTGTGATGAATACATAAAGGCAGAGGACACCGGGGGGGTGGGGGGGGGGGAGAATACTTTTTCACAGCCTCACAGTGCTGGACCGTTGAGTCGGTGTTTGCAAATCCCAGGGACCTTCTTACCTTGTTTCCCCCACCCCACCGCACACATGGGCACCTGTAGACCACCCTTTGTAAAGCTGGTGATAGATTTGTCCCTACGGGGGTCCCCATGTTCACGTGTTCCTTGCCAGCTGGGCTCCACTGTCCCACTTCTCTTCTTACTGTGAGCCACTTCACGTGTCCTTCAAAGCCACCAAGTCACATGGTTTGCTACTCATGGTGTGGTGCCCATGTCACTCCTTGTTCCCCAGGTCCTCCCTTACCAGTGCAGACTCAGCGCTTCCCACTCGTTTGGTTTCTTCTGAGGCGAGTGCCGGCCACTAGGGGGCGCTGGGCAGCGAGGAGAGGCAAAGCCTGAAGACTCCAGTAATGGAGCAGGACTTGCTGCCCTCTAGTGGACACACCAGACACGACAAGTTAGGCAACGTTGGTCACCATTGCAGCCTTCTTGCCTGCCGATGTCGACTTTTTGACGAGTTTCAAGGTGGTCTGCTTGAAGAACACGGGGCTGCACACCACTAGAGGAGCGTCACTGCCAAGTTGGACTTTGAGATTTAGAGGGGTCATCTCTGACAGCCCCCTGCTGATGCCCACTTAGCCCTCCACTGTATGACGTGGCAGTTTCCTTGTTGAAGATCCCAAACATGAGGGGACTGGAGGACTTCATGGTGGTCGTGGTGATGGGGTCTTCAGTGGAACTCAATGGACTTGACCCCCCCAACACCATGGGCAGGATGTTCTGTTGAAGACGGGCACTCGTGGGGGACCAACCTGCAGCTGCCAGTCCTTAGAGAGCCGAGTGCATAAAGTAAATAATTAAAAACGGCCCTCCTGACGTCACGTGAGCGAGGGGGCGGGGACTGCGGGAGTGGGCGTGGCAGGGTCGGCCATTTTGTTCACTTTGTGTCTTTACCTTTCTGTAATTCATCTTGAATATCAGGATGAGCAGGAAGAGGAAGAGTGTGGTGGTCTTCACATAGGACAAACAAACAAGTTTAAAAAGTGGGACACTCAGCGTCACAGGGCCGTTTGAATTAAAGTGACAGCAGCGTGGGGGGGGGAGACAGGGGGGCAAGCTGAGGCAGAACATCTGATTTGTGGAAAGTCAGCAAGATAAGGGGCCCAGGAAATTGAGCAATCAGCACAGCGGGGGAATGAAAGGTGAGGGGGACGCGGCCGGTGGGGACCCTCCCTTGTAGCT
Source organism: Erpetoichthys calabaricus (assembly GCF_900747795.2). Classification (NCBI taxonomy): domain Eukaryota; kingdom Metazoa; phylum Chordata; class Cladistia; order Polypteriformes; family Polypteridae; genus Erpetoichthys; species Erpetoichthys calabaricus. The sequence continues at coordinate 163,015,946 of NC_041405.2, forward strand.
GTGAAGTGTCGAACCTGCAGTGGGATGGCGGAGTGAGGTTGGACACTGCAGTGACCCCCTGACAAAGTGAGTGCGGTGGGGGGGGTGCTGGGAGAGCAGGACCTGAAAAGTGGGCTTCACGAGGAGCCCTGAAGGAGGGCGACTTGCTGGTGATGTTTAATTTCTGTGGCTGCGCGGTGGCGCTCTCAGTGATCCGGGGTGGCACTCTTCTGGGTATCGGATTTGATGTTCACGGGGGTGATTGGCCTGCTGTCCCAGCGATGATCCTGCGTGATGACGTATACGGGCACCAGTTAGCCTGGCACTAGACTGGGTGCCCTGTGAGGACCTTCACACGCCTTTGATGATCCCGATTCGTCACCCATTGGGTGCTCAGATTGAGGAGACGGAGTGTAAGAGGGACATCCCAAGGACACCCCCAATCCCCCCCCCGGCGTGAAGAAGCACAGACCAATGAGGGGCGGCGAGGCGTACGTAAGCGAGAACTCGTGTTTATTCTTGGACATTTCACACTTACAATTGTCAACTCTTCTTTAAATAGGCTGAGGTTTAAATACAATCTGAAGACGGCTAGAAAATGTAAACTCTTTCCAAGTGTTCTGAATCGTGATAAAGTACTCGTGACGGACTGGCACACTCACACACTCACACACACACTCACACTCACACTCACACACACACACTCACACTCTCACACACACACACTCGCGAGACAAGGCTGACTTCAGAGGTAGAATGCGATTGATTTGTTCCTGAGTCGTAGGATGAATGCTTCTCTGTGAGGCGCCCGCCTGCCCGCCCGTCTGCTCGTTTTCTTCAATGTCACAGACGGGGGGGGGGCGGCCTTTGTGTTTTGTATAACCAGCTTCAACAGTTCATATCCAAAAGAAAAAAAAACAAAAAAAAAACACACCACAAACTAGACAAAGTAATCCCCAAAAAATTCTTACAAAGCCAAACATGAGCAAAGTCTGAAGGATTCTCTTCTCCCGGGTGATTGACGCGTGAATTGTCGCAGCATAAGGCATAAGAGCGCTGAGCGGCCGGTCGCTTCGGTCACCTCGGCGTCCCCGGCTGTTGCTTTATTTTTTTGGTACGTCTACACGTTGGGGTACAGCCGGCCGAGCAGCGCGTCCATTCAGCACTACTGGGGGGTCCGCGCTTGTCAGCTTTTAGGAGCTCCTAACGAACGCCGAGCTCGGGCTAGCAGAGACGACGCCATCTTTGCACCTCGAGAGCCAAAGTGTATGGAGCAATGAAGACGAAAGTGCAATGTGACGCGGTCTTGGGGTCTGTGGAGTCGCCCCCTACTGGCGAGTGGCAGCCACAAGGACAGACAGACAGCAGAAGCTCACAAGCAACAGCAGACTAGGAGTTCGCCGGGGACAGCGAGACGAGTGGCGGCCAACAGCGGCAGGCAGAGGTCTGCGTAAAAAGGGGGCGGGCAGGGGGGAGAGAAAGAAGACAGACGGACGGACGGACGGACGGACAGACAGACAGACAGACAGCGGCTGTAAACAGTCACACGTCCGATTGATTCTGATTAGAAATCCCCTGAGAAGAGCGATTGAGCTCCAGCAAGAACAGCACAAGATTGTACTTGACACATCATAAAAGTCACACGTATAAATATATAGACAGAAAGAGATATAGATCTATAGATATTTCAAAAAAAATAATCATCATCATCATCATCATCATTCCGCATAGCATTGTCAATCATAATACTACTCCAAAATTTTGCTGAAAAGCCCGCAAGGAGCTCGCATGCCAAAATGAAGGAGAAAAAAAAAAAACCAACAACAACAGGTGCCAACGGGCATCAGGAGTGGAAAAGTAGCAACAACATTCGTGCAAGTGGCGTAGTCGGCAGGACTAAACTCAAAAACGATTGGGCATGGCAAGCGGCTGCCTTTTCAAAGGAAACGCTGGGTCACGACTGCCATAGTGACTGGGCACACGTCGTCGCCTTCAGTCAAGACGCTGTAGCTCCGTTATGCCCCTCGTCACGCCACTCATTGGCTGGTTAACAGCACACCAAAACGGAGCAACTAAATACACAAATAAAGCAAGAGTCGCAGAATTCTGCAGCCCCCAATATTTCAAACGGGGACCTCACAAATGCCACTTGGCGGTCTGGAAATTGCACAAATGCATCAAGAACAAGTTAAAATAATAATTATAATAATAATAATAATAATAATAAAAAAAGGCTATTTACATTTACACCAAAAGAGGGAAAAAGAAAAGCGAGATGACGAGCAGGAATACTGAGCGAGGACTGGCAGCCAAGGCCACGGCTCCTCCGTCTTGGTGTACACGGTGCCCGCCTGCTGGGCCTTCAGCGGGCCGTGGGTGCAACAGGGCGCTCGAGTCCAGTGCAGGAAATTAAAAGCCTGGCGGGACATACAAGTGATGAAGTTGTCAACATAAGACGGCCCCCCCAGCCCAGAAATGCTAAGCCCACCGTCTCGTTTTAGTTAAGCAGCAGCAATGATAGAAGCACAAGATAAATGAAAAAGCCAGAAGGACTGATGGGCACAGCTGGGTGTCCACACGCCCACCTGCATTCGCTTGGCACGCAGCACCCTTCTGATAAGCTGAAGGAAGGATCCACACCACTAGGGGGCTGCAGTGAGGCCTCAGCAGTGGGCTTGATGGCCCGATTGTCACACGCGAAGTCTGTCACCAGCTGGCTTGCGTTCAGCTGTAAATGATCAGAATCAGCTGGGGGCAGATTGTGTGCCAACCGATTCTCTGGCCCAGACAGCTAGCCAAAGAAACGGCGGGAGGATATATGTGAGTGTCAAAGCAGTCACCCTGTAGTCGAGAAAGAGAAACAGCGGTTCAAAAAGAGAAACCCAAAAAAGGTCACAACATTCGTAAAATCGCCGAGACGAGGCGCGCTGTTCACGACTGTCAATGCATAGGCGTACGATTCATTCATTTTATTAATCCGTTCCATCGAGCTCCCTGAGAAGAAAGACTGAGAAACATCTGAGCAGGCCGAGGAGGAACGCAAGACGCCAGCGGCACGTGAGGCTGCCAGTAATGCGCAACGGAGCCGGAGACCAGCGGCAGCCTCCCTGAAGTTTGTGGAAACCCAACAGCACAAGTCTTCATCGTTCAGTCCGCTTGTAGACGGCGTGGTCCGGACAGTGTGCAGCTCGAGGGCCGGCACACAATAAGCCATAAAGAACCAAACCGAAAATTAAACACAACAACAACAACCGCAACGCACAAACCGACACGTCCGCTGGAAAAGGCTTGGTCTCCGTAAGACGCCTCGCTGACCTTTGTGCTCTGGCGTGTGGTTGGCCCGAAATGCCAACGAAACCCCCCAACCCATCCCGATAATATTAATATTAATAATAATAATAATAAAAATAAAAATGAAAGTGTCACTGAAAGCGTGAGGTCACATCGGTGCTTTGGTTTGCCCTGAAATATAGAAATCTTCAGTATTTTTTTTTTTTCCTGAATAAAATAGAAAATATTTACATGTTATTTTTTGTTGTTGAGCTTAGTTAACCAAAAAAATAAAATCAAAATAAAATAAAAAGACGAAGTTGTGTCAGAAACACTGAGCACGGACACGTGGAGGTAAGTATGAATATGAAAATGTGTAAACAGTGCATCACTTTGCTTTGTTCTGCTATTCTGTACATTTCAGAGAAAATAAATTATTCACAGGTCGCACTTCTCTCTCTCCTGCTACTGAAATCATCTGCTTGGCTGTAGCGCCTCCCACTGGCCACTGCGGAGGAGACTCCTGTCATAACCTGAGATAGATAGTGTACTTCAAACTTCCTGTTCCCGTTTTTGGCATTAGTAGTAGTAATAGTAGTAGTAATAGTAGGAGTAGGAGTAGCAGGAAAGCTTTTGACTTGGCATCACCTGTCCGGGGGTCCTGCGGCTTCTAAGGCGAGGGGTTGGAGGTGCATGAAGACGATGAGGTAGATGTGTGAGAAACAGGAAGTCCTGCGCTGGGGGCGCTTCGGCCACCACTTGCCTTGCTGTTGCTGGGTGCGGAGGGCGTGGATGAGCTGGTGCCTGCTGGCTGAGCAAACAGTACCCCTGAGGAAGAAAAACACACCTAATAACCAGGGGGACACTGCTGCGTTAGGAGGACGCTATCCTGGCGTGAAAGTCTGGGTAACACTTGGACACCACTAGGTGGCACACTGCCCCAAAAGCAAGACGCTGGCACACTCACCTGTGTAGACGACACCATTGAGCTCCACCGACATGTTGATGCTGTTGAGGCCACCTGATGAAAGGCTCATACTGGACTCGCCGCGGCTTTCTGGAATTACAAGAAAGGACTTTCACTTTGTGTGGCCACTGCTCAGCCCTCCGATACGCTGATGGCCACCCACCCAAACAGGACTTTATCGGAATATTCCACAAAAACACACACACAATAATAAAACAGTAATAACAGAGGTTAATAATACTGGGAGGGATACAGCCAGGATGCCCTTCAGGACAGGAGGACACGGCTTACACAAGGCTCTGTACCCCCCGATGGCAGCGAGCCCAGGCTCAGTTCCCCGCATGGGTGCCCACAAGGTATGCCGGGTATTAAAGTCCCACGGAACAGCCTTGTTGGGCTCCATGGGGGCTGCCAGGGCGAGCTGCAGGATTTGGGAATCCCTAACTCCATGGCGCTTCAACCTCACCCAGAAGTGCTTCAGAACAGCAGCATCACGGCGCCATTAGCACGCCCGGGCATTACATAAACAGAGCTGCCTGCTTCACATGGACAAGCAAAAGTCCGCTAAAAGGTGGATGAAGCTTGCAAGGAGGAGTGGAGGAGGCAGAGGAAGAGCAACCGAGAGAGAGTAGGAAGACAAATAGCTACTTTATTGTTGTGGCTGAGGTGGGAAACACTTGATTTAAAGAGTTTCCTACAGTAAAAAGGCTCTTTGTGCTTTAGATTTGTCTCCAGGACCCATTTGTGTCGAATCTTGGGGAGCTGGAGCACCCCCTGGTGTCCACATTATATATTGATCTTGGGAATACCAAAAAATAAGAATCTGGGGCCTCATGTATAAACATTTCCACACTCAAATCACAATGTATAAAACCTAAACTTGCCGTAAAGCCACACACATTTCCACGGTACCTCATACCCTGACGTATGCAATTTCTCCGCTTGGTTTTGGAGACTGGTGGCACCCAGCATCAACGCAGTGCTACTGTTCCTGTGTGATCACCCTTTCTTTCTTAGATCCACATTTCTGACGCGGCTTTATAAATACACTGAAACTAACTGCATATTGTTTATTAGTGTAATGCATCTGATTGTAATTAACCTGTAGCAATATAATGGTCCAGGGAATAGCCATAGTATTCCAAATACCAGAACTGCTTTAGCGTTGTTACGCTCACTGCATCTTCTTCTTCTTTCAGCTGCTCCCGTTAAGGGTTGCCACAGCAGATCATCTTTATCCATATTACTCTCACTGCACCACTCGGAGTATTTATATTACTGTATCTGAGTGGGGAATCACAGCAGCAGCTGATCGGAAAGAGAATTATCGGTATACAGTTTCAAGTACACACTACCTCAACAACGGCAAAAAGCGTCAAAGCCTTTCCTGTACGGACCTCGCGGTTTAGAAACAGTTTCATCCCAAGAACTCTAAACTCACTCAATCAGTCCATCAAGTGCTCCTTGTAGAACTGTTTGTACTTATAAGTACAATCACCTCACTGTAAACTTACACTACAGTTATAATATTACACAACCTGCGCCACTTTATAAAGCGCGTATGATGACAATATCATTTTAAGATGAAATGCAGCAAAATATGTTGATTATATTATACAGATAAAACTAACTTCATTTAAATAATCTGTATTGTTAATAATTAAACATGTGAGGACACGGTGCCGCAGCGTATAGCTAGTTCAGGGACTGTTCCTGCATTGCGCTGTATTGTTGCTGGTGCTGACGCGACACTGGAAGGATAATTAAACATGTACTACGAAAATATTTCAATGTTCCTTAAAAGTTTTGAAGAATCGACGTTCTAAGCTTACAGATGGCTTCATGTCTATTACAGAGCTGATTGTGTGGCGATTGGGTATTTGGAGAAAGAAAAGTAAGGACAAGAATTGGAGGTTAGTACGTTTGAAAGAGACAGTACTGCTGTGATAAATTATTTCATTGAAGGTCGCACATGGTGCAGCAAGCCTCTTGTGTGAGATATGAACAAGCACTGCGCCACCGTGTTCCCATGTTTAATAACATGCTTTAACTCCTATCATCATGAAAAAGATATCACGTATACATCTCAGTATTTTAATTATTCAGAGAGCTGTAATATCACGAATGTAACGGATTCTGTGTCCTGTCGGAGAAAAAGAAAGAACGGAAACACATAGTGATTCACACACATAGAGCACATAGAAGATCAAATACAGAACAAAGCATTTAACATCCTACTTTAGTTACAATGGGATGTGAGAAACTAATAAAATAAACGATTTTAAGATGAAGTTTATGATGTTCTACTTTAATGACAAAATAAACTACGTGATTAAAGTGGAAATTTCGAGATTAAAGTTGACATTTCGTGCTTTTTTTCCCACTGTGTGCCTATTTTTTGTCTGTACCCTAATAAGCTTTCATATGACACTCAGATGGTGGGCTACGACTTGCCTTTTCACGCCGACTTTGATATCTGACAACTTCTTTTTTATTTCGGGCACTGTGCGACTTTGTGAATTTGATCTTTCGAGTTTTTCCGACACACTGTCACTCGATCAACTTTCTTTTGTTGATTATACCACTGTTTAAACCAACAAATAGTACGTTTTTCCTTTGCCTCCACTTGGTATTCGCTGAAATTCTTATATTTTCCCCTGTGCTTTTCCCATTGTCTTTTCACAGAAGGCTATTTATATTGATTTGCATATTCAAAGAGACATAATTCTGGGAGGAGTTGGGGCGGGACAGAAGGCGCGTGCACGTGCGTTACTTTTCACGCTGATTGGGATTTATGTAATGGAAGAACGTGAAAGTTTGCGTACGCACAGATTCCTGCATCTGGATTTTTCTGTGCGTACGCACATTCCCGCTTTTCTGCTTACACCATGTTATAGTGGGAGTTCTACGCACGGCGTTATGCATGAGGGACCTGGTCACTGCCACCCGGCCCACCGAGCCTCAAGTGATGGGCTTCTCTTGGTCACGTCGGCTTTCCCATTCCATCGTCCACCGAGAGTAAGTGCATCACAGCATTGCTAGACATATGATAATTTTATGGCAAGTATGATAATACATAGCATACCATTATCATACGCATTTTGTATCATTATTTTATATGAAAATGTAATATTTTTAATGCCATAACTTGCAATCACAAAAAGTAAGAAAACCTTTCAAATATAAATAAAGTGGAAGTATACAAAAATAAACTTTACTTTCCAACTTACAGTACATTTTTTTCCCCATTTTCTTGTATTTTTATATTTTGAATTAGATATATAATATTATATATAATAATAATAATAATAATATTATATATATATATATATATATATATATATATATATATATATATATATATATATATAGGGGCACCAACGCACCCACAGGGGAACACAAACCAGTGTTTCTCTTCCCGGACATATGGGGAGGGTTACGTCAGGAAGGATTTCCTGTGTAAAATTTGTCTGATCAATATGTGGACAACAATACAGATTTCCATACCAGGACAGTCAAGGACTGGGTTAATAACGTTCGCCGCCAATACTGTTAGCCAGTACCGTTACAGGTGCTGGGGACATTGGGCTACCATTGGCCAAAGAAGAGAAGGGGAGGAAGAAGTGTTCAGAGGCAGGAAGAGAGAACGAAGGAGAGTGGAAATGAGGGTAGGGACTTTGAATGTTGGCAGTATGACTGGTAAGGGGAGAGAGTTAGCAGATATGATGGAGAGAAGGAAGGCTCATTTATTGTGAGTTCAGGCAACTAAATGGAAGGGGAGTAAGGCCAGGGGGATCAGAGGGGGGTTCAAATTGTTCTATCATGGTGTGGATGGGAGGAGAAATGGAGTAGGAGTTATTCTGAAGGAGCAGTACGTCAAGAGGTAAAAAGAGTGTCAGGCAGAGTGATGATTACGAAGGTGTGATGACTGAATGTTGTTAGTGCAAATGCCCTGCAAGTTGGGTGTGAGAAAAAAGATTTCTGGAGTGAGCTGAATGAAGTGATGGACAGAGAGTGGCGACATGTTGGTGAAAGGCACAGAGGAGACGAGGAAGTGATGGGTAGGTATGGTGTCAAGGAGAGGAATGAAGAAGTCAGAGGATAGTGGATTTTGCCAAAAGTATGGACATGGCTGTGGTGAATATGTATATGTAAGAGGGAGGAACATAGGGTGACATACAAGATTGGAGGAAGATGCTCATAGGTAGATGAGGGTCAATCTGAAGAAGATTGGAAACTGCAAAGTGGTGGCTGGGGAAAGTGTAGTTAGACAGCATGGGATGGTGGTATGTAGGATGATACTGGATATCAAGAAGAGAAGGACAGTGAGGGCAGAGCCAAGGATCAAATAGTGGAAGTTGAAAAAGGAAGACTGCAAGGTGGAGTTTAGGGAGGAGGTGAGACAGGCACTGGGTGGCAGTGAAGAATCACCAGACAGCTGGGAAAGTAGTAAGGGGGACAGCAAGAAGGGTGCTTGGCGTGACATGTGGAAAGAGGAAGGAGGAAAAGGAAACCTGGTGGTGGAATGAGGAAATACAGGAGACTATACAGAGGAAGAGGATGGCAAAGAAGAAGTGGGATAGTCAGAGAGATGCAGAAAGTAGACAAGAGTACAAGGAGATAAGACATAAGGTGAAGAGAGAGGAGGCGAAGGCTAAAGAAAAGGAGTATGATGAGTTATATGAGAGATTGGACTCTAAATAGAAAGAGAAAAGGACCGGTGGGCTAAACAGAAGGACTGAACTGGGAAAGATATGAAGGGGGTATGGTGAGAAGATGGAAAGAGTACTTTGAGAGGCTGATGAATGATGAGAATGAGAGAGAGAGAGAGAGAAGGTTGAATGATGTGGAGATAGTGAATCAGGAAGTGCAACGGATTAGCAAGGAGGAAGTAAGGACAGCGATGAAGAGGGTGAAGAATGGAAAAGCTGTTGGTCCAGATGATATACCTGTGGAAGCATGGAGGTGTTTACGAGAGATGGCAGTGGAGTTTTTAACCAGATTGTTTACTGGAATCTTTGAAAGTGAGAGGATGCCTGAGGAGTGGAGAAGAAGTGGACTGGTGCTGATATTTAAGAATAAGGCTGGTTTATGGTGCAAATTTAATGACGCACTTTTAAAGGCTGGTTGGTCAGAGAACCAGGTAGATGAGGTTTGTCACATCTGCTATTGCAGACTTATATTCAATAGCATCATTACATTTACTAAAGAGTAACCCTTATCAGAGGAGTCAAATGAATTCAAACTGCAGATGGACTGTGATGTTTGCTGATGACATTGTGATCTGCAGGCTGAGGAGACCCTGGAGAGGTGGAGATCTGCTCTAGAGGGGAGAGGAATGAAGGTCAGTAGGACCACCAAGACAGAACACACGTGTGTAAATGAGAGGGAGGTCAGTGCAATGGTGAGGATGAGGGGAGGTGGGTGAGTTTAAATACTTGGAATCAACAGCACAGAGTAATGGGGAGTGTGGAAGAGAAGTGAAGAAGAGGGTACAGGCAGGGTGGAGTGGGTGAAGAAGAGTGTCAGGAGTGATCTGTGACAGACGGGTATCAGCAAGAGTGAAAGGGAAGGTCTACAGGACGGTAATGAGACCAGCTGTGTTATATGGGCTGGAGATGGTGGCACAGGAGACAGAGCTGGAGGTGGCAGAGTTAAAGAAGCTAAGATTTGCATTGGGTGTGATGAGGATGGACAGGATTAGAAATGAGGACATCAGAGGGTCAGCTCAAGTTGGACGGTTGGGAGACAAAGTCAGAAAGGCGAGATTGAGCTGGTTTGGACATGTGCAGAGGAGAGATGCTGGGTATATTGGGAGAAGGGTCCTAAGGATAGAGCTGCCAAGTAAGAGGAGGAGAGGAAGGCCTAAGAGAAGGTTTATGGATGTGGTAGAGGAAAATGGTAAGGACGGAGAGAGATGGAAAAAGATGATCTGCTGTGGCAACCCCTAAATGGGAGCAGCCGAATGAACAAGAAGAAGAAGAACAAGGTGGTATTGACTTGGTACCGAGGTACTGGTTCTTGTGAATGTGTAGTTAATTCACATGACAAAGACAGAAGTTAGGTAGTTCTGGTCAATAATCCTGGTGCCAAGTTGCATGTTTCACTGCAAGCTGTACGTGTAACAACATTGACCCAATGAACCTTTGCTCCTTCTGAGTCACAACGTTACATCAGAGCAACAGAGTTGCCAAAAACCCACATGCACCTATGTGCCGCAGTTGGATGGTGCCAACAATGATGCCGACTGATGATACTCAGCATGATGTCTCATGCAGTCCAGTAACAATAATGAAGATCACATGGACTTTTTTCAAGCCAAATGTACATTTTTCATAACGTTTCAAGTTACATTTCTTCACGATCGGGGAAATGGCTTTACTAATGTGCGTAAGAAAACTACCTCTAGTAGTAAATGTTTCAGAACATACCACTAGAGGGCACAGGATCACTGAAAACAACACAAGAAAGTAACACGGGATCCATCCTGCACTTTGGGAAATGCAGGACTCCCAGCAGGGCTGTCCACATCACGCCCTTCCAAATGGTACAACTCAAATGTGCCAATGTGTGACGTAATGTTGATGTCTCACCTCACCACTTTAAATAAAGCAGCTCAAACTGAGATGTCACTTGCTGGTCTCACTGTGCTTACTACCCATGACCTTTTATTGTCATGAAAAAACAAAATAAATAAATTAAAATGAAACCTAATCTTGAACAGACTTTTGTGCAAATGTAGTCACTGATCTCCCAAAACTCCATCTGGACACACACCAGACCAGAACAAACTGGGAAAGGCACGACATCACAAGTGCTCCCCTTAAAGCTGCCAGGGCACGCGGGCACAGGCTGCAAGTGCAGGGCACAGACAGAGCAGGCTTAATGGCTCAAGGGTCAGGGCATTAAGAGCGAGTGGCCCACGTGTCTTCTTACCTTGGTTGTTTATGCGGATGTTCATGGGAATCTGGGTACTCATAGCCAGAAAATTCTGCTGCAGGGCTCGCTGCATGATTCTCTGCTGCTCATCTGCCATCAGCACCATTTTTTTTTCAGGTGGCTCCCCTGCATCTAGCTTGTCCCGCAGCTGTTCCAGTGCAGCCACCTGAGCAGCCATGGCTGCCTGAGCTGCTGCCGCCTGTACTGCTGCCCGCCTGAGCTGCCACCATGGAGTGACCGGGGCAACGCCACTGGCATGCGGCTTGGCAAGGATACAGGCCCGCCATCATCTTCTACAAAGAAGAAAAAAAAAAAGGAAAGAAAAATGTTTGGTAGGTCAGGGCAGGAAGTGCTTACCATACTGTGCTTGCTGCGTCCACTGTACCTGTTTTGATCTTTGGGATAGGATTCAGAGATCCTCCATTGGTCACTACAGCTACATTCATACTGGGCATGCCCAGCTTGGGAGAGGACAGCATGGTGGGAGTCCCATTGGGGGAGTAGGTGAAGAGCGTCCCCCCAAAGCCTTGTCTGCGCCCTTCTCTTCTATTGCTGTCAATGGCTGCCTGCAGTTCATTAGGGTTGCTGAGTCCCCGCTTGTCACATTCGTAAGGGTACAGATACTTCATGTATCTGAAAAGAGAAAGACACCAATCACTATGCTGTATGGAATGACAGCAACAAATCACAGTATCAAGAAAGACGGGTGCGCATCATTGTGTTGATTTCATGCAAACAATTCTGTGAAGAAGTATTTCCCCCCTTCCTTATATCCTCCGTTTGTGTGCATTTCACACAACCAGTGTCTTCAAAGCGTTAGGCAATGCGGTATTAGAGAATAGGAGCCTGAGTGAACACACACTAGTTTATAAATCACAACTTTCTTCATTCAATTCATCCAACACCTCTGTTGTTCATGTGAAAAAGTCACTGCCCCCCCCCCCCCCCCCCCCCCCCCCCAGTAAATACTTCACTGCTGTTAAAGGTGCTGCCACAATCACAACTGAACACTTCCTATAATCTGGGCATGAATTGCTTGTTTTAGTAGGGGATCATTTGCCCACCACTGGGGAGAACCCAACAATTCTCCATCGGACATAATGGCAGAATCCCAGGGCCTCAGACATGGCCTTGTAAGCCTTTTCCGATTTAAGAAATTGCAATTCTTCTCCCTCTTTTCTACTGGCATGTCTTTTAATCAAGCTCAAGTATTCCTCAAGAGACCTTGCGGTGACCACTTTGCTCTCACGGCAAGGGTCAGTACCAGGTGAGGTTTACATTCAATTGGGCTGGCTCTGTCCACTCAGCAGGTTTGAAATATTAATATTTGTTCAGCAGATTCAGGGAGTGATTATGGGGGGCAATAACCTTTTCACACAGGCAATACACCTGGTGGATACGTTTAATACGTATTAAGCAGCACAACATCAAAGACACACAATGTTGAAACTTACTGGGTCCTGAGGGTGAATGCTGCACTGGTGATCGAGGTAGGCAAGTTGAGGCCTTTAGTGATTTCTCTCCACAGCTTCTTGTTTATGACCTCCACCAGCCCGCCCTTCTCGGTCACAAGCATGTACAGCATGTAGAGATCCAGCACCTGCTTGGCCATGATGGGAATCCGATTGACAGGAGTCCCTGGGAGAGCAAGACAGACAGGTGAGCAAGGGGTACGGGGTGGCGAGATAGACAAAACCGCTGCTACCAAGGCCCAGCAGAGGGGTGGCAGAGCAGCATACTGTCTGCAGCTAAATACGCCCCCAGCACCCCTCAAGCCCCCAGGCAACACAAACACAGAGCATTACATTTGTGTGATCTGGTGTGGAAAAACTTAGGAGAAAAAAAAGAAACTCACCTCGCTTCTGCATGAAGCTGAAGAGGTCGTCCAGAAACTCTTTACGCTTCGGATCGGCATCGAGTTCATACAGCTGCAAAAGAGAATTCATGAAGCATGACACTCCGGTTTGAGGGAGCGGCGCTGTCTATATACCGTACATGGCAAACACTGACTGCCCTACACTGTCAGCAGCTTTCTTCTCACTGCTGCCAGCTCCTTCCAAATCCTGAGCAAAGCCAGAAATGTGTGCCCACTAGGGGCAGCACAAACGTCCTCACAGGTGGCACAGTGGTAGTGCTGCTGCTTTGCAGTAAGGAGACTGTGGAAGATTGTGGGTTTGCTTCCTGGTCCCTCCCTGTGTGGACAGCGCTTTGAGTACTGAGAAAAGCGCTATATAAATGTAATGAATTATTATTATTAAACTAGACTGCCAGACGGGCACCACTGCAAAACACTGCATGATGGGATACATTACCAAACGGCTGACCACGAAGCTCAGTGTCGCTCTGACTGTTGAAGGTCTCGGGTACTCTACTGGCTATATAGTGCCCACGCTGTGTGTGTTTGTTAGTACCCAGGATGGGGGATGACGTGAAAAATGTAACAAACTCTGGCCACAAGACCATGACATCAGCCCTGTCCCTGCACAGGTACTTTCCTTTTCACTGTAACAACAGCAAACTTGCAGGTGACATCAGACGATAAAGCTGCTTATTTTCTGAAGGACATAGCGCCCCCTTGTGCCATGTGGAACTGGCATCCCCACCCCCAATGTTGCCATTCTGATGTCACAGGCCTGACGGTATTGCCAAACTTAATTTCCTCTTTTCTGTTTTCTTTGTGGGTGGCACGGTGGCGCAGTGGTAGCGCTGCTGCCTCTCAGTAAGGGTTCGCTTCCCGGGTCCTCCCTGCGTGGAGATTGCATGTTCTCCTCCCACAGTCCAAAGACACGCAGGTTAGGTGCATTGGCGATCCTAAATTGTCCCTTGTGTGTGTGTGTGTGTGTGTGCCCTGCGGTGGGCTGGCGCCCTGCCTGGGATTTGTCCCTGCCCTGTGCTGGCTGGGATTGGCTCCAGCAGACCCCCGTGACCCTGTGTTAGGATATAGCGGGTTGGATAATAAATGGACGGATGTTTTCTTTGTTTTTTTCCCCTCTCAGCAGTTGAGTATTTCCACAGACAGCCGAATGAGGGTGGGTTGAGGTTGGCATGGGCTTGAGACCACATGAGCTCCTATGCTTAAAACAAAGCTGTGCCTTCTCCCCCATCCATTAGTCAGACGTGAGCTGGCAATGGAGACCAGGGCATGGGGATGGAGCTCGGGACACATTCTGTTACACTACGCCTGCCCTCGTGCCTTTGGACTCTCCAGCAGGGAGCCGTGCTGTGACATTCTGGCCAACAGGGGCGCTGGTGTTAATCTTTAGGACACTAACTTGTGCCATCAGCACATGTCCTCTAGTGATCGCCTAGTATGAACTGAAAACTTGCCTGCCGCGTGCTCCATGTCGGCCTGCTTCTCTCTGTCCATCGGCCTAGGCCTCCCTTACTCCCCTGATGACGTCTGGTTATGTAATCTCTATTTACATTCCTGTCCTCCATCTCTGTGGCGCTGGCTGATTATTTATAGCTTCCCCCGGGCCACGTCTCTTCTCCTGGAAGCGTTTTCTGGACTCCTTCCAGACTCGTCTGTCTGCTGGCATCGGTACAACTTCCTTTCCTCAAGCACGCAGTGCTTCCCCGGTGCAGCACATCACTACAGTACAAAAGCGGGCGCCATCAGAGTCCTTGGCCATTCATGACCACATCACACCTCCTGCACCCTTCAAACAGCTTCTCACCAATCTGATGTAGCACCGGGACTGGTGACAGTTAGATGCCAGGGCAGAGTTCTGCGCATTGCCTGCCACCAGGCTGGCCCACCAACAAAGCCGCACTGGCTCCTCGCAGCTACATTAGCAGTGGTCAGACATATTGGATATGAAGCCTGGCTGTGCCCATGAATGCCACAAAGCAGTTCAGAGCTTAGCTAAATAAGCACAACTCCATTAGGAGAGACTGGAGACGTGGAGCTGTCCTCGGACTCCCAAGTGATCTTCAGAGCTCCAGAGTGTGAGGTGTTCGATACCAAACTAAAGCCGCATTTCGTTTACCTAGGTGTAACACAAGGAATAAAACACTGCCATGGGGTGTGGCGCCAACAGATAATCCCACAATCAGTACAAGGAAAAAAAAACGTCCACCCAGCCTTCCTTCATCCAACTCGAATGCGCAGGCCAGCAATGGAGTCTGCACAGACACTGATAAGCTGAACAGCCAGCAAAGAGAAACCCCACTGGCCAGACCGCCGCTCATTCATAAGCCCAAGCCAAGGCACGCACGCACCAACGCACTGGCATACAAATGCGGACGCTTGGACTTGCACGTTCCCCAACAAGTTTTTCTTGTTTATCAACTGATAAGGCTTCCCACCCTTCAACTGAAAACGGTTGGCCGACTTTATTTATTTATAACAGTGACACTGTGCCAACACTGAGGGGGAAAAGTGCATGGCACCTCGGCACACACACTGCAGCGGCCCTAACTTTGAGCAGCCACATCTTCGTGACAATGGCCGACTGTATCCACCTTCAGGGACCCCCCCACTGGTCAGGTTAAGATCATAACTCCCTGTGGACATGTACTTCATCAACATTATTTAATACAGCGCCTTCCACTCCTGCACACCAAGTATATCGGACACCATGTCAGCAGCCTTATCCAGTATAGCGCCTTTCATGGCCCGAGCAACACCTCAGTTATGGAGGCCAAGTTCTTTCCAATCACAGCAGGCTGGTGCCGCAAACTCCTCAGGCCAATTTGCAACTCAAATTAGGATTCAAGGGTTCAGTTCTGCAGGCTTCCCATCCAGCGGCAGTGAGTCGACTGAGCCTCGGACTGAGCCTCGCCTCGCTGGCACATTTGACAGATTAATGAATTCACCAGTTGCCTTTCCACCGCTGCGTCAAACTCCTTCTACCTTTCAAAGTACTTCGTGCTTTTGACTCCCACCTGTCACCATTAACAATCAGCAATCCCACCGCTGACGGGCAGCCCAAGTGAGGAGGCACTTAAGGCTGAATCATGGATACTGTGCGCCATTATGGAGTTGAAGCTGAAACCTTAACAACCTTTAAAAAGAATGTGGAAGAGACAAAGGGACAGCTGAACAAACAAGCAGCAAGTGGGCCGAATGGTCTCCTCTCATTTGTCACATCACTTATGTTCCCATGACCTAAGCAATGATCAAGTGTGGCCAGACATCTCAGCAGGGTACACAAAGGGACGTGTCCTCCTGGGACAGAGCAGACAGGCAAGTGTGGTGGTGGGTGACACGCATGGCCCCTTCTCATATGCTGGTGACAGTCAGGCTCAAGTGGGCGTGGTATACCGTGCTCCTCCCACCCCAGTGAGACATCATCATCATCATCATCACCTAAGCCAGGGGTCCTCAATCACGGTCCTGGAGGGCCGCAGTGGCTGCAGGTTTTTAGTTTCCTAATTAGAAGGCAGTCCATGCTGATAATGAGACTTGGTATTGAACTGCTTGGCTTATCGATGCTTTCATTCATCTAAGAGCAACTGGAATTGCACTGCAGAGTTTCCTTCTGTGAGAACGTTAGCCACGTGTTTAGTGGACCAGAACAGATTTAAACCTAATGCTCCTTCCAGTTCTCCTCTCATTCATTTTTAATCACAGATACTTCACGGTAAGCACGTGAGCTGGAGAGCTGCTGGTTTACTGGTTATCTCTATCTCATTATTAACTAATCTCTGATTAAGAAAACAGGCAACAATTAAAACTCAAATGCAGCTGCTAAAATCGAAAATAGGCCATGAAGGGTTCTGAATGGCAAGAGAGCTAAAAGGAAGCCCAAGAAACGTATTGCTTTAGTAGTAAATAGAAGGGTTCTAATGAAGAAATTGGTTAACATGAAAACCTGCAGCCATAGCTGACCTCCAGGACTGGAACTGAGGAGCTCTGATCTACAAAGGAACTCAAATTTGTGTTTGAGGAATGAAAGCACAAGCAAGACATGGAGTTCAACACCAACTATCATTATCAGCAAGGACACTGGCTGGAATGAAAACCCGCAGCCACTGTGGCCATCCAGAGCCGTGACTAAGGACCCCCGATTTAAGCGTTAGCCCTTTGCCACCCTGGGTCTCAACTACCACCTTGCTATGGTATGGAACTCAAACGTCTCACCGACGTCATGGTCTGCTTCTGCCATTTGCCAACTATGATGCCAATCCAGCCAGCCAACTCTTTCCTCTGATACAGGGGTGGACTAGCAGGCTTTCTAATTTAGCAAGTTCTTCATGTCTAAAGGGGCCGTCACACGCATTGTGTAAAATGTGCTTTGTTTATCCACCCTCTGTGTGACCTTTGCTAGGAAAAGGCCTGCATGATTTAATGCTTCACTTTAAGGAAAAGGACAGATAAGACAGAAAAGAAGGAAGGGAAGAAATCACACAGAGCGGTGGGGCTGGATGGCCTTTTTATGTGTTCACAAGTGAAGGGGAGGGAATGAAAGTCCCATGAAGCTCAAAGACGATGTGCATTCCTGGACACACACACACACAGAGACACAGTACGTCCTAGTCGGTCAACTCACTCCTCACAATACAGCAGAGTGTAACGGCCTACCTCAAGCCTGGAGTGATGGCATGCCTTGGTAAGTTTAAACGCTCGATAGGCTCAGTAAAGAGGTCCCTGCCTCCCCCCCCCCCCCCCAATGGCCAGGAGGTGCCAGGAAGTGAAATTTCATATAAAACTTGATTAAAGTATTTAGGATAGTGGAGTTCCAAACTGTAAAACTAAATACTAGTTTTGGAATCATTTAAGGAATCTTCGCATTTTAATTGAAATAAACAAACTGTTTTATGGGCGCCGTTCAATTTTATTGTTTAGTTACATATGACCAACAAAATCCTTTTTTTTTTTTTTTTTACTTTTCAGTGTATTGGTTGAATAAAATCATGTCACTTAAAAATCCTATTTTTACATATTTTTTGGCACCCTAATGCCACAGAATCCTTAGCACATTATAAAAACCTTGACTTCAGTGGGAAGGTGATTTGACAGACCTGACATTCGTGACAGAGTGGAATCAAATCTATGACCTTAAAGTGAAACCTAACATAAATTCACATTCATTTCAGAAAATCCTAACCACGGTGAAGCCTTACACTGTACGTGTGAAGTACTTGGTCTATTGGAGAGTTGAACTAGCAATCTTTCTTAAAAAAGCCCAATACTTTATCCACTGAGCCAATATTACCAAATCACTGAAAAGAGTATTTTGCTAAATTTCTATATAAATGATAATTAAAAAAAAATTAAGTTTGTGTACATTAATCTTGAACCTTCAACCATTTGATTGAAAGCCCAACAAGCTAACCACTTGATCAATGAAGTAACTTGACAAAATCAATTAATCAAAATGATTTACTTAACTGTGGTGGGTTGGCGCCCTGTCCAGGATTGGTTCCTGCCTTGTGCCCTGTGTTGGCTGGGATTGGCTCCAGCAGACAACCGTGACCCTGTGTTCGGATTCAGTGGGTTGGAAAATGGATGGATGATTTACTTAATTAATTATTCTACATTGGACTTGAACTGTCTAACATGCTAATCACTTGAGCATCACCGCTAATTCATATATGTGTGTGTTGGCTAAAAGCACTATATTATGTATGTATATATATATATATATATATATATATATATATATATATATATATATTTGACATAATGAACGTGTAGATCCCAGGTCAAAACTGATGAAATAGTATGCATTGTCACCAGAGATCAGCACACATGCAAAGATGGACGGAAATCGGTTTGATAACAGTGGGTAAAAATTGATTGCAAAATTTGACCCAAACAAACAGATGGCAAGTTGAATAAAATTGGGTAACAATAATAATAAAAATGAAAATAAAACTCTGAAGGCCCAGGGTCTCTTTAAATCCTGTTCTCTTTATAATGCCTCATTAGATGAAAAGAAAATGGCGCTCTCCAAAACTGTCCATTTCTCTTTCTGCACTTGGCTAGTGGGGAATGTGGCAAACTGTGGAGTGAGAAGGGCTGATGCCACCCAGTTAAGTGACAGCTCCCAGTTAGGAGGCCAGATGCAGCTACTGGAGTCTGATCTTTAATGGCTTTCTTATACAGTGTAAGTGAATGTGCTGTCACAGACACCACAGGACACCCCAATATTGCATTAAGTAACTACTGATAAAAAGAGTGAGGGGAAGAGTTAGACTCACTAATTATTAATAGTAAATAAAGTACAAGGGACCTGGGCGTTAGAAGATGTGTGTCGTCCTGCCTTCTCTGCACCCTCTGCTTGTCATGCTACGTATCAGGGAGGCCCGCTAATTTTTGTCTGTCGCTTCTGCTTCTGACACTAAGACCAGAATGGAGAACATGCTGGGTATCTCTGGCACTGCCCTCCAGTGGTTCAGGTCCTATCTGACTGATAGCCCAGAGTTTGTTAGTCTTGGTGACAGCAGGTCCAGCTCAGCGCCAGTCACACAAGGAGCTCCTCAGGGCTCTGTCCTCGGCACTCTTCTGTTCTCTATTTATATGCTTCCCCTTGGCCATATTATTCGTAGCTATGGACTGGGTTATCATTTTTATGCAGACAATACTCAACTGTATTTCAATGTTAAAAATGCAACTTCTTCAGAGCTTTCTCAGCTCAAAACCTGCCTCAGTGAAATTAAATACCGGGATGGAATAAAACACTTTAAAATTAAATTGCAACAAAACTGAACTCTTGCAACTTCATAAAATGAGCTCCTTCCCAGTCCATCTTGGCGGTGATCTCATCAGACCTGCCTCTACTGCAAAAAATCTTGGGGTCATTTTTGATTCCTCCCTCTCTTATTCCGCCCACATAAATCACATTAAGAAACTTTCTTACTTTCACCTCCGTAACATATCCCGTGTTCGCTCCTTCCTCTCCTTCTCTAATGCTGAGAAACTTGTCCCTGCTGTTATCACATCCCACATCGATTATTGTAATTCCCTACTGGCAGGTGCCCCTTCTAATCTTATATCACAGCTCCAGCTTATTCAAAACTCAGCTGTAAGAGTCCTGACACAGAGCAGCAGCAGCGAGCACATCACACCATCCTGCTCCGTCTTCACTGGCTCCCTGTGTCCTACAGGATTGAATATAAAATCCTACTAATAACCTACAAAGCTTTAAATAACCTCACACCAAACTACATCAGTGACCTTCTCCATCACTATGTGCCTGCCCACCCACTAAGGTCCTCTGATTCTGGTAATCTTGTTGTACCCCACACTAATCTACACTCCATGGGTGACAGCAGGGCCTTCAGCTGTATAGCGCCCAGACTCTGGAATGACCTACCAAAATTAATCAGGTCAGCTGACTCCATGAATTCTTTTAAAAAACAACTCCAAACTCACCTGTTCAGGAAGGCTTTTAGCTCTACTTGACTTTATTACCCTTCTCTCAGTTTACCTCCATGTCAAGATGCTCATGTAACCTGTGTGTGTGTGTGTGTGTGTGTGTGTGTGTGTGCGAGACCATCAATTATGTTGTCTGTTAGGCCTTTTCTCTGAATTTACTGTCGTAATCTTCTGTATTTATTTATCTGGTTTGTACAATGCTATATACTGTATACCCTGCTGTTCTATCTTAAACTCTGTGAAGTGCCTTGAGCATGGGAAAGGCGCTATATAAATAAAATGTATTATTATTATTATTAATTACAGGCATTGCATGCACCCTTTTTGGTAGATTCTTCCTGCATTACATCGCTCACAATGTCTGCCAATGTTAGTTTGGTCAGATTCTTTTACCATGAAGTTGTTTCAGTGGCATCATCCAGAGAAATGGTGCAGATCAGGGGACTGCTGTTCTTCTCCCATTTCATTGCTTGCTTCCATGATCTAATTTTAAATTTACAAGTATGGTTTCAAAGTGGAAGTATGAACTCCAGCTTTACAAAAATGGCAGCGACCCCCCCACGATACACACTGCCAAGCACTTCCTGAAGCCACTTCGAATAAGGTGAATGCAGAATCATATTCAGAATATTCGTTTTGGAATATAAACCTTGACGGGCAATCATCTGAAGCACAACACAGTGACTGTTGGTTAGCCAATGAAAGTGGACAACCGCTGAAATGGAGTTTGACTAAAGCCTCCTGAACAGCAGACTAAGCACTTTCTGTGAATCAGAAGCCTTATTTATTAAGTAGCACAGAGTCATTCGCTAAATGCAGAGGGCCACGTGTGATAAAGGCCTCCAGTGCCAGCGATGTGCCACTCGCACACAGAAGAAGAAACCCTTCAGTTTGCTACACTCAGTAAGGCGCAGGGTATTGCAGTCTCTCGCAGGTTCGCTCCAGTTACCCTCCGCCTTCAGTGTTAAGAAATGCTTAAGGACTCGTGTTTTAAAGACCCTTCCCATCAGTCTCCACTTAGGGGATCACATACTGTACTCAAGGACACAATGCAATTGAAAGCGGTCGTCATTATTGCTGCCACTGACAATTTTGAAGATCTAGATGAGATGCCCACACTAAAGAGGGTTAATTCTCTGAGGCTGTCAGAGCAGGGCATGTCCATCAGCTCAGGGTTAATACTGGTCACTCTTCTTGTCTTCTTTTTGTAGCATGGAGACCAGAACTGAACAAATGACTAATGATATCAGGATGATGGTTTTAACAATATATGCTAATATTTTTCAGCTTCATTGCCACATTAGTCGATAAACATGGCAGGTCACGTACTTCACTTACAATGAAATGTCAGTAAAAACAAAGAAATGAAAGCTGCCTCCATTTATGAGCACCAGGCACATAAGTAAGTACAGTGGGTGCAGTTCATTTGGAATTCCACCTCCTTTAAAATACATCCCTTCAAGAGGGTGGGGAAATCAACACTAAACAGCACCTACTTCCCACAATGCCCAACAGGAGTATAAACTTGGTCACATTTCTTTCCACTGTAAAGCCAGCAACACCAGGCCACTCACCCTAAGAGTCAAATCTGTCCAGTGCCCTCTCCTCTGCTCAATCAACTGGCCACCACTAACGGACACACAAGAATCCCAAGTATTTACAGGCTGAGACCTACCTGCTTGAACTGTTCTTCGTACGTCCAGTCGCCGTGATCCTGACCCACTGCCTGGCTGTGGGACCCCTGGCCCGGGAGGCTGGCTATGCGCAGGTCCTGGCCTACAGGGGTCTTCATCTTCAGGAACTGTGAGTGAGCTGGAACTGGACGGTGAGGGTGAGCCAAGGTCTTACCGCCTACAGTTGCATCTCCTATGGCTCTACTCTCTTCACCGTCCTCTTCCTCATCCAAGTCATCAAAATCGTCTTCCATTTCCTCTTCAAAGTCTTCCTCATCCCATTTTCTTTTGCTGTTTTAAGAAGAGAAGAAGGATATATGTTAAACAAAGGGATACACACAAAGACAGAAAAGGTTAAGAGTCTTGCAATGAAAGCATTGAGATGGTATGTGACAGGTAGCAGGGTTATCGTCAATATCGTCCATCACCAATTGGCTAGACACGCCGTCAGCGTAAATAATAAAATCACTGAGGAATGACTTGAAACATTTGCAGAAATCTCCTCAAAGCAGCAAACTGCAACTGTCACCATTTTTTCTTTGTGTAAGAACCTCACAAGAAAGCAGTCGGGCACTCACGTGTGCCATAGGAGGCATGCAGGAGTCCTGTGCGATACTAGCTTAGCAGGAGTGCGGCGGAGTGGAGGGAAGGCACCCTCATCAGTGTGTTGCACACCAAGTTTGAATGGGAAGAGCACAGGTACATTTGTAGCACCTCATTGCTGTGCTGCCTGTAGACTCCGAGTACCTGTGCTTTCTCGCTCTTTACATCACTCTTCTAGGTAGCTCAGTGCCCTTAAAATGACCATAGAACTTGGACAAACCTGCCAGAGAGTCGCATGAGAGTTCCTTTTTGAAGCCGCTCATTTACGCGATGGAATGTCAGCTCATACTGTGGATGACCGACTCCCAGGCTAATGCATCTTGTCAGCAACATTACAATATTCTTCAATCACCGTCATTTTTCTTAACCCACTTATCCGGGGCAGGGTCATGGGGCAGCTGGAGCATATCCTTGTGATATGTTACATAAGCAATGAAATTCGGGTGACGGACAAGGACAGTGGCAGCATAGTGATGCTTGATTGGTCTTGTGGGCATGAAGTGGGTCAGTACCAGCAGCACTCAGAGCTTCAAGGGGACCCCCAAAGTGTGTTCGAGTATTTAGTGTATTGCAGCACTTGTAGATTCAAGAAGAACAAACCACCCACGTGTTCCGACCTCCAAGAGAGTGCCATCGTGTAAAAGTAACGAATATAGCAGCAGGAACATGACGCTGACTAAACACTCATTTGATTCCACTTCAAGCACTGCTTGCAGGCAAATAAGAATATAACACAAATGTAATTGTGCTGCGTACACGAAATAATACATCTGAAATAAACTGACTGCACTATATAATCAAAGCTGGGCCGTACCGTTTATATGAAGATAGTGCCGTTGTCCTCCCGCACGCACATCTTGCACATCTGAAGCACACAATACCAATGAACACTCGGCGTTCTGCGCTTTCTGTGGAGTGTCGTTTGGATGCATGGTAAGAAAAGGCAAAATATGCCCTCTAGCCAAGCCATGATGAAACACAGCCAAGTACAATTGTTCTTCTAGAACTTATGGCGGACCTTTCGTTTTTTGTTTGTTTTTTTGTTCTGAAGATGATAGAAAGAGGACAACTGAGGACAACCAAGGACAACTGAGCCTGCAGTATTTGAGAAAGTAAAAGTAATTTGTAACTTCTATTTTCCTGTTGGCACACATTTATGCAAATCCATTTAATGAGGAGGCGGACCCAATTTTAGAGTTTCATGCCAATGCAGCATTGTGATTTGTATAGCAATTCTAAATGAACCCGTTATTATGATGACTCAAAGACAATTCATTCATCCATCCATTTTCCAACCCGCTGAATCCGAACACAGGGTCACGGGGGTCCGCTGGAGCCAATCCCAGCCAACACAGGGCACAAGGCAGGAACCAATCCCGGGCAGGGTGCCAATTATGATGACTCAAAGACAATTCATTCTATTACCAAATACCACTGCAGGTGCCGAGGTGCAGTAACCTGTGAGACAACAAAACTAAATCCTGATTCCCGAGTTAAAAAGTGCCCACTCACCATTCCTCCACCACCC
This sequence comes from Erpetoichthys calabaricus, assembly GCF_900747795.2. Classification (NCBI taxonomy): domain Eukaryota; kingdom Metazoa; phylum Chordata; class Cladistia; order Polypteriformes; family Polypteridae; genus Erpetoichthys; species Erpetoichthys calabaricus. Next base: position 163,040,230 of record NC_041405.2, read on the forward strand.
CGTGTAGATGCTTTGCACAGCTAATTATTCACACACCATAAGCATCTCTCCACAAGAGGCCACAGTACACTGTCGATGTTCTCATATGACGATGGGAACTTTTAAGACACTGGCAAGGCCCCAGCAGGTAGCTGAAAATTATGAAGAACAGCCACCGGTGCCTAAAGCCAAGCATCCATTTGCTCATCTGCAGTTGGGACCCTCTGCAGACCCCTGAAGTCTACGGGCTGCACCCAAATTCTTAGGCCAAGTCTCTCTTCCATGTAAAATGTTTTGTATAAGCCACACACATGTTCACACATCTGCCTAGGTCTTCTGTACTGTTATAGCTATGATCTTAGCGGTGAAGACAAATTTAGTGACACCTGAAGGCCGAAACTAATTTATTGAAGCCACTACGACAAAACAGAAAAAGGTAGGCATTGGAGCACTTCCATCCCAGAGGAACGTGATTGAGTTATCACATTGGCTGCTACTCATATAACGGACATAGAGAGAAAAAAGAATCTGAGGCACCATCACCCACCATTCAGCATGCTCAATCACTGCCATACAACCCGTTGGGTGCATACAATTGCCTAAAATGACAGAAGTGCCCCCCAAAGTGTCTTTAAAGTGTCTCTAAATGAAGTTGAAATCAACCAAAGACAACTTTTGTTAACAAGTGGGACTTCACCTGCATAGGATGAGGGGACATTTACGTAAAAACAGCCTTCTAGTTTCAGGCTTATTAAAAACCAAAGTCAAACCTGAAACCAGATACCTTTAAAGCTGGGTGGACGTCATCCTGAGCTTTGGGGCACTACCAGCCTTCCATGTGGCTTCTTTAAATTCCAGATGGAAACCCTTTCATAATTGAACTCCTTGATTACATCATCTACACAGACCACAAGACCGAGTTTGGCTGCTCAACAACTGTGAATGCCCAAAACGGTTGGCAGGAACCAACAAACACTTTACAATTCACACCCCAGTCAGATGGTCATGAAAACTGCACTTGCACTAAAACAAACGGAACTAAAAGCACAGCGGTGCATCCCCCCCCACGTCACGGCCATTCAGTGTGAATATTAGTGAGCAAAACAAAATCCCACAAAAAGACAAGTCCAGCCTGACAACATTTACGGACACAATCGGCTGTATCATCTGATTACCAGACTGGCTGCTGCTAAAAGCTGCTGTCATTGTGGCCTCCTGGGCCGAGCCTGTCCCACTCTGCTCTATAGTGTTGAGCTGAAACTCCAGAACGTGTTGAAAGGCAGGAAGTTCTGTTCCAGGATATAATGCTTGAGGCTTAAAAGGCAGAATAGAAGAGTGCATAAAATAATGTTGATTTCACTTCCTAATTTTATGTGGCAGCTCAGCCGCAGTAGACGTGCACTATAGACTCGGTCAGCGCCATGCACAGGACATCCTGCAGTCAAACCTTACGACCTCCCTACAGTGAACTAAAGGGAAAAAGTACCAACCCTCACCACATACCCACTGCTCACAAATCTAAAGTTATGAAGGGGCATCAACACCACCACAACACTCATGGCAAAGGGCAGGGAGTGGGTTGACATTTTGCTCCTACACACAACTGCTCCATTTACTCAAGTCATTGATAATGCCGACTACACCAATCAGGATCCAACTCGTCCAACACCGCTCCAGCTGACATTCTTCCTCACTTTTGTTTAAACTTTGTCACCCCTTCACATCATCTCACTTGGGTCACTGCAGTCTTCCCCAGTAGCCATTCAAGTTGGTTCCCATCAGAACCCTCACTGAGCCCCTCCACTCAAATTGAAACAACGGCCTGCCACAGGGTTCCAGAATTCACCGCTTACCTCAAAGGAACAGAGGAGATCTCGACAGAGCTTCTACTCCACAACTTGAGCACCACCCTCTGAGCACTCGTGAAGCTCCATGGTGCTTTCTAGTCAGACATTTCTATGTTCCACTAATCTTTCTCAATATTCCAATTGAGGCTCACCAGTCTCCTTGGCATAAATGGCTCAGGCAAACATACCATGTTGATCTACCAATGCTATTTAGAACCAGGAGTAGAATCACATACTGTATAAGGCTGGTGCCCACACATCAGAACTATTTTGGCACATACGTCCTGGAGACCCCCTAAATCTTTTCTTCCTAGTGTATGCCACACTTCTATTACTGCGGAGGGTGATTACTATACACTGGCACGGTTACTCCGAACACCACATACAGTGAAAGTGCATCTACGTTGCTACTCACATGTGCTCCTCCTCATCTGACCCCATCATCTCCTTGTAGCGCTCAGCTCCCTCCTCTTCATCATCCTCTTCCTCATCCTCCTCTTCCTCGGGGACTGTGCTACCATTCTCAGAGAGTGAACTATCTGAGTGCCTCTGAAGTCCCGCCGCTGCAGCCCTCATCGCTGCCAGAGCTGCCATCTGAGTGCGCTGCAGTCCTGGTGCTTGTTCTGCAGCCACGTCCTCCTGCCCGAAGCTTTTGCTGGCTTTGCTTTCTGTCGAGTCTTCTTTCCTTGAGTTGGAAGCGGATGTCGGTGGAGCCTGGGAATGGCTGGCTAATTGCTGCTGCTGCTGTTGCTCAAGTTCCATTTGAAGTTTGGCCCTCTGCTGCCTGTGCAAGTTCTCCATGACGGCTTGCAGCTTCATTGCCATGGAGATGTTTTCTTGGAGGCCACAGGCCTAGACAATGAGAGAAAGATGTGCCTAAATCGGAGATCCTGTCAAGCTGCTTCAGAGGGCTGGGCCTCAGAGCATTTAAAACTGTTCTGCCAATCTCCTGAAGCCGATGCTTCTCTAAAAGAGGTGCAGCCGAGAGGCTTCAGTCAGCACTCCCCTTTGCTTTTGCAAGCACTGACCTTGGGTGTCAAACCTGGCACCTTGGAGGGCTTCGCTTTGACCATCCAGAGTCCTGCCGCTATTTTTATGCAGTGCAGTGGCAGATGTGTGCCGTCCCAGCTCGACTTGAGCAACGCATGTCTCTCAGTGGGAGTCAATGGGCTGGAGTGGGCGCAGTGTTGTGGAGGGTGCTTGGTGCTGCCAGCAAACAAGAGAAGAGCCTGTAAAGAAACAAAAGCAAGCAGGTAAATATCAATGCAAGACTGAAACATAAAGGGTGCCAATGTTATAGATGTGCTCACATACGAGTACGCCAGTCATGCCCTTCCCAATGTGAGCTTAGTTACAGTTGAATCCCGAATAGTCATACTCTTTTAAAGGTGGCATTTATTGTGATTAGACGTATCTGCCTCATTGCCCTGTACCAACTCCGAGCTTCACTGCTTACCCGGTCTGAGTGGAGTGGTGACAATGGCAATACGGCTTTGTGTCATTAAATGACACTTTGGCTTAAAGCACACTACCTCGGTTGCATGGACTTTGCCTTCACTTTCATTATGGTTGGGGTATTAGAGGCTGAACGCCCTTGGATCGGAGTAGACTGAAGTTATGTTTTCCTGCCCTTAGTCTACATCATGGCTGTTAACAGAATGAACCCAAAAGACACCAAGGACTCACACCCCTATCTTCTATACGTTAGATATTTACATATCACACAGCGCTTCATGCGTAAATGGGACCACATAACCAGTAGTATCACGGGGCTCAGAGTAAGACGGCCTTCCGTGAGCACAGCCCAGAGGGGAGGAAGTGCAGCAGAATGCAATACTGAAAGTCCAGGGAGGAAGCCGCGTACATCAAACCGCAGGCGATCAGCTCGCTTATGTAAGATGTGCATTTGCATCTCGAGGTGGCGAGCTCTGAATGCAAAGGGTAAAGTTGTTGCCGTCCACCATTCTGACAAGGAAGTAGAACGGGACTCTAGGGAGAGTTTGTGGTAAGCGTTACTTGGCATAGGCCTATCAGCATGGCATAGATAACTTCATATGAAACCAGCAGATGATACGCAGTCATCAGGGTAAATGCCAGCGTCAAACGCACTCCCACCACCTGCTGCTCAACCACTCAGGTATCAAGTCTCTCTCAATTAGAAACTGCAGAATCAAGAAGCAAAGTGAAGACATCAACTTCATTCAACAGGACGCCAGCACAGCAGATGAGGAGGAAATTCCAGAAAGCAGGCCTTGAGGCTTCAGTCACGTCATTATTCACTAAATATAGCAGTTTTCACAGTGAGCGGTAAAACGGCAGTACAACACATGACTAAAGAACACCGCTGCTGTGGTCTTGTGCTTTGTAAAGCACCTTGTGATAGTTTGCTGTGTGAATGTGCCATATAAAGATGAACTGAATATAAAAATATAAGCCTACTTGAGAAATGAAACATCCCAGGAATACATTTTCTTGCCCATACAGGAGGACAGCTCAATAACTTCCCTGTCTGACAGTGCAGGGGACGAGGAACCTAACAGTTATGCAAAAGGTCGATAAGCACCAATGTCACAGTTGGCTTGTCCAAAAATAAATAGGTGGGGGTGGAAGAGAATGAAAACGTTGTGTGTTTGTGAGATTTGCATATGCATTCTTAGCACAATGCACTTGGATCACAGACTCAATTGGACGAGAAAGTGAAAGAAAGCAGAAACAAACATGAAGCAGCGAGCGTCTGAACACACAAGGACTGCATTTGATACGCGCTGAAAGCTCACGGAGATCGGGTTCCTGGAAAAGGGCGCCAGGTGCCCCCTGCTTCACTATCGCCCGGGTGCACTGCTCCTTGGCCCGTTAACTAGACAGCACTTGGCCACGTCTGGGAGTAGCGGGGCTCATTTACCACCCTAGTGTGTAGACAGAATGCACTTCCCTTCCTTCAGTATCTGACTAGCTGTCACTACCAGAATCCCTTATCTTTAGTTTACTAGTATCAACGGGACTCCATCTTGCATAAAGCTGTGGCATATTTCACGTGCTGGTCCCATAACTGAGCAACTCTGATAAGAATTTCCAGATCTACTCACCAGTCATAGTAGGCCTTGGCCTAGCAAATGGCTATGTCACCTTTCCTGGAAAACTCGGTTTCATTTTTTTTGCCCCCCCATATTCCTGACACTGGAATTAACTTGTCAGTTTCTGGCATAGTCAGTATGTGTATAAAGAGCTAATATCTCCAAAAATCCAGGCTGAACTCCTGCCTACTCGGCGCTCCATCATCCTTTTTCTTAATGGATTACCTTCATTTTTAGTTGCAGGTCTGTCTGTTAAAACTTTGCAATTACATTTCATTCTCATTTAATGTTTCTGAGAAGCTGACCTTATTGCTTTGTGCAGCCACTCTGTCACCTGCTAATCGATATTTATTATGGCGCATGTCGTGAAAGGCTCCAGGCACTGAGGTTTGAGCACATGATGCTAAATGTCCTTGCAGATATGCACTTTATCTGCACAGTTACTACAGGATTCTTGCCATGGTACTTAACCCCATCTTTGACAAGCCCATTACTCCAATTCAACAAACCAATAACGAGTAAGTGCACTGGCACGTCTGTTGGTCGCTCAGGAACAGCTCAAGGACATTGTTTGGGCCTGGCCAGTACCTGAACAGGAGGACAATCAGAGAAAATTTGGATTACTGCTGGAAGATGAGTTGGTGAGGCAAATTGGGGGACACTTACCCCTGAGTGTGGACCCCAGCACCACAGTGCAGTACCAGGGACACTGTGCTATAAAAGTGCCTTCCTTCAGGTGAGAAGTGAAACTGTGGTCCTGATATCTTTGGAAAGGAGTAGGGTGTTTCCCAATGTCCTGGCTAAACTGCCCACCCTGCCCTTGTCCATTCTGGCCCTCTAATCACCCCATGTCCCTAACTGGCTAACTCTCACTCTGCCCTTCACCATCTAATAGCGAGTGTGTGGCGAGCGTATGGCTGTTGTTGCAAAATCCACATGGATGCTGCACTTTGGTGGTGGATAAAGTGACACCACTACTGTATATGTAAAGCACGTTTGTTTATCTAGAAAAAATGCTATATAATATCTTTCTGCTCATTCAGAACTCCCACAGTTATTTCTAATTTAAGGAGCAGAACAGCATAGAAAAAATATTTAATAAGGGGAAGCATTCACAATATCTGACACACAAAGTTACAACTTGAGCCACGAGTGAATAACTTGCAGCCTGTCCCTTCTTAGACTGTGACTTGTCTCCACCTCAGCAAAGTTAACTTCCTCTACTTAAAGCTGGTATTATAATGTGATCAGTGATGCCTTTCATGCTTTAGAAACAGATAACGCAAGGGAGCCATGACAAGACTTGCCTTGCAGTGGCATTCTGGCCCTGATCCTTACACTCTGCCTTACATTACAACAACCCACACGCTCTTACTGAACGGTTTGGTTAAGTTAGGCCTTCTGTTGCTTTTCCAGTAGCAGCAGGTACAAGCACAGGCTGTGCAGACCGGTCTCCAGGTGTTATTCCATTGGAAGCAGGAGCTCTGAAGTCTTCATTACATTCAACAGAAATTTACTTAGCAGCTATGGAGGACATTAGAGCATTACCAACTGCCCGGAGGACATTAGAGCATTACCAACTGCCCAGAGGACATTAGAGCATTACCAACTGCCCAGAGGACATTAGAGCATTACCAACTGCCAAGTGCCCTTTTGGAGTTTGTTTTGTTTTTTTTTTGGAGTGACCACATTTTGATTAAAGTTATCAAAGATAAAATATACAGTAGAACAAAAAAAAACTGAAAGAATGGATATGCCCAAATAGTGCCTGACGGCATATGCATCCAAGGACTGCACCATACAACCAGAAACAATGGCTCACCACTGCCAAATAAGGAGCTGCTGCTTATCAGATTTCTGCTATAAATTAATCGGACTTCAAAAGAGAATCTCAAGACTATTAGGACTATAAGAAAATAACCATGGAAGGGAATGCTGGACTTTTAAAAACAATTATTTTACCTAAAGTACTGTACTTAGGAACTATTTATTTGCCACACAAGACAACTTTAAATGATATAAGAAAATGTGTTTTTAGGGGGCTATTTAAATCAACCCCTTTTCAGAGAAAAAGTCACAAAGAGCAGGAGGGGGGGAACTTTACAGAGTGTCCAAGAAATACTGAAACTAAAGTATGTAACGATAATTATAAATATGGCACAAAGAGGAAAACCTGGGCAGCACGGTGGTGCAGTGGGTAGCACTGCTGCCTCACAGTTAGGAGACCTGGGTTCGCTTTCTGGGTCCTCCCTGCGTGGAGTTTGCATGTTCTCCCAGTGTCTGCGTGGGTTTCCTCCCACTGTCCAAAGACATGCAGGTTAGGTGCATTGGTGATCCTAAATTGTCCCTAGTGTATGCCCTGTGGTGGGCTGGCGCCCTGCCCAGAGTTTGTTTCCTGCTTTGTGCCCTGTGTTGGCTGGAATTGGCTCCAGCAGACCCCCTGTGACCCTGTGTTAGGATATAGCGGGTTGGATAATGGATGGATGGAAAACCTGATGACAGCGCAAAATGTATGATTGCAGGGGCACCAAGAAGACAAAACCATATAACCCCACAACCTTTAAAAGGCCAAAGGACTGTATGACTAAAGGTAGCTCAAACCCAAAGGAAAACGGGTCACTGGGCAAAGATGAAGAAAAAAACTAAAAAAAAAAGATTTCAACTATTTAAGAGGACAGTGACCCAAAATGGACATATTGGACAGAAAAAACAACATGCCACCTAATGTCACTTTGCCCAAGGAATTTACAAAGAAGTAAAAATCTTTCCAGGGTCTCAGTACCTAAAGAAGCAGTGCTGTGCGGTGCTCTTAAAGATTACGAATACAACATTTATTTCGATTGCACAGTTCCATACAACAATATAGTTCAAAGTGCTTTCTTTTACAAGAAAATAAAAACAATTCAGATAAGGCAATGATATTAAGAATAAGTAATGACAAACCAAGGTCAGGTCACAGAAAAACAAAATGAAAAGTGAAGCAGATAAGGTGCGGATAAAAATACATTCGGATAAAGAAACATCATGGGAAGAGGGGGGCTTGAGGGGTAAGCAAAAGAATATTCGGAAAAAAAAAAAATGGCATTTAGTTGAACCAAAAATAAAACGTTTCGCTTTTTCTAGGCAGACAAAGGTGATGTGCGGGCTAAACGGCGAGTGTTAGCGCTCTGCTCATTGAATCGGTGGTCATCCGAATAAACTACGACAGCTCATAGTGACTGAAAGAGAAACCGATATTAACAAGCAATGCTTTTAGCAAATAACGGATTTTAAAGATGAAATAAGAAACATAAAGTGTACTTGGTTCATATATAAAACTTACAATTTGACCAAAGAAGCAGGAAAACTTCCTTTTTAGATGGATTCATGGATTGTAAAATTAATTCACAATACACATAAGTCGTTACAAAGCTTAGACCAAGAAGTGATCAATTCACGGGTCTTCCACGCGAAAGCAAGCCTGGCGTCGCCACCACTGTACACAGACAGATACACTTACGTTCATTTTGAAAGCTCCTACTCGAGTGTTTTATTTTAATTTACGTGTTTTCAGGACGCTCGTTTCTGCCATCATCCTAACTCTCTGCTTCAATGTCACTACGTCGTGGGCTTCATCGCTGCTCCTCCTATGGAAGTCAACCACGAGCGGCAAAAAGCACTTCGCGACATCACGTCTCGTCTCCATGACAACACGGACAAGAAGGCAAGCACTGCTCACCGGCACAGTGCGGCCTTAAGGGGGCCTTCCTGGGTCGGAGTCTCCACACTGGAGGATTATTCGAGTCGGCTAAGCCCCCCACGACCCAACTCTTAACAAGTGGATAGCCGGGCGGAGCTCTGCAGTTAAGACTCCATTAGCATCCATTGGAGTCAACTCCGGGGCAGAGGCTTGGGGACGCGGAGATTCACTCGCTCCAAACACTGGGGGGAAAGAAAAGAAACACCCAAACCAACCTGAGGCACAGACAGTTATGTTTCTGGAAGACAGGCAAATAAAAAGGACGGTGGAAATAACGTGGCGCTAGTGAATGACAACAATTAAAAACACCGATCACGTCTCTGCACCACTGTATTACGCCAATAATACAAACTCGGCTTTCTCGTGCAGGCTGAACTGCTGCTCAGAAAGGCCAGCCGAAGGCGGCCATAGCAGGGCACTACGACCACGTGTTCGACTGCCGCCTTGACGCTCATTGGTCAGTTTCGGGCGCGGAGAGCAAAGAGATCGCAGCTACAGAACGGAAGGAGGAGTCTCGCTGGAAGGACTACCGCCGGGTGAGTTTGCACGCGTTTTATGCCCGAACGAGCTCATCCACATCAACACTTTCTATTTACTTTCAGAGGCAGCAGTTTGTGTCCGCGAATGCTCGCATCAAACGTCCTTTAGCGTGTTTTTGAAACTCTCATCTTGTGGACTGCTGGCCGTCTTCGCGATTACGGCAGGCCCGCTGTCTTCGTGTCAGGTCTCACTCAATCTAATGGGAAAGATTTTTTTTTTAATAATTCGTACACATACTTACTAAGTATGCAGTTCGAATGGAACTTTTCAAGCGTTATCTAAAATTGAAATTTAAAGAGTTCCAGGTAAAATGACACCTTTTATTGGCTAACTAAAATGATTATACAGTATGCAAGCTTTCGAGGCAACTCAGGCCCCTTCTTCAGGCCAGATGTGATCAGGGGGTAGAGAAGCGGCATGAGTTGCCTCGAAAGCTTGCATATTGTAATCTTTTTAGTTAGCCAATAAAAGGTGTCATTTTGCTTGGCTTTTCTCCACATTCATAATGGCTAACACGGTACAACACCCTAGTACGAAAGAGTTCCAGGTTTACGTAAACCTTGTAACTTTGGCACATTAAGATACAACTTTAACGTCCAAAGCACACCTCGGGTTTGATTGTTTGAGAAGTTTTAAGCAAATCGGCGCTCAAATCATCAAGTTACAGCAGACTGTTCTGTCATCTTCAGTTTTAGCTTAAATTCTAAATTCTTGTAAATGTGCACCGTTGTCTGCAACATGGATGGCAGAAAGCACGTGAGGCAGGCAGGACACCGCGAGTGTAAATCCGTACGCCAAAGTAGTCCGTTCGTGCGCGGATACGGGGGTCACTCGCGGGCACAACACCGGCGTTAAGTGACACTACAGTGCGAAGGGCTTCCAGTGTCACTTCTCCAAATCTAATTTGCATTTCGCCCGATTGTTGTCTCGGTTAATGACTTCCTTGGCATAGGCCCGCAGTGCCCGATAAGCCAGTAGTTTTAAACGCGCCTCGTGCCACTTTATAACTAGCGTTTGCTTTGACTCTCATGTAGGGGCAAAGGTGGCAGTTCATTCCCGACTGTAAAAAGGACTTTGCTTCTTTCTAGTAAATGTTAAAACTTAAAAGTTTACTTGTTACTTGATTACATCTTGCCTGAAGAAGGGGCCTGAGTTGCCTCGAAAGCTTGCATATTGTAATCTTTCTAGTTAGCCAATAAAAGGGGTCATTTTGCTTGGCTTTTCTCTACATTCATAATGGCTAACACGGTACAACACCCTAGTACTACTTGTTACTCGATAAAGCAAAGGTGGAAGTCAGGGTTTGTGGAAGTCATTCATTTTCACCGCTTTATAAATTACAATTTAAACTGCAGTGTGTACCCCCGGGGAGCCAGACAGGTGGGCAATGTGGCTCACTTCATCACATTTTTTTTTTTTTTTAATATTTTTATTTTATTAATTTTCATTGTAATCATTCCATACAAACAGATCAATTTATAACCCAACAAATTTGAAGACTAATCAAACCCCACCCCTGAGAAGGAGAGCTTAGCTATCGGAAAATTGCTTTAGGCTTTTTAATAAGGCAACATTAAACAAAAGAAAGGGAGAAGTGAATATCTATGTAAATAAGAGATGGAGAAGGGAGTTAAATGCAATAATAGTTATTTCTCTTATTCTAAAATAATATTGATTAAATCCTGCCATGTTTTGAAAAAATGTTGTACAGATCCTCTAACTGAAAATTTGATTTTTTCCAATTTCAAATAATATAAAACATCGGTTTCCCACTGACTTATAAGAGGAGAATTAGGATTCTTCCAATTTAACAAAATAAGTCTGCGTGCCAAAAGTGTAGTGAATGCAATCACCGTTTGCTTGTCCTTACTCTACTTCAAGTCCATCTGGAAGAACACCGAACACAGCTGTTAATGGGTTAGGAGGGATTGTGATACCAAGGCTGTCTGAGAGGCACTTAAAAACTTTTGTCCAAAATGATGTTAGTTTAGTGCAGGCCCAGAACATGTGACCCAGTGAGGCACTTCATCACATTTTAAGAAGTCCATCCATCCATCCATTTTCCAACCCGCTGAATCTGAACACAGGGCCACGGGGGTCTGCTGGAGCCAATCCCAGCCAACACAGGGCACAAGGCAGAAACCAATCCCGGGCAGGGTGCCAACCCACCACAGGACACACACACAAACACACCAAGCACACACTAGGGCCAATTTAGAATCGCCAATCCACCTAACCTGAATGTCTTTGGACTGTGGGAGGAAACTGGAGTGCCCGGAGGAAACCCACACAGACACGGGGAGAACATGCAAACTCCACGCAGGGAGGACCTGGGAAGAGAACCCGGGTCTCCTAACTGCGAGGCAACAGCGGTACCCACTGCGCCACCGTGCTGCATTTTAAGAAGTCAATTCCAGTATTAAGCAAAGGGAACATTAAATACACATTCACTCTAACTCTTTACGATTTTGTTTTACATTTAACACATTAACGACTTGGGAGAATTTTAATCTTTGGTTCCAATTTATTTATTAAAGTAAGCCGTTTGTATATTTGTTTCAAAACAAGAAGATGATGTATTAGGCGAAGTTCTTCTTTCCCTCAGTAATAGCAGTAGTAACTTTAGTGTATGGCAGTTTCTTTCTGATTGAACAAATTAATGAGGCTCCTTTTTTTAAATGTTTGGAACAAATTTGAACAAATTAATGAGGCTCCTTTTTTTAAATGTTTGGAACAAATTAGCCACTCAATAAGCCAAGGCTTAAGCACAACGAAATCCACATGCTGATGCATCATTACAGTTGTTGCTCACCACACAGGTGTGATTACCATGGTAAAAATTTCAATATTAAAAACGTAACCAACTTCAGTCAGGTCAATGGCTCCTTCTCACTTGACAAGTTTTTCACTAAATCTGCTTACATTTTTAATAATGAAGTATGCAGTTTTCTGTAAATCCTCTCTTCGTCCTTTACAGGGTCACAGAGCACATTTAGCCCATCCCAGGAATACTAGGCTTAAGGCAGGAGTCGGCTCTGGAGGAGATGCCAGTCCATCACATCTCACACACACCTGTTAACCTAACGTGTCTGTCATCAAGATTTGGGAGGAGGCTGAAGAAAACATGCAGACATAGTAAGGAAGAGCAGATTACTATGCATGTTTAGACACAAGACCCCTCCGAGTCAAATCAAGTAGGCTGTGATATGTGCCAATTTGAAATTGAAGTTATTAACTATGAGAAAACACATGTCCTTGGCACTGTGTATATGTCTATCCATTAATATTCACAGTTTTGGCAACAAATGTCTCAATGTGAGTTATGCATTAAAAAGAACACCAGTCCAATTCCGCATCCATTTCCACACCGGGCAAATTTAACAAAGCATTTCTTTGAGATGTTGGCAAAAAAACTGCACCCAGAGACAATGTGCAGACAGCACAGACTAATAAGCACATAAAAGCTGCAGTGCCTTTTAACGTATCATTTCAAGATAAGCGCTCTAAAAGCACTGAAATCTGAGCCATCAAACACACTCTTCCATAACATCCACCTCCAGGGAGCATAGATAGTGATCACTATATTCTGTATTACACATGGGAACATTTAATTTTAAATTGTGTTTTACATTAAAATGTTTCATATTTCAGTTCTCCCTGATTTACAGTTTAAGAGATAAAATTTGATAGGAATAAAGGGAGGGATGCATAGTGGCAGAGTGGTCTCGTACAGGGTCACGGGAATTTGGGGCAAACCCAGCAGTCACACAGCTGAAGTGGAAACCTCCTCGTCTATTTCTATAAGTTGCTAGATGTGATATTGAGACAGAGCAGCCATTACTTAACGTAACAACGGGTCTCCTCTGATCGTTCTTACAGTTAACGCTGCTAGGTCAAGGCTCTCAAAAACGACATGCGAGGCCTGGGCTGGTGTGAAAGTTTAACCAAGCGTGTTTAACATAAATGTTATTGGTTACAAGATCTTATTCAAGTTCAGACATTGTGTGTCTTGATGTCGGCATTTCCATCACTAAAAGTCGAATTTGAACTAAGTCTGTGGAGTCTTTTGATATACACAAGTACAATTATAGTGCAGTTTAAAACTAATGATGGCCTGTAGAATAGACTTTTGAGTAGAACTGAAGGGTAAAGTACTCACACATCTTGGAGTGAACTCCAGAGGCAAACTGTGACAGAGGAGTTGCAATTTCAAAGTGCCCTGCAAGAAGATTGTGCCAAATCACAGTTGACGTGGCAGCAGGTTTTGGTTTTCCTTTTCAAGTTTAAAACACAAAACACATAGCAAGAGTTAACTTGCTCCGATGTAGAAAAGAGCTTTCCGGAACTTTCCTTGCCTTCATTTATTCAAGACACAGTGATAGCCACATACAGCCCAGGCAGCGGTGTAAGCTAATTTCATCTGGTGGTCTTCACTGTGAACTACTGATTAGCAAAGGGGCAGCACTATCAGAGCAGCCGCATGACCTGCTCCATGCACTAACCTGGTGCCAGCATGTTATTAGGCTCCCATTACTAGAGGTCTCAATGTAAATTTCCAGATATCAGGGGGCGTGAGTCACGTTTTAAAATGTGTCAGCCATATATTGACTTGCCTATAAGATTTCTCCGAGTCATTAACCTGAAACCTCCTATCAATTTACCTCAAGGTGATATCCTTGCCATTTACACAGTTTTCAAGAACAGTTTGTAATTGCCGCTATATATGGAATTCCTCTTTATCATCATTTCCTTGCAGACTGGGAGAGCTAAAGTATACTGGTGCTGCAATGTGAGCATTTGTCACTGCTTGGCCGTAAATGTCTCATTTTACAGGGTCAGCAATCGGCATCTTGTGAGAAGGGATGTGCTCCTCTGAAAGGCTGCTAGCTGTGGCGTCAACAGCCCTGTTGTTCACATTGAGTCATAAGCATGGAAAGCAGGGGTACAGAATGCTCCTTGTAATTGATGAAGGCTGCAACTTGGGGACAGAGGCATGGGAGCCCTCGGCACACCTCTGGCTGGTTTTCATTGCTTTGAATCTAATAATAATAATTATTATTCTTTTACATTTACAGTGGTGTGAAAAACTATTTGCCCCCTTCCTGATTTCTTATTCTTTTGCATGTTTGTCACACAAAATGTTTCTGATCATCAAACACATTTAACCATTAGTCAAATATAACACAAGTAAACACAAAATGCAGTTTGTAAATGGTGGTTTTTATTATTTAGGGAGAAAAAAAAATCCAAACCTACATGGCCCTGTGTGAAAAAGTAATTGCCCCCTGAACCTAATAACTGGTTGGGCCACCCTTAGCAGCAATAACTGCAATCAAGCGTTTGCGATAACTTGCAATGAGTCTTTTACAGCGCTCTGGAGGAATTTTGGCCCACTCATCTTTGCAAAATTGTTGTAATTCAGCTTTATTTGAGGGTTTTCTAGCATGAACCGCCTTTTTAAGGTCATGCCATAGCATCTCAATTGGATTCAGGTCAGGACTTTGACTAGGCCACTCCAAAGTCTTCATTTTGTTTTTCTTCAGCCATTCAGAGGTGGATTTGCTGGTGTGTTTTGGGTCATTGTCCTGTTGCAGCACCCAAGATCGCTTCAGCTTGAGTTGACGAACAGATGGCCGGACATTCTCCTTCAGGATTTTTTGGTAGACAGTAGAATTCATGGTTCCATCTATCACAGCAAGCCTTCCAGGTCCTGAAGCAGCAAAACAACCCCAGACCATCACACTACCACCACCATATTTTACTGTTGGTATGATGTTCTTTTTCTGAAATGCTGTGTTCCTTTTACGCCAGATGTAACGGGACATTTGCCTTCCAAAAAGTTCAACTTTTGGGAAAATACCTTGTGGACTGATGAGTCAAAAGTCTTTGCAATCATTGAGATGTTTCTTAGCAAAATTGAGACGAGCCCTAATGTTCTTTTTGCTTAACAGTGGTTTGCGTCTTGGAAATCTGCCATGCAGGCCGTTTTTGCCCAGTCTCTTTCTTATGGTGGAGTCGTGAACACTGACCTTAATTGAGGCAAGTGAGGCCTGCAGTTCTTTAGACGTTGTCCTGGGGTCTTTTGTGACCTCTCGGATGAGTCGTCTCTGCACTCTTGGGGTAATTTTGGTCGGCCGGCCACTCCTGGGAAGGTTCACCACTGTTCCATGTTTTTGCCATTTGTGGACAATGGCTCTCACTGTGGTTCGCTGGAGTCCCAAAGCTTTAGAAATGGCTTTATAACCTTTACCAGACTGATAGATCTCAATTACTTCTGTTCTCATTTGTTCCTGAATTTCTTTGGATCTTGGCATGATGTCTAGCTTTTGGGGTGCTTTTGGTCTACTTCTCTGTGCCAGGCAGCTCCTATTTAAGTGATTTCTTGATTGAAACAGGTGTGGCAGTAATCAGGCCTGGGGGTGGCTACGGAAATTGAACTCAGGTGTGATACACCACAGTTAGGTGATTTTTTAACAAGGGGGCAATTTTTCACACAGGGCCATGTAGGTTTGGATTTTTTTTCTCCCTAAATAATAAAAACCACCATTTAAAAACTGCATTTTGTGTTTACTTGTGTTACATTTGACTAATGGTTAAATATGTTTGATGATCAGAAACATTTTGTGTGACAAACATGCAAAAGAATAAGAAATCAGGAAGGGGGCAAATAGTTTTTCACACCACTGTATATAGTGCTTTTCTCACTACTCAAAGCGCTCTCCACACAGGGAGGACCTGGGAAGCGAACCCACAATCTCCTTACTGCAAAGCAGCAGCACTACCACCACTGCGCACACCTCTGTCTAATCTGCTAATTAAAATGTTCTTGACTGTAAAAGGTTAGCTAAAATAAAGGAAACTGATGTGCAGTTTTCCTCCACATTAATCTGTAAAACCTTTAAAGACAGAGAGGCATCTACTGAAAAGGCCCAATGTCTCATCGTAAAGGCAAAACAGCCAAGCTGCGTTCATCCTAAGGGAGGAGAACAGCATTTGCACAAAGCCTAGCGAGTTAAGTCTGGTTCAAACTGCAAGCCATTGTCATCAGTGTGGATTTAAAATTACGCAAAGGTGCTCCACAACTTTTGTAAGGTAAACAGAGTCCCAAGACATGAGGGAGGGAGTACAGGACTTGTCCGATTTCTTTAATCTTGCAGTTGAAACTGTGCTCAGTAGAGAAAAACAAACACCACCGAGCCCTCAGGGCAGAATGTGTGCCAGAAAAGCAGCCAGCCAGCCATCTGCAGTACTTGTCTGAATTTGAAACACGCTTTACTTTACTTTACCCCATCTGTCAAGGATGATCAGAACCGGTCTTTCAGGGTAACGTCTGCACAATCGCTAAAGGGTAAGGCGAACGTATGCAGGCTTGCCACTGTAATGAACCTCTCTTGACGGTGGTAATGGTGTCAAGAAAGTAGTGAACTGGACCAGCATAGCACTTATCAAGAAGAGCAAAGAGAGTGGAGGCCATCAGCACTTGCTCACAGGTGACATTCCTTCCTGTCCACTATGTATTCCAGATGATCCCTCCACTTCTGTGACTCGGTCAGAGCTTACAGTGTGTTCACACCATCCACAATCATTCTGAGAAATGAGTTCAGATAAATACAGAAACAGCCCAGCAGCAGCGTATTAAAGAGAGCAGGCACGGCACCCACAGGAAGGCTGCTGTCAGGCGAGCCCTTTTGATTAACAAGCCACCCTGTCTACTTCTCTTGCCCCTTTCCCTTTTCACTTCAACCAGGGGGCTGTACAAGACTGACCCCACTTATGCTGAGCTGCCACCAGACAGTAGCTTACTAATTGTGTCGGGTTTGGGGTTTCATTGAATACCTGAGCCTAAATTGTCCCTAGTGTGTGCACCCTGCGGTAGGCTGGCACCCTGCCTGGAGTTTGCTTCCTGCCTTGCGCCCTGTGCTGGCTGGGATTGGCTCCAGCAGACCCCCCATGACCCTGTAGTTAGGATATAGCGGGTTGGACGATGGGTGGATGAATGAATACCCGAGTTCACTCTGGCCTGCTCGGACTACACAGACATGGAGTTTGTGCAAGCTGAACAGAAGACCCCAAAACTGATTTGGGTCATTTCCGTCCTGTAGGTGGTATGACCTCAATGATTTATGATTTTGTCACAGTATGTTGAAGTAAACACCTAATTTGCATGTGCGATTTCACCAAGTACAAAAACATACTTGGACACTGTGTGGAAGGCACTATAAAAGAGAGCGCGCATACAGATGCCTCACTTTCCAGAGACAAAGGAGAAAGAGGTGGGAATGTGGGGACTGCTTCTTCTTTGGTTTTTACACTTGTGAGATGGCAGGCTTTTCAGCACAAATCAGAACCCCATTAAAGCCTGAGAGAGGCACGGGTGGGACAGGCACCAACCTACCATTGGCGCACCAGCTTCAGACACAGAAGAGCTTTCTGGTGCCATGTAGCAAATGGAGTTGTCAGCAGCACAGGGCTTTCCAGTAAGAAGACATCAACTTCCCTTTTTGGCAGCTGCAGGAAAGCTTGCTCAGTCGCTCTCGTGCGGGCACAGGGAGGCTCCGCTTTGTAGCTGTGCTGCAGACACGCAAGCCAAATATCCGTGGAGGGCAGGGCCAGCGAGGTGACAATGACACACACACACAGCTTGTTAGTCAGTCTTCAGGCAGCTTTATGACCAACTGCTCTCTCAAGCTGCCGTCCTACTGTCAGCTGTAGTAATAGTAGTGGCATTGGCACATGTGTGTGCTCTCTCACATCCTAGACTGCAAGATAAATGCAACTTGCTCCAAAACATGATGCCTCCTGGGTGCTGAACAGGCTTGCAGAACTTCCAGTCCAGTGCACCCTAAAAGGGGACCTTGGCACCATCCAGGGAGTGCCAGTTACTAGTCCAGCCAGTCAAGGGTGAGCAGAGTTCCCTTACTCCCAGACGTGACTACAGCACTGCCACTCAATACGTTTACTTCTACGCAGGCCTAGCAGTCCATTCAGTCAAGTATCAAAATGCGAGCCCACTCTTTCTGGGCAGTGGCACATAGGCGAGCGCTGCCATGTTATAAACCCCTGACAGATATGGGCAGGCGATGTTTCAGAATTCAACTGAAGTCTGATCCCCCCAGGGTTCCACCAAATGTCCTCTTGGCAGTCTCGTCTTGTGGCAGGCTAAACCAACAGAAGTGAATTCTGGAATCCTCGAACCACGGAAGGAAGCTGGAAGTTTTCAGGTCAGGTAGTTCTGAGTGGAGGTGTGTGGCACCTTGTTTAGCACATGCGCGACAGTATTTCACTATACACGTGACAACAAGGACCCTAGAAACTGCTTCTGTATCTGCTCGTGTGGGACAAGTAGGCCATCATTCAGGACAACTCTCCCAGTGTGTGGAGAACCCCCACAAACCAGCAGCAGACATCGCGTGGACTTCATTTGATCTCCACTGAGGTGCCGAAAAGCTACCAGACACACAGAAGAAGTGGGGGATTTGCCTTGTCCCTTAATTAAGAGGGAGGACATTCCACCCAGCCGGTCCTCCATGCTCCCTGTTGGCAGCCCGCTCTCTAAGGGCCACCTCAGGCTTGAAGGCCAATCCTGTTAAACTTGAATGACTTTTAGATTTGTCGGCCAGTTAAGCGCCTCGCATATGCTGCACTTAACAACTCGCATTCATCTTAGAAACGTTTGTAGCATACACACCGTGAAGACCCCCAAGGAGCCAACAATGGCCCTGGGGGCATTGCTGCCATCTCTGCCTGCAAAATATATGTGACGTCTACCGGCAGACACTTAAATCTCTGACCACAGAAGATGAGGGACAGCAGAGAGAAACACGGAGCAGAGTCCAAACTTCGACAGATGAAGACGCGTCACCCCCTCTGGTGATTTAGCTTTCCGATCCTCCATTTTGTAAACTCGCGTAGGCAGAGCAGAGGTGAGGGGAAGCTGGAGCCTATCCCAGCAAGCATCAGGATTAAGGCGCCAAGCCCATGTGTCAGGGGTCACCAATCTGCACATCTGGAACATCTGAAGGAAACCCACTCGGCCACGGGGAGGAGAACATCCTCACTCCACACAGGGACCACCTTGGACGCAAACCCGGGTCAAAAGCCAAAGGGACAAGCGAGGTCCAAAAGGTGTTGACCCCAAAATGACTCTCCTGTCTGCATCAGAAAGATGAAGCGAGGTTGCATTTCATTTTAAAGGGGAAAAAACGCAGCAAACGGTCGCCCGAAGGGCCTGGGGGGAGTTGGGGGGGGTGGTTATGCAGGGTGTGGTTCTGTGGCAGCCATGTGAAGAAAGGCTTAGATGTTCTGTCTCACCTGTACCTTATTGTCCTCTACTAGAGGTCTGTGACCCCCCCAAGTGACTGAGTACTGTGGTGTGACACCAGAAAAGACAACAGGCAGTAAACGGGGCAGACCCAGAGGGTAAGAAGAGGGGGTCTTTGGAAGGCACTGGGTGGGTTTGAGAGTTCAAAGAAATGTTAAGCTGGAGCAACTCGGGGACAACAAATTGCAGTGCTCAAGTGTTAGGAGGCACACAAGTGACTGGTGGTCCTAATGACTCCCTCATGAGAGCCGAGGAAGGGTGCAGACAGCACAAGTCCAACCCAGTAGACGGTCCGCACTCGCTTCCATCAAGTCAAATTTCAAGTGCCCACCAGCTAGAACTGAACCCTGGGCTCCGTGCCACCTCTCAGCTCAAACTCAACTTACAGGCTTCATGTGTGCTTTCAAATTCAAATGCAAGTATGGCTGGCTCAAGGGGGCATCTCTTTGGGGCAGTGATGTCTCAGTTATGACCCCGAGTGTCCACAGGTTGCTGTCACATTCCTAAAGGTTAGTGCCGGATGATGGCTTGGTTGGCTCGGAGCTCACTTAATTAACAGATGAAGTGCTGTGATTAGACACTAAGTTGGCACCAGAGAGTGCCAATATGTCACTTGTTGGTTGGACCCACGTGTAACAAAGTCCCTGACAACACAACTACCTGACAGAGGAAAGAAGCTGTGGCGACGCAGCAGGACGTCGAGTTGGCAGGATGGCATGGCCTTTCCTTTCAAGCTGCGGCTTTTGTAATGTGCGAGGCTTCTGTGTTGATGTGGACAAGCCAGGCTTTCATGTGGTGTCACTAACACAGGAGGTGAGCCATCGACTTTGGATAAAGCTCAGCTCTGCAAAGTGGCAAGACGACATGGGCACACTTTCCCAGTCTAATGACACAAGGCAGCACAGTGAGATAGCTGGCATGAAGCCTTCCAAAAGCTTTAAGAAATCTGAAAAAGGAAACCCTGCCAGAATCTGGGAGGGGCAGTGGCAGCCAGTCAGACAAGCTGGCAGCAAAAGTGCAGCTCTGTGCCAACAACAAAGGGTTATCTGCAGGCTATCAGGCGGCACTTTTGAGATGATAAACACAGCCAGCAGTGGGCCAAGCAGTCAGTGCAGGCGGCGAGGGGCTAAAATGAATGCCAGTCTCACCAATCTGTGGCATGACTGGAAGATAAGCTTGATCCATGCCAAGAAGAGCGGGCTTCACTAAACTGGGGCACCACGTGGGCCATGCACTGGCAGTCACAGACACGCGTGAATATGGAGCCATTGTGCAAAACTAACTTCCTGTAGTTCCTTTCTTGGCCTTCTGGTCATACCACTTTGTCACTTTCAGGGCCACAACAGTGGATGCCAGCCTACCAACCTTCCTGGTCCTCATCTGCAGGTAGGGTGTCACAACTGAGTGAGTTCTAGGTCCACTGGTGCCAAGTTCCACAGTCAGGCTGTGTGTATAGTGCCTTTCATACATGTGCCACAGAGCTGTGAGAATGCGTCCAATAACTCGAGCAGAGTGCATATTAGAGACATAAACCAGTGACACTTTATATAGTGCCTTTCATCGTGTTTTCAGTTACAAAGCTTCAAGGGATTAGAGGAAACATTTCAACAGACAAGTGGGCAATGCTTATAGTGCCTTACACAGGAATCGCATTCCAAAATGAGCCATGGAGAGAGCTGCAACGGGCAGTCATCTGACATGGCCAGTTGGCACAGAAATGTGCACACAGCTGACCACTGGCTGTACCTGTACAAGTGTCACCCACACAGTCAGCTCCACTGACTGCCATTATGGACCAGCAAATCAACGTGGTGCCACTTGTCACAGTTGATCCCTCTCCTGTCCAGCAGTACCATGTGGAGCTGGCATACAGACAGACCATGATTGGCGTTAAATGAGAACACAGTATATGGTGTATGGCTTCACATGGGCACCTGGTATTCTGTGACACAAAAGGCTGGGCACCGAGTCCCGCTTTAATGTGAGGGTCTCGGCCTCCTCCTTTCCTGCCATTTACTGGGCTGATGCCACCCTGAGCCTTTAGCAATACCCATCCTTTTAGGGGTTCAAGATGACTTTTTCCCCCTCTGTACTTCACCTTGAGGTGTTTCGCCAGGCAGATTCAACAATTTCAAGTAGAAGATGTTCTGCAAAGGGGCAGGTGGATTGGAGTCTTGTAGGCCAGGATGCCACATGGGCTTACAAGTTGTGCCACCTCCACGTTTTGATAGAAAAGGAAACAATGGCATTAGAAACACAAAATAACAAACCGCACAGTTGAACAGGAAAGCCCGAGTTTACAACAGCATGGAACAAAGAGCCACTTGGTGTGGCGCCATTCAAAATCATAATTCAGACTCACCTGGCCTAGGAGGGGGGGGGGGTTCAAAAAGGGAATGGAGTGGACTGAGAGGAAGTGCGACCCACAGTATGCCAGTTAGTGGATGACATGGATGGGTCCACCTCATTTAGACATCAACCCTGGGCCTCCTGGGGTGCCACGCCGAGGGTCGCCGAGCAGCCACGTGGCACAATGCCCGGTGTGCTACCCGATTGACAAGAAAGGCGAACGCGTGTCAACAGCTGATCTCGGGTGGGGGATGGTCGGCTCGGTCGGTGGGGGTGGGGACCAAAGAGTTTTCAAAAAAAAAAATACAAAGGCTACGTGATATCCGATTGGAAATCGATGGCTGTCATTGATCGAAATCAGTGCGAACCAAGATGGCCCAGGTGTGTCGAACCCGCGCGCATCCGCTCGAAACGGGAAAGGAGCGCACGTTATGACCCACATTTAGGGGGTCAAGAGAAAGACACAAAGCAGCCAGACGAGTTACATTGTATCGTGACTAATGGCACACGAGCACGCGACAGCAGAACACGGGGGAGTCAAAAAAAAAAAAAAACGAGAGGGGCAGCCGTGACCTCTCCATGTCCATCAACTTTTCTTGAATGGCCGGCTGAGTGACACTGAGATTTAAAGCGATCAGCTCGACAGTCAGCATCGGGAAGGACGAGTCCGGGCCTAGGAGATGTGGCCTAGCGGCTAAGGCGTTGGACTGTAATCTGCAATGTAAACAACCGCCCTGAACGCCGCGGTGGTCTTCGGGATTCAAAGACGCTACATAAACGGATCGGGACCGATTCTCGCCAAACGCCCGCCGCACAGCACCAACTCAGGCGTATTTACGGGACCACGCAATCCAAGCGAGCGAGTGCGCAGCACTAATCCCGCAAATCTGCGGTCAGATCGCCTTGAATCTGATTGTGCCCAGCAGGAGGGGGCACCCCGAAGCACACGTACCTTCCTCGCTCCGCCCGACCGGAATGATTCGGGTGCGAGAAGTCTTATTCAACTGGCTTCTTAATTTGCTGGAACGTCAATCGGACTGGTCGCCTCGCATTCGAACATTAAAGAGAAGACCCCCCCCGGCAAATCAAAGGGCTTCGTCCCGGACTTTCTGGCAGCCCATCTCCTCCTCCCCCACCCTCACTCACACTCACGCACTCCTAAATAATTAAAGGCCGGCGGTTTAGTGCAGGAGCTCCAACGTTAAAATCGCTAAGATTGCCCGTCCCGCATCTTAAATAATTCAGAGCCGCCGTAGCGCCAGGCTTCCCAAATAAAGGAAGGACCAATTGGGAAAGCCAAAAAACGATCGTAAATGCGAAAAGATAAGACAACAAAGAGGCGAACCCGGGAGGAAGGGCACTTGGTCCTCGGCGCGGAGCCCCCCAGTTCAAAGCGCTCGAGAGCCAAACATGCCACTTACCTAATCCGCTTCCGTCGATCTGGGCGAACTCTTTGGAACTTGAAAGGAGGGGTCGCATTCCGACCCCCCGCCCGGTGAATCCCTCTGGAAAACGAGCGCACTCCTCGGCGATCGAGCGGGACTGTGGCGTCCGGGACTACTTGGAAGGCATCGTCGTGTCGTGGCCCCGGTGTAAGGCGGGCTCGCGGCCTTCGGGTGACAAACGGCGAGCGATCTGATGCAAATTCCTAACCTCTGAATCAGAGGCCGACGCTGGGGGCCCGAGTGGCGAAGGGCGGGCTGAACAGAGCTCAAGGCACCGTCTCAAAAAAGGCCACCTCGGGAACCAGCGCCCAGCGCAGCCTCAAGCGACAGTCCGACTGCGATCAGCCTCCAGTGCTCGGGTGTGCCGCAAGACGGCAAAAGCCATCAATCGAGTCGCTGGAACGAAGCGATGAGCCGAGAAGCGCACGCGTTCAAGCGCTGGGGACTTTTAACAAGACCGCCGTAGTCCCTGCAGCGGAGGCGAGGACTTCGCAGGGCGCATGCGCGCTACCGTATTTCCTAGTGCGTGTGACAATAAACGAGCGAACGTGAGGAGGGGGCGGGGACACGCGTGATTTAACAAATAATGAGGGACGCCGCGTCGCCCACTTCTCCGTCCTCGGAGTCCGGGGCGGGGCCATGCGAGGGTCACCCCTGCTTGGTTATGAAATCTTTATTTGAGAACAGAAGCGACAAGCGAGCCGAAAACTTGAAAAGCCAGCAGTGCGGAAGAGAGAGACAGAAGTCGATTAATGAGGGGGGGCGGCCCGACCTTTGACCTCTCAAAGGCCACACTTCCTCCTCAGCTGGTGGAGCGCCCTGGCCCGTGCGACAGCTGCCCCCTTACCAAAACGCCCACCCGCCCCTTCCTGCCAGACCCGACATGTGCGGGGTGCCATTTGTATCCATGGAGACCAAGTCGGGCGTAGAGCGTCGCCTGCAGGTGTTAACGCGCAACTGAAAACAACCGCCGGCATTATGTCGAGCACAGCGGCGGTGGCGTCGACAGCCTGGCAGGGTACCTGGCAGAGGTGATCAGCGCACTTGTTACAGGGGTCACACCAACAGTCGGAGGGGCTTCAGCTGGAATGAAAGGAGGGTCCGAGCCCAAAAGTTCACCTTGAACCAGCAAAGAGAACAAATGTAGTAGACCACTCAGTATTCCCGGGGGGGTTAGGGGGGACACAACACTCAAGGGTGACATTTAATGGGTGGGTATGACATTTGGTTGCCATATGCTTAAAGACAACAATGGCAACTTAGAGCTCATTGTATAGTGGGCACAGACTGGAATGGGTTGACCCAGCAGGAAATCAGGACCTGGTCACAGCGGGGGTCTTAAGTCTGTGATGTTACAGGGGTGGGGGGGGCTTTAGAGATTTAAGTCCCTGACCTTTTAGTCCTTTTATTATTTATAATACCCCCCATGCTGCTTGATGTCCCATATGAGTGTAAATATCATAAAAGCCCCAAGGGGACCACCATCCCCCACTCTTCATTTATACCTAGACACCCATAAAGGGGGCTAAAGACCCCCATCCAATCAAAACTTAGAGATGCTCCTTTTTGCGTGGGGCCTGTCTGGTCTCCACCTGTTGACAGGCATCACTTCCTTCACCCGTAATGTGCAGTTGTAGTGTGTCTTTCAAAGTGCCATGGGGTGGTGGGCACTCCAGGGTCTTCACTTTACACTGTGGCCTCTAATAAAGTGTCACACTCCTCACATCCAAAGCTCACCCATGTTGTGCCCATGTCAGTTTCTCCATCCGTTTGTACCAGCTCATCATTTGTGAGGGTGGCACAATGGCACCTCATAGCTGCTGCTCGCTTGGTGTGTGGCAGCATGGTAGATGGCATCCTGTCCAGGGTTGGTTCCCCTGCACCGGATAAGTGGCTCCTCCACTGGCCATGTGCCATCATGTCTGTCCCTGTGCCCCACTGGCATCCTTTTGATTTTACTCAGCTGTTGTTCAGCCCTCTGGTTGGCAGATGTCCCGTCCAGTGTTGGGTCCTGCCTGGCACTTGAAGTTGCCAGGATTGCTCCCCCATGCCATGTGAATGTTGGGTCGTTTTATTTTATTTTTTCTCCTTTTCACTTTGTTTTCTAACTCACTTTGAATTCTTTTGTCATTTTGTATCCCTTGTTCTGTGCCCTCATCTTGGTGGAAGGGTGACACAAATAAAATTCCTGATCAGGTGGCAAATGTCACGTGAAAAAATAAAACACTTTAATGTTTAGATGGCACATCCAACACCCCGGGTTCAAATCCCACACCTGGTCACTACCCGTGTGTGGCCTGCATGGTCTCCCTGTGTGTATGTGGCATTTCCTCAAAGGTCCCCAGAGACGTGCAGTTTGAGGCCAGGCTGGCACTGTGTGCTTGTGGGTATGTGTGTGTGAGCCAGTGCCCCCAAGACCCCAACTTTCTTTTAATTGTCTTCATTTGAGGTCTTAACCTGTCTGCCAGCCAGCCCACCTGGCCACTGTGTGGCACTGATTACAGCTCAGCCTGTGACCGCTGGATACCCAGCTCTGACCCCAAGTTCAAATGGGGGGGGGGGGTCAGGCAAAATTTGAACCCTTCTTAGTCTGGTCGTTTCACTCACAAAAGTTTGTACCACAAGGAGAAGTGGACACAGGGGGTGCCCGCCCCAGCGAGGAGGTCAACAGCCATTCAAGGTGTGCCAGCTGAGGCACTCTGGGCATCCAATGAAGAGGAGATCTTGGAGAGGCTGAGAGGGGGCCTGCAGTGTCCAGCTCAGCATGCTGCCCGGGTGACCTGGCATCCTGTCCATTTTGTTATCCTCCAGAGGCCATGTCCCCATCACCTTGAGTAGCGCTGGCCAGCCCACACCATTTGACCCGCTGAGGCCCCCCACACCAACGCCCAGCAGTGGCCGTCCTCTAATGTCACCTCTTAGTACTTCACCTGCTGCTTTTGTTTTTATTTTCCTGCCATCCTCCAGTTGTGATTTTTTTTTCAAAATGGCATCTGAAGTTTGCCCACATGTCGCTTCTCGGCAATGTCCTGGGTTCAAATCTTGGCCTGGTTGCCCTTCATGTCCTGGTCTTATGGGTTTTCCTTCCTCACGGTATTGGGATACAGTGTTGGCCTGGCCCCCCAGGCTCCTTCCCACCATGATGGGTTAAGCGCTTTGAGTACAGGAAGGGTGCTATATAACTAAAATGAGTTTTTATTCTTTGTAATGGATGGAGGTTGGCACCCAAGTCATTTGTCCAGAATGTTTGAGAGTCTGCCAGCAGATCCATGCAGTTCCATGTGCCATCACTAGAGGCCGCTGTGTGACCAGACAATCAGGATGTTGAGCTGGCAACACAGCCAGGACTGGACTAACCCCATGCCAGGGACCCTTCCCAAAAAATCTGAACATCACAACATCAGAGCCCACCCCCATGCAATGTCCGCCTGTCGTCACCCCATGACTTTGTCTACACCCGTGCCATTCCCAATGCCCAAGGTGCACAGTAAGCCACAGGATTTGAACCCCAGGGCACTGATGCCTGGCCATCTCTCACTGAACTGGACAGAGAATGGAAGGCTTTGGGTAAAGCAAGACACTATAAAAATACCACAGGTGGTCCTTGTGGACAACTCCCTGGGCAAAACTGAGGAAGTCGCTCAGCCTGCCGGAATTGATAATCTGGAAGTAGCACAGTCCGGGCTGAAAGGTGCAATATGGAGTCCTAAAGCACCAATTCATGGAATGGAAGGGGAGGCTTTCAAAAATGGAAGGGCAATGTAAGGGGAGGGCAAAATGACAGAAACAGTTGGCACCGCAGTCACTAAAGGCGAGTGACCAGCGGTCAGCATTGTGTGTGTGTGTGTGGTGACCCTCAAAAACATTAAAGACGCATCAGGAAAAGTCAGTAAGAGAAGGGCAGCAGTGGGTGAGCGTAAGCTGAAGGCCACCAGCGGGGACACATGGCATGTCACAGGCTGGCCAGTCAGTGCCACAACAGTCCAGCTACAGAAACACAGCAGCAGCACAGTGACCAGCTGTCTCTACAAAGTGGATGTGGTGGGCTCTGCAGGACTAACATTTTCCAAATTCTTGTGGGCAAAACTCCCTGAAGTGACAGAGAAATGTCACTTGGTCATTCCGCATCCTCCATCTGGACAAGGCTAAAGGAGACCTTAGATATAGAATGCCCAGGTGGCCACCTTACCTCATGGGTATCATAAAGTCAGCAAATGATGCAAGGTCATTACAAAAGCCCAGGTGCCCCCTGTGGTGGCAATGCTGTGCCCCCATTCACAAATGCCAGTATGGACATGGAGGAGTCCCCTTGCCATCATCATTCAGTGGGCATCCTCACCCTTTTGCTATCCAACACTGTAGGCGTGCGGTGCCACCTTCAAACATTGGCAGAGTGTTCTCTCTGAAAGTTGCTATATAAATTGGGCACTGCCCATACTCTATGATGTACTATAAAGTGGTGTTTGACATGAAAGGCGCTATATTCAGGGCTCACCTTAAAGAAGTCAGTGCCCCAAAATGGCATTCACTACATCAAGCAAAGTTTCATTCTCATGAAAGGACATACTTTGAAAATGGGCACTGAGCAAGGGAGCAGTTAGAGGCTCAATGCCATCCTCGTGATAAGCAGCCGAGCCCCCAGCATGCTGGCCACCATCCTCACC
Organism: Erpetoichthys calabaricus; assembly: GCF_900747795.2. Lineage (NCBI taxonomy): Eukaryota > Metazoa > Chordata > Cladistia > Polypteriformes > Polypteridae > Erpetoichthys > Erpetoichthys calabaricus. Next base: position 163,068,188 of record NC_041405.2, read on the forward strand.
ATCTGTCCACTGGCTGAGCAGAGGGCACCGATTCCTCTACCCGGGGACAGACAGTGGCATCGGATTTGGAACAGAGCAGGGTTTCTGATGGCAGGCCTGGACATCCCTTGAACTTGTTTGTGAGCATCGCCAGCCTCATCCTTGCCAGTTGTGCCCTCTCAGCCCTCCTCTGAGTCAGCCTTCCTGCCTTCCTTCCTTCCTTCTCTGGTTAAAGTGTGAGGCGTGATGGGTGGCATGACAGACGAGGCAATCTCTTTTAGACCACATCAAGGGTGCTTTGACAACACGTTGGCACCTCAGAGACTGAAAGTGAACATCACGTCTGGCAGAGGATGGTGCCCGGGTCTTGCAGCCTTTTTGCCCAAAAGCTTTACTTGAAACTGAGGACGTGCTGCGGGTGACACTAAGGTCAAGTCTGTCAATATGCGGTCCCCTTCAGCTTCCTGTTTGGCCTCTTTGGTGCCTCAGTGGGTGACAGACAGGGAGCCACTACTGTGCCATCTCCATCTCCAGTGGGCTGGGTGCTATTTACTCATCCATCTGTTCATTTGTAGTTTACAGGGCTGCAGCTCTGGGTGGGGTGGCACACTCGCTCACGCCAGGCTGGGTAACCAAAGCACTGGTAGTGTAATCAGCTGATGTGCCATTCGTCTGCTGGCATCTTTCAGTTCCTGGGGTTGCAGGATGCCTGCTGATTGGCTGCGCACACTGTCAATCAAAGTTAGAGGGCACAGCTGAAGAGCACAAGTGGAGGTGGGGTTCATGTTGACAGGTGAGACCACCAAGAGACCACCTTGTGCAATGGGCTCTGGACCAGAGGCCACTTAATGTAATGGAAGGAGCCACAGGCATCAAGTCGTCTTGTCACACAGATCAGTCCAAATGGCTGGCTTAGTGCCCGGGGGGTCCGGTTGAGTGGACTGTGGCTCAGGTGCTTCCTCGTGACCCTCAGGAGAAGTGGGTTTGGAAAACGGATGGATTGCTGCCCATCGATGCCATTTTAAACTTGCTTAGTACTCGACCGTTAAAAGTGTGAAATCAGCAGTAAGGTGGTCCTGCGCAGGGCAGAGCTGGCTCACGCACGCCACACACGGACCCTTTACATTTCCTAATTAGCCGAGCCATCAAATCTTTGGGAATGCTGCTAGAAAACCAGGGTACACAATAAAATGGCCTACAAAGGGACAAGCCACCTCAGTGCCAGTGACAGAGCGTTGGTTTAAACTGCACACTCCAGCATGATGGCAGTAAGTAGTGTGGCATGCTGTACCAGCATATGGGGGGCTTCAATGACTGTCTAAAGACTGTCCGCTGTCTTTCTAACCTGCCTTATCAAGTAAACTCGTCGACACGGCCGTCATCGTCACACAGCTCGGTGATTACGAGAATGAGACCCCCAATTCTGGACGAGCGTCACTCAGGTTTTAGAACAAATCACAGCATCTGTTGTTGTTGCCCCCTTAGACTCACCGTAGACCACCTGAGATGATGGGTGGGCCTCTCTGGCAACGTTTTCAATTAGTGGGAGTCTTTGGGGGCCGGTAGCAGGATTGGCACTCCCTCCCTCCTGCCCGCTGCTCCAGTGTGGTGCTGAGGTGATCGTCATGTGGTGGGGGTGGCAATGCCCTGTAATCAGTGCCTGCTGCCAACCTCTCTTTTGCTTTACACCTTGGAGACCCCTGATATTCTATATGGTGGTCTCTTCGGGGTCCGCTGTGCTTTGTGATCTCCATGCTTCCATCACGTCGGGTTATCTCAACGCACAAGGTGAGCTATGCTGATGACACGCGGCTTTATGTATCGACAGTGCCTGAAGACCCCGACTCTCTTGGCTCACTGACCCCCAATGTCTGTTGTCTCAAACTTAATAAAAGAGAAAACAGAAAGCTTAGTGGTTGGCAAAAATGGATACAGTGAGGCCATTAGGATGAAACTCGATTCTTAGGTGAAGAATTGAGGGGTCACTATTGACGCTGACAGACCCCCATTTGAAATCACAAATCCGTCAGATTAGCAGCACTGCGTTCTTTCAGCAAACGTTACCCACGGCTGAGAACTTTACAAGACCTTTCAAAAGGAGTCCATGCTTTTGGTTTCAGTCGACTAGAGGGGTGTAACGCCCTCCTGACAGGACCACCTAAGACGGACCTCAGTCGGTGACAGAGAGCGCAGAACGCAGCATGAGAAGCTCAACTCGAAAAGGAAACTCCGAGCAGATCACGCCAGTCTTGGCGTCGTGACACTGGTGACCCGTGTCATTCAGAACTGACTTGGAGTAATGGGGGTATGAAGCCCGTCCTACACGTTGGAATGCCTGCCCCCTCACACTCCTCAGATGGGGGTCTGCTTATCATTCCTAGAGCCAAGTTTAGAGGAGGTGGCGAGGCGGCCTTCTGCTGTCATGCACCGAACATTTGGGATACCTTACTGAATGAAAATCACCAGCCTACCTCTGTGGCACACCCGGGACTCTTACCCGGCTGGGACACCTCCATAACGGAATTACTGGGGGCTCACATGGGGCAACAGGCGGCAGCAGGACCCCCAGTGTGCTACGGTGCCACGGGTTTGGAGCACAGCAGCTCAACCCTGCTGGGGCACGTAGACCACGGCTGAGCCCCCCTCTGTAGGAAGTGCAGGCAGAAGGAGGTCGTGGAACCTTCCGGGTCCTCAATAAAAGGGGCCAGCATGGGGTGTGGGGGGGGGGGGTCATGAGTGGAGGTGAGGAAGAGAGAGGAAGGGGGAGTGTGTTGGTGCTGCTGTGGGGGGCAAAGGCCTGTGCCTGGGGGTCCGGGGTCTGGGGGGGGCTTCATCGTAGCGACATTTGAATTGTATTCCCATTGGAAGGGATGGTCAGATTCTTCAGGGACCCACAGTCTTTGGTAATCCCCCCTATTGTGGCGGCGATCTGAGCAGCCCCCTGAGATGATGGGATGAAGGCGGGGGTCTCGGCTGTCCCATCATGTGGATCATGAAATCTGTCAGGTTTGATTTCGGACACCAACAGTGGTGGCTGGGTGGTCTACTGGCCTGCGGACCCCTGCCCATTCTAATTTGTTTTTTTTATTTTTATTTCTGTGTTGTTATCTCTTCTCATAACTTTCTTGTCGTCGTCTCGCTTTGAGCTGAGATGCGCTCCACGAGTACGTGATGATGATGATGATGATGAAAGTGAGTGCAACCCTTTGGTTTGAAGGCTGCACATGGGGGGCCTCACTTCAGTTTTCAATAAGCTTTTGACACTCGGGGGGGGGGGGCCCAGAAAACACCAGTGACCAACAAAACGAGGTGCACTGTGGACACGGGTTCAAAACCAGTTAGCAACACCAAGGAGAACATGGAAAAAAAAAGGAGCCATTTAGGGGTCTCTGCAGTTTAGACTGGAAAGGAACTGGTCAGCCGGTGACGTGTGACACTAAACCGAGGGGCCGGGCAGACGCAGGTAAATGGAGAGGGAAAGAGGAGGCGCAAACAGGAGGAGACGGCAACGGGGGGCTCAAGGCGGTCCACATGTGGTCAGCCTGGTGGGCGTGTCAGTGGCAGGTCAGAGCAGTAAATAAATAAAAATAAAATTAGGCAAAGAATAAAGTAAGGTCCGACGGCCAGGACAAAAGAAAATCTGCAGGGGTTCCAAGGCCACGAGACCACCCAGGACACGAAGACCCTTCGGAAGTCAAGTCCTGGTCTGTGTGCTGGAATCTAAAGTTAAGATGGACAGACGAGAGCCTGAGAGGGTCAAGAAGCCTGACCTCATCGTCCTGCTTCAGGGGGTGGGGGGGGGGGGGGGCTGTGCTTGGACGAAGTGCCAACTGAAGACAAACAGATGATTGGACAGGAGGAGTCACATGATGAAGGGTGGACCTCGATGTGACTCCCTCCTCTTTTTTGGGGGTCTCTTGAACCCGACACCATCGATAACATACAGTGGTGTGAAAAACTATTTGCCCCTTCCTGATTTCTTATTCTTTTGCATGTTTGTCACACAAAATGTTTCTGATCATCAAACACATTTAACCATTAGTCAAATATAACACAAGTAAACACAAAATGCAGTTTTTAAACGATGGTTTTTTATTATTTAGGGAGAAAAAAAATCCAAACCTACATGGCCCTGTGTGAAAAAGTAATTGCCCCCTTGTTAAAAAATTACCTAACTGTGGTGTATCACACCTGAGTTCAATTTCCGTAGCCACCCCCAGGCCTGATTACTGCCACACCTGTTTCAATCAAGAAATCACTTAAATAGGAGCTGCCTGGCACAGAGAAGTAGACCAAAAGCACCTCAAAAGCTAGATATCATGCCAAGATCCAAAGAAATTCAGGAACAAATGAGAACAGAAGTAATTGAGATCTATCAGTCTGGTAAAGGTTATAAAGCCATTTCTAAAGCTTTGGGACTCCAGCGAACCACAGTGAGAGCCATTATCCACAAATGGCAAAAACATGGAACAGTGGTGAACCTTCCCAGGAGTGGCCGGCCGACCAAAATTACCCCAAGAGCGCAGAGACGACTCATCTGAGAGGTCACAAAAGACCCCAGGACAACGTCTAAAGAACTGCAGGCCTCACTTGCCTCAATTAAGGTCAGTGTTCACGACTCCACCATAAGAAAGAGACTGGGCAAAAACGGCCTGCATGGCAGATGTCCAAGACGCAAACCACTGTTAAGCAAAAAGAACATTAGGGCTCGTCTCAATTTTGCTAAGAAACATCTCAATGATTGCAAAGACTTTTGGGAAAATACCTTGTGGACTGATGAGTCAAAAGTTGAACTTTTTGGAAGGCAAATGTCCCGTTACATCTGGTGTAAAAGGAACACAGCATTTCAGAAAAAGAACATCATACCAACAGTAAAATATGGTGGTGGTAGTGTGATGGTCTGGGGTTGTTTTGCTGCTTCAGGACCTGGAAGGCTTGCTGTGATAGATGGAACCATGAATTCTACTGTCTACCAAAAAATCCTGAAGGAGAATGTCCGGCCATCTGTTCGTCAACTCAAGCTGAAGCGATCTTGGGTGCTGCAACAGGACAATGACCCAAAACACACCAGCAAATCCACCTCTGAATGGCTGAAGAAAAAACAAAATGAAGACTTTGGAGTGGCCTAGTCAAAGTCCTGACCTGAATCCAATTGAGATGCTATGGCATGACCTTAAAAAGGCGGTTCATGCTAGAAAACCCTCAAATAAAGCTGAATTACAACAATTTTGCAAAGATGAGTGGGCCAAAATTCCTCCGGAGCGCTGTAAAAGACTCATTGCAAGTTATCGCAAACGCTTGATTGCAGTTATTGCTGCTAAGGGTGGCCCAACCAGTTATTAGGTTCAGGGGGCAATTACTTTTTCACACAGGGCCATGTAGGTTTGGATTTTTTTTCTCCCTAAATAATAAAAACCACCATTTACAAACTGCATTTTGTGTTTACTTGTGTTATATTTGACTAATGGTTAAATGTGTTTGATGATCAGAAACATTTTGTGTGACAAACATGCAAAAGAATAAGAAATCAGGAAGGGGGCAAATAGTTTTTCACACCACTGTAGCTGGCTGAGTGTGGCTGAGGAGGAACAAAACGGACCTGAAGTGAGGGGATGGTGGCGCGGGGGGCTCTGAATGTCAATCCGCCCGCTGGTGGAGGTTACAATCCGATCAACGGAGGGGCCTTCCTTTAAAAGTGGAGCCTCTCCGGCTAACCGTGTTTGGACCTCGCAGCCTGGAGAGACGTCGACCAGCAGGCGCCAACACCCGCCTCATCCTGCCAATCCTGGCACCACCTGGTGTGGCCGCTCTGTACCTCCACCACTGCCATTGGCTCGCCCTGGTGAAAGGACCTCCAGAGCATAACGGTCACCGGAGGCCAAACTTACTCAACGGGAGTGACCCACAGCCACAGGCTCCTCGTAGGGCTTCACTCCGTCCACCTGCTGCCATTCGCTACGCCGCCTTGTCTCTCCTTCCTTCTGCTCTTCCTCCTCTTCTCTCATGCCACCTCGTTCTTACAGGGCTCAGTGGGCACAGCGTCTCAATCGTGCGCCACAGGAAACCCATGAAGCGACTGAGGAAGACCACATCTTCACGTGCAGCTGCGTCTCCCCCCAGTTACCCCACAGCGCGCACACCCGCGGATTACGTATCAAAACGGGCATTGTTTGTGAGGCGCAGACCCGTCATACCACACTCAGCCGTGGCATTAAGATGAGGGGCAGTTGAGCTGATTCCCAGCTCGCCCCCCTCCATTGACCGCCATGCTGAGGTCTTTCTCTGCAGCCCCTTCCTTCAAGGTGGTCATTCGGATCTCTTGGGGGGGGGGTGCCATTCCCAGTAGACTGTCACATGACAGGTCACATGACAGGACAGGCCATTCAGAAGTGTGCAGCAGCGTCACAGATAAGCCAGCGCTTTGTGACCGCAGATGGCACGGTGGGCAGCACATCAGGTTTATGTCACCCTTCCGCTGTGCCCAGTACCCGTCCAGACTTGTGGCACACGTGGCCATCATGTGCACTTGCAGGTGGCGGCCTGTCCAGCTGGGCCATCCCGAGTACGTCTGCTCAGATATCACCTTTAACTTTAGAGATCACGGCCCCCGTTCTTTTAAGCAGGGGTCCACCCGCACCTCTTCACGTGTGTCACTAGTCCAGGACTTGACGTACTGCTCGGTGACCTCGGGGGTCTTTCTGGAGTGTGCCATTGATCTGCAGGCTGACTTGTGTGAGCTCAGAGGCGTGTGGGGGTCTCCAGCAGGAACTTCTCTAAGTAACGGACGCCTGCACCACGACGGCTCGCGACTCCATTTCTGTTTGCTAACTCCAGCTAAGGGGGATTTAAAACCTGCGCCCACAGCCCCCCTTAACCTATCAAGCACTCGGACCCCAAGGGTCTCTTCTTCAGTCCTTCTGAGCCCCACAGAACATCCACTAATGACCGTGCTGGTCACTCATTCTAGGTGGTGCCCATTCTGCCAATATGATGAGGATGCCAGGGCCATAAAGGAGAGGCCCCCCCGTCCACATCCCACTCTGCCAGTTCTGGGCTAAGGATGCCCCGGAACAGGACGCCAGTAAAGCGCAGGGACAGATTTAGAGTTTGAGTCGCATGAAGACACCAACGTCACACACAAGGCGTCCCGGCCGGATGACGTGCTTGGTCCTGTCTCAGTCCCCATTGCTGTGCTCACTCTCAGGGTCTTGAAAACCTCAAAGCCTGCCATGTCAGGTGGTCTCGTCCCATTAGACCTCCGTGGGTGGCTTGTGCTGCAGATGTGACAAACAGGGAGATCTGAGCATGTGGCACTTTCATGGCGCCATCCCCTCATTTCTCCAATTGTACTCTTTGTGGTTTCTGCCCTTTTCACGCCAACCTAACCTCCATTGGCCAGAGAACAATCCCTGGATGGGACGACACCTGGCTGGAGTGTCACGGCTAATGCCCACCTGGTGTCCCCAACCTGACAACTCCATGGACCCCATTTGAAATGAAGCTTTTCTGTCCTTTTGTGTTTTGTTCTTTGCTTTGCCCCCCAGCAGCTTACAAGCCCCTCTGGCACACTGATGACTTGATGACCCCAAAGACAAGCCTCACGTCTTCAGGCGCGCCAAGCACACTTTTAACAGATCAAAGTCACAGATGTTAGCACTGCTGCCCCCAACTTCTGGAGTCCAGGGTTCAAATGCTGGCCCAGCCACGATCTGTGAAGACCTTCGGGCAGCCCTGAGACCACCTGTCCCATAAGGGCCTGTCGTCCCACCCAGAGCTGCAGCCTCCATCGACTCCACGTCTGACCCAAAGGGCTTTCCACGGAGCTGAGATGGCGTCACGTCACGAACCTCCGTCCAATAAAAGGGGGCAGTTGGTTATCCAACCAATGAGCTCGGAGCGCGACTCGTCCTGGAGTATCAAGTGGGCGTGTCCTGTGGGCGTGGTCATTTGTCAATCAGATATGAGATTTTTCTTTGTCAATTACTTCATCCAATCATACAGTCGTGGCCAGAGGTTTGTTGAAGGACCCAAGTGCCACCGTTCACCAAGTCTGCTCCTTCAGTGTTTTCAGATGTTTCTCTGGTGCACTGAAGTAGAATGACGAGCAGTTCAGAAGTTTCCAAGGCTTTTAGTGACAATGACATGAAGTTTATACACAGAGTCCATATCTGCAGCGCTGGCCCTTCTTTCTTTTTCAAGACCCCTCTCTGCAATTCGCCCTGGCAGGCTTGTCTGCCAGTCAACTTCTGGGCCCAATCCTGACTGATGGCAGCCGCCCAGTTTTGCAGAATCAGAATTGGTGGCTTTTTGTTTGCCCACCCGCCTCTTGAAGATTGACCACAAATTCTCAATGGGATTAAAGGTCTGGGGAGGTTCCTGGCCATGGACCCCCAATGTGATGTTTTGTTCCTCGAGTCACTTAGTCTGCGTATCACCCCTTTGTTGTTAGTCACCATGTAATTCCGCAAACCCACCACAGGGGGGCGCTTGTCGTTCATTTTCTACTTCAGCGAAATTTAAATAGGCGGAGGACGGGAGTCACAGGGCCGCAGGCCGGAGTAAAATGGGCGTGACTATCATTTTCGACTTCAGCCAATCAAATATTCAATTTGTGTACGTCAGCCACTGATCAGCCAATCGCAAATTTAAACGTCGCGGTCAATCGCCTTTTTAGTTAACAAATCTCCAATCGGTGTTGTTTGTCATTCATGTGCCACTTGAGCCAATTGCCTTATGGATACGTAAAAAGAAAGGTGGGCGTCATCTCTAAAGGTGGACGTGGAAGATAAAGTGACTGTCAGAGACGGGCCGGATATTCGTAAAATAAATCTGCGATGGTAGTCTACTGGTGCCGATATCTTACCAGTGGTTCTCAATCTGTGGGGCGGACCTCCTAGGGGGCCGCGAAGTAACAAAAAGGGGGGCGCAAAGATGTTAAAAAAAAGAAAACAAGAATCGAAAATATGAAAAATCATCTATTGAAACCAAAACAAGTGAACTTAAACTACATTCTGATACTAGAAAAATAAAAATAGAGTTAGATAAATGTCGATAAAAGTTAAGTAGGTATAATAAAATATGCATCTATGATATATCATTAATTTAAAAAGAACAAATTGGTATTAGTGGGCTTCTTTCAAAAAAACGTTAGGGGGGGCGCAATTAAAACTGTTAATGAAAACTCGGGTCTCAAATACTTAAAGGTTAAGAAACGCTGCGCTACACCGTAACACTTTATTAAGACTGCTGCGGGTTTTAACACCGTCATTTATGATTAGCGCTTCTGAAAAAATAATGATAACAAAAGTTTAAATAGCTGATATTCATCTTTACTAAACAACGTCTGAAGAAAATCTAAATGAACATTTGAATAGAAATTTGTGTGCGCCTAATTTTAATGGATTGACGTAATCGTCGCCCACATTTAACAAGTCACCTTCAAGACGGCCTTTAAACGTTAAACCTTCACTTCTATTACACCCGCAGATGTGTTCATTACTTTCATTACCGTTGATCCACGTGTATTCATGTATCGAAGTAGTCCTGATATCCCACCGATACTCCTCAGTGAGTGGCCTGCCTGTGACGTCACGTCTGTCTTTAGCTGGGTGACGATGACAGAATATCACAAATCACGTTCAGGGGACAGACGACGTTAAGAAAGCTGGCAACACAATCTAAAGAGTCCTTTGGGTGTCCCTGCGTGTTCTCAGTGTTAAAGGTAAGAAACACCGCCGTGCTGATAGTCACAAGTTTAATTCTTATTTTTAGAACTGCGTGAAACGATCTGTGAAGAGCAAATCTTAAAAAGAGAAATCCTTCTGCAGTGTCTGGGACTGGCATTCCATTACTTGACTCAATTAGATCTTTATTACTTTGGGGATTTAAATACTGCGGTAGGCTGGCACCCTGCCCAGGATTGGTTCCTGCCTTGTGCCCTGTGTTGGCTGGGATTGGCTCCAGCAGACCCCCGTGACCCTGTGTTCAGATTCAGCGGGTTAGATAATGGATGGTTGGATGGATTTCAATACCTCATGAAGATCATCAGATATGTTTATTATAATACACACGACTTCTGCAAAAGTTACATTTAGAGATTGAAACTTGGCAGATGTTCATTCGTTTGTCGTTCAGACCTCATTGAGCCTCCATTTGAGTCCATCGGGTCCTCGTGGGGTGCTGACTTTAGGGTCGCTGCGGGCACTGATGGGCATCAGCATCACAACTGCTAACAAGATAGAGATGGCAGAGTCCTATAGGACTACCCAAGCAGATGGCACACCAAGCGGGTCCACTCCAGTAGAACTGACCAGTATGGCCCTGACATGACAGCCTGTGCAGCTGGGAGCGACGCCACCACACTGAGGCCGTCAAGTCAGAGCCATTAAATCATTCAATCTGAACAGCTGGGGATTTGTTTTGGCAAAGACGTCACTGGCGAGGCCCATTTTTTTTTTCTTGTTTGTCACCAGTTTACATCAAAGTAAATAAAATAAATAAATAAACACACTGCTCAAAAATGACAGGACCCCCCTCTAATGAGAGTGTCACATCAAGTCAGTGACACTTGGGGGCTATCAGTCTGCTCAGTGAAGTAGTGGAGGGGCTCGTTCATCAGTTTCAGGGACACTGGGGGGGCAACAATGAGATGACCCCCAAAACAGCAGTGAATGGGTTAACAGCTGGAGGGAGGCCACTGACATTTTCCCTCTCATCTGTTTTGTCACTCGTTTTGCATTTGGCTGTGGTCAGCGTCACTACTGGTGGCATCAGGCCATACCTGGACCCTACAGAGCTGGCACAGGTAGGATGGCACATCAATACCACGTGTCATTGCCAGAAGGTTTGCCGTGTCTCCCAGCACAGTCTCAAGGGCATGGAGGAGATTCCAGGAGATGGGCAGGCAGTTCCTGTAGGAGAGCAGGACAGGGCCCCTCGTAGAAGGTCCTTAACCCATCAGCAGGACCCACCGGAGTAACAGGATGAGCACTGGCAGCGCCTAGAACATGACCTCCAGCAGGCCACTGGTGTGAACGTCTCTGACATCTCAAACAATCAGAAACAGACTTCATGAGGGGGGCCTGATGTCCTCTAGTGGGCACTGTGGAGCTCGATTGGCACACAGAATAGCAGAATTGGCAGGTCCACCACTGGCGCCCTCTGCTTTTCACAGATGACAGCACATGTGACAGACATGAAAGGGTCTGGAGAAGCTTGGAGAACGTTATATTGCCTGTGACATCGTTCAGTATGACCGGTCTTGGGGGGCATATCCATGGAGGGACACACAGACCTCTACTGGCCAGACAATGGTGGGCACCACAGGACTGCCATTAGGGATCGGGATGAAGTCCTAAGACCCATTGTCAGACCCTATGCTGGTTCTTCCTGGTGCACGACAATGCCCGGCCTCATGTGGCGAGAGGATACCATTGACTGCCCCCCCACGCTCACTCACCTGACCTCAGTCCAGTAGAACATTTCTGGTGGGACATTATGTTTGGGTCCATCTGGCGGCTCAGCCTGTCCAGGAGCTCAGTGATGCCCTGGTCCAGATCTGAGAGGAGATCCCCAGGACACCACCTGTCATGTCATAGGACATTGTGAGGCATGGTGGGGGGGGCATACAGACAATGACATTTCAGTCAAATGGACTCACCTGCCTGCCTGCCACCTCATTTTGTGCCCTTTGATTTTTTGGTGTCTCTCTCTCTGTCGGCTCATCATCTTCATTCCCATCCTTTCATTCCTCACTTGTCACCATCTCAGTCCAGATCAGTAGAGGTGGCCAGCAGGAGTTTTCTGATGTTGGGTTTTCGAAGTGGACCTTTCATTTTTCGGAGCAGGTCAGATATGGAGACCCCAACACAGACACACACTTCATGTCAGGACCTCAGAATAACGAGGTCCTAGCTGGGAGTTGTGGTTTTAGAAGGCTGAGCTCCAATGGCTTCGACTCTCCATGTTAACCTTTTCCTTTAATTTCATTCCCATCTATAAAGTCGACTCGGATTGTGAGCGGGCAGCAGGTCCTCCATCAGGATGCCATCTGCAGAGCACAGTGACACGACAGGAGGCTCTGCCCACGTCCCTCAGTCCTAGTGGTGGTCAGCTTGGCACAAATCAGCGCCCAGGACTGTCCTACCAGACGTGACATTTTATTAATAATTGGTCAGTAGAAATTCAAGAAATATTAACAATTAACAATAATGGAGGGTCAGCTGACCTGAAAGAAAAATGAAATCTTCTTCATGCATCGCAACAATCAGGAATACTGAAGCTGAAGGACTAACAGGGCAGGATGGCCGCTTGTGTCGATTATATACAGAAATAAGAGAACAACAGAGATGTTCAAACAAGGAATGAAACTGTACAGTGCAGTTATAGAAATAAAAGAAGAAGGTGATGATGATGATGATGGCGACCTGCGGTCAGCGAACAAACGACACAAAGTGGGACATCTGACATTAAACATTCAGAAATGAAAGGAACGTGTGGTGTGGATGGACGACAAGGAGGAACGCGGTGGACAGTGCAGTTATGAAGTTCAAATATTGACATACAGTTATTGATTATTAAATGACATCACGTGACTAAAAGCAGACAGACTGACAAGTTCAAGTTTAGACGTCAACTCATCAACTAACGTTATAAATGTCTCCTTTATTACAGCCAGCCATTGTCCGAACACAGGGTCACGGGGGTCTGCTGGAGCCAATCCCAGACAACCCCGGGCAGGGTGCCAACCCACCACAGGGCACACACACCAGGGCCAATTTAGAATCGCCAATCCACTGAGTCTCGTTTGTTTGATTTTTTTCGGTGGGGACCCCAGGGACACACCCGGCTTTGGCCCGACTCACACACACAGAGACAACAAAGCAACCAGAATTGAACCCCAAATTCACAAATAATAAAAGACATCTGAGCACCCGAAGCACCCCAGTGACTATAAACACAAACTAACGAACACCACAGACGATGAAGTCCATCAACGGCGACCGCTGCAGTGAAGCGATGGAGACGGGACAGTCCAGAGGTCAGCACACTGTCACCGGTGTGTCCTGATGGGGTTCTCTGAAGGTCGACAGACAATCCACTTCAGTCCTCGGCAGACCCCAGACAGTCCATACACACAAACGGGAGACCATCCAGGACAAGAACGAGAAGACAAAGCCGACAGGACACCGCCAGCCTTCGTGTCCCCCAGCAGCCCCTGCACCCTTGGCAGGCATCCAATCAGAGCCACCGCAGGGACTGCTGGGAGATGAAGTTTTTACTCCCTGCTAGCCCCGCTACAATGGTACAGAATGCAGACAGAACACCTTGTCACATAACTTTAGGAAGTCACCGCTAGCTGGGGACATTGCCAAGGGCAGGAAAAAGGCAACTATCCCCTTATATAAAAATGGCGATCAGGCAGACCCCAGTACCTGTCGGCCACTCGGCTTAATGTGCGTCACAGGTAGATAGCGACATAGATGGACACTTGATTTGTCCCCGAGGGGACTTTACAGAAGCTTCATCACATTTGGACAGACATGTAATATGACAACACGCCAGACATAACTAAGAGCCCCTGTCGTCCATAACAGGTACGGAGGTGCAGGTAGTGAGGCGGTCAGACCGTCCAGATGTCCATTGGACCTGAGCTTGTAACCCGCCGTTCCTTCAGAGTGACTCGCCATTGAAGTCTTCATATCAGAGCAAATCATTTCAAAGTAAACTTCAGTGGGACGATTAACCCTCCCCCCACCACCGCCCGACCCCCCCACTCAAAGTGCACGTCCCACACGTCTGTCCTGGTGGTCGTCTGCTCACCTCCCGTGTTTGTCACTCACAGAAATCTCCTGAGCCTCCGCCGCTCTCATCTTATCTGCTGAATCCTGACGTGGCTTCTGTGACAGGTGGCCACCTCGCTGGGATTCACCGGGAAATGCGACTGAATGTCACCGCTTGTGTGCACCGAGGTTGGCCAGCTGTGGCTCTTTGTCCATCCTCAGTAAATGAATGGAAGGAATGAGAAAGGAGAGCAACTCGAGTTCATACGAGGAGGGTGTGTGTTACCAAGTGGAGCTTCTGGTGGTCATCATCTGGACTTTCAGAAAGGGTTTGATGAGGCGCCACGTGGGCATTGAACTGAAAGAGCGGTGGGTCAGTGGGTGGTGTGTGTGGGTGGGCGTTGGCTCAGACACAGCAGGAAAGGCGTGAGGAGCCCCCTCGGCAGAGGCTGATGTGAACAGAGGTGTCCACCAGGGGGCAGTGCTGTATTCACTATTTATAAATGATAGAAAAGTAAAGAACAAGCTGGTTAGAAGATCTGGAGGAGAACACGCCACTCAGACCAACGAGCCCACGTGGCAGTCCTGTCCACTCAACTCCCCCAAAATAACATCAAGTCGAGTTGTGAAAGTCCTTAAAGTCCTCCTGTCCACCACTGACTGACTGCCTGAGGTTGTCCTTCCTGATGACCGTGTGACATTCCCCCTTCACGAGTGTCCAGCCGTGTCCCCGAAGTCTCGATCCACTGCACTAATGCCCTTCATCATTGTAAAGTCTTCAGTCAGGTCTCCTCTTCAACTCTGTAAAGGCTCCCCCACGCCCCCCCCCCCACACGTTTCTGTTCGGCTTTACAAACAGACCCCCCCCGTGTTCTTTATCGAATACCCCCCCATTAACGGCATGTCGTTTACCAGTTTCATTCACGTCATTGTACTGGCACGGCTGCTTTAGCGCTGTTAGGAGAATTAGAAGGGAGCGCCTCGTCTTTACAGATGATGATGATGATGATGATGATGATGATGATGATGACCGATTCCCTCTGGCGCTGTGTGCTGTTGAGGTTTACTTGATATCAATTTTAGGGTGAAGTCCATTAAAGTGTGTCAATTACATTTTACAGTTAAATAACGGATTCCGTTAAACATGGCGTGTGACGGGAGTGTGGCAGAGACACTGCTGCTCGTAGTAAGGGGGTCACGTCACGGGTGTCCCCTGCCTGCACTTTGTGGGTTTCCTTCCAAAGGCATGCAGGTTACGGGACCTGCTGGTGTGTGTGAGTGTGTGTGTGCGCTCGTAGTCACCCGGCGATCAGCTGACACCCCGTCCAGGGACTGGTCCTGCCTCGCGCTCGATGCTTGCTGGGACTGGCGTGACCCTGGAGTGATGGGCTGTGAAGATATCTCAATGTTCATTAGAAGTTTTGAAGAATCGGCGTACTAAGCTGCTTTTATGTGTGGCGATCGGCGACGTGGAGCAAGAAAGTGAAGGACGGGAATTGGGGGTCGGGGATCGGGGGTACGTCTGACAGACACAGCACTGCCACTCAGAGTCACGTGTGCCCAGCAAGCATCTTAGGGAAGGCAGGACCGATCCCTGGACGGGGTGCCAGCTCATCGCTGCCATTGTGCCCACGCCTGTTTAATGCCAGCTTTAATCTTGAAAATGAAATCACGGGTACACCTTAGTATTCTGAAATGTTCAGCGAGCCGTAAGATCAGGAATATAATGGAGTCGGAAAGTACGGGCGTCTCCAAAGAGTCGGTGTTGGGATCTTCATGAACCTCCGACGTTTTAGACCTCCCTGAGAAAGGTGCCATGTCTGGACTTCTGTCTGTGTGTGAACACGATAACTCGAGGATGCTTTCACTTTGGTCAACCAAATTTTGCCTCCAAGTGCTCGGTACAAACGGAGACTTCGGTCAGCTGTTGGCCTTCGTCCGCTAACCAGAGGTGGTCCTTCATCTTTTATTCAAGCAGCTGCAGACTCCGAGTTATTCAACGTTACTTTTACTGTCTAATAATTGATCAATATAATATTAATTTGGTTTGTGGTTGATGGTTCTTTAATTCATTAAATTTATTTAATTCTTGAATTGTTCTATCAGAGGTGGGGTTGGTGTGACGCTGAAGGGACAGAACATCAAAAGACGAAAAAGAGCCTCAGTCAGAGTGAGGATGATGAAGCTGGAGGTGTGATGATGAGGGTTGTTAGCGCATATGCCCTGCAAGTCGGGTTTCAGATTTCTGGAGTGAGTTGGATGAAGTGATGAGCAGACAGTGGAGATTGGAGCAGATATCAATGTGCATGTTGATGAAGATGAGGAGGTGATGAGCAGGTATGGTGTTAAGCAGATGAATGAAGAAGGTCAGATGGTAGTGGATTTGACCAAAAGGATGGACATGGCTGTGGTGAATAAGAAGAGGGAGGAGCACAGGGTGATGTACAAGAGTGGAGGAAGAGGAGGGTCAATCTGAAGGAGATTGGAAACTGCAAAGTGGTGGCAGGAGAAAGTGGAGTTGGACAGCATGGGATGGTGGTGATCTGTAGGATGACGTTGGAGTTTAAGAAGAGGAGGAGTGTGAGGGCAGAGCCAAAGGTCAAATGCTGGAAAATTAAAAAGGAAGGTTGAGGTTAGGGAGGAGGTGAGACTGGCACTGGGTGGCAGTGAAGAGTCACCAGCCAGCTGGGCAACTACAGCAGCAGTGGACCATTGTGGACTTGGTGAGGAGGGTCTCTCTTACTGCACCCCCTAAGGATGCGGCCGACTTAAAGTGACAATGACAGGAAGTCACAGCCTTACTGGTGGAACAAGGGCGCTTCAGGTGGGCGCCAGTCATATGCTGACCCTTCTGTCGAAAGCTGCCTCTGCCATCCAGGATATCCCGCCTGTTGAGGACCAGGAATGGAGTCAATTTAAAACTGGGGGTCCCGGTGTGTCTCAGCCTCCCTTTCCTGGGGGTCCCATCTCAATTGCATTCCCATACAGCCCGCTGCTTCTCAGATGCCATCATGTCGAGGCGCCTGGCTTGTCCTGCCCGCTGTGTGATTAGCACCAATGGCAGCCGTGCCACATTCACCCATCGTGAAGACCTCGCCATCTTTAAAGGGCCCTCTGGTTACACCTCGGTAGTTTCTAGACATTGCCCTCCAAGTTACTTGCTTTGTGTCACTGCAATGTGTGACCTGAACGTCACACCCGTAAAGCATCGCGTCACCATCTGTCCTGCAGCGGGACGAAGGCCAAAGTGACCAATCAGATTGTCTGGAGAGACTGGCCACGCCCACCCCCACTGAGACGTCGGGTTTTGTTTTCTCGGTGGTCCGCAGCTCCAGTTCGTCCAGACGGCGAATTCTTTCAGACCCTCCACAGATTTTATACGCTTGGCACATCATGGTGGACACCCGCAGGACAACAGTCTGCACAGCCCTGAGAGGATCTCACTTCTTCTGGACTTGGGGGTCCCAAGTTATGTCAACCGAGTCTTTAAATAGCTTGGAATGTTCTGGAAATTGACGTCAAGCCTTTTGGCAATTCAGCAATGAGCTTCGGAGAGCCAGTTAGCCACATTGGAGTCAGTCAGCAGGTGGATGTTGGATGTTAAGGTATGAAAACCTGAGACCACCGCAGCCCACCAAGACTGTTAGTGAAGATCGTGGAGGTCAGTAAATATAAAGAGTTACACCAAGGAAAGAAAATGTGAGGTCTGAATAGACGATGGGGGGACTGAAAATCGAGAGCCCACCTTATGAAGGATTTAGGAGTCACAGTGGACTCTAAGCTATTGACTGTCAGAGTTCAGAAGACATTAAGAAGGCAAACAGACTGTCAGGTTATATAGCGCCTTGACGTGTGCAGTACAAGTCACAGGAGGGTCTGCTCAAGCTTTATAACACACTGGTGAGGCCTCATCTGGAGTCCTGGGTGCAGTGAGGGTCTCCATAAAGACATAGCAGCACTAGAGAAGGTCCAGAGAAGAGCGACCAGGCTGATTACGGGGGGCTACAGGGGACGAGTTATGAAGATGAAAAGAGCTGAGCCTTCACAGTGATGAAGAGGAGACCACCTGACTGAAGTGTTTGAAATGATGAAGAGCATCAGTCCAGTGGATCGAGACGGTGACTTTAAAATGAGTTCATCGAGAACACAGCTGGACACTCGTGAAGGGGAAACTTCACACAAACATTAGGAAGAGAACCAGCTAGAATGGTGGACAGGAGGACTTTGTGAACTTTCCAAACTCCTTTTAGAGAACTGAAGTGGACGGCGCTGGCGAGCTTTGTGAAATACGTGGACAGGACTGAAGCACATGCGACAGCCACGTCGAGCCACAGACTGTGCGGCTTGTCGCCTGACCCCGAGTAGCCGGCTCGACTCCGCCATAAATCAAACGGTGCAGTAAGCACAAGAAACCGCAAGAGGGCGCCTAGGCTCCACCCGAACGAGTGACTGCGGCGTAAGGCGCCTCCATGCCGGCTCTGGCTCGGGGTCTCCGACGCTTTACGTAGCGATAAACCTTTCGATCGCGGCTTTGTCACGGCGAGGCTGCTGTGCCGTTCAGTTGATTTTACGTACAGAAGGAAGTTGAGAAGCGGCAGGAGACCATTCCGTCCATCAAGCCCGTTTGCTTTATTGATTGAAAGTCCACTTCGTACTGAGCAGAAAACGACTTTTCCGACTGGCCTGGCACTGGCGATGTCCATCTGTGCACGTCACAGTAATAATGACCCTTTAAATGCCCTTTCCTTATGGGATCCGATTTATGGGCACGTTCTGAGAACCAGACGAACAAAAGTTACAAGGCTGTCGTACGAACATAAATCCGTTTAAATTCACTCCGTTTGTATTTCTCAAAGGACGGCACAGTAAACGTTATTTGCACCGGATGCTGTCGTAATGCGCCGTGGCTCCACCACCGTGGGATAAACCGACTAAATGCACGGATGTGCCGCCTTCAGTAACACTCGCGCAATGCGGGCGCCAAGTTATGTTTGACTCAAAGGGCAGCCCGTAGATCCGAAACGTCACGAAAACTCCGCCCAATGTTTGGTTTTTCTACGTCACGGATATCCACGCCAATGAGCTCGGAGCTTACTTGCCTTGTAAACAGCCTAGTGACACGCCCCCCTTCTCGAGCCCGGCAGTCAACGTCTTGAAATCCCTGGCACCGAGGGGTCAACACTGGCAGGCCATGACGTCGGCAGGCGCGGTGATTCCCTCCGCCACTGGAAGACAAGCTGGCTGCTCCAAGTCGGTTGCCCACATGGGTACGAGACCCACCCTCGGCGGGGGGCTCAGTTCAACGCCACAGCGGGAATTGCTCGCCAGAATTTACGTGGACACACACGAGGGGGAGAGAACTGGGACTGAAGGGCCACTCCGCGGGCACCAAGCCTCTCATCGGTAAAGAAGAATAAAAAAAGCGAGAGTGGCGACGGCTGAGGGGCACGTCGTGTGTCTGACGTTCGTTTTAGTTTAGTGGGTTCAGATGGGCGACGCTGTGTCTGGCATGCAACTGTGCCAACGCTGAGCCCGAAGGGTGGGAGCAAGTCAGTCAAGTTTGGAGGGGGACGCGTCATGGAGTGAAGGGCATTCTTTGGCAAAGGAGTCGCTACTGGCACACATGTGTACCAAGGTGAATGCCAGTGCCTCCTTCAGCAACTCGGATGGCACCAGTCAAGCAGCCAGCTGGTTTTAGGCCAGAAGAGTGAAATGGCAGCCTGGTCTGAACCTGACTGGAGACAAAGGTACGACAACAAAGCCAAGCTGTGCCCTGTGGGCACCAATGTGCCAAAGACACTGAAGTGAGAGTCGCAACTGTTCTGATGCCATTTTGAAATCTGTCATCGTCACAACGTATTGACAGACTTGACGTGGAGGCTTCATTTACAGCGAGGCTGGCACAGCCCTCAGCTTTCAGTCACCGTAGTCTTCCTCATCTTCCTCCGGTCTCCTGCTAAACTCGCACAGACGTCGCTCAGCACCTCGTCACATCTGCGGTGTCACAACGTCACGCAGACAGCGCGCCTAACAGCTGAACACGGTGGGCTGACTGATCTTTTAACATTTCAGACGCCGAGTGCCCACCTTACTCAAGTGCCAATTCCTGTAGAGCACCCGGGGTCTCCAGCTCCGGGCTGGGGGGCCGCACTGGCTTTCACATTCAGCCCTCTCCTTAAAATGGCATCCAAACAGAAGTGAGACGCTCAGTCGGGGGTCTCGGACTCCCGGCCGTTTGCTGGTCTGTTGCTGAAGTTTCCAGAGCTTCTCAGCAGATGGACGTCACCGAGACCCTCAGCTCTCTTTATCTGCTGATATCATGTGACAGTCAGCTGGTCAGGGGTTTGTGTCTCGTCATTGATTGGCTGCCAATTAAGGAGGGGAAAAAAACAACTGAGGGGTCCGAAGAGCCAATGAGCATCAAACACTGAACACCTACAGCCAGTGCGGCCCCCCGGAGCGGAGCGGTTTCTGTTTCTTCTTCCTCCTCCTCCTCCTCCTCAGCACGCTTAGCAGACGCCTTGAATTGTGAATTACGTCTGAGTCTTGACGCACGTGAAGAGGAGACCCCATGAATGGACCTGCGGTTTAGTGGCCATGTAACAGTGTTGTGACTTTCATTTGGGGACGGTGACACAGTGACTGAGGCAGGCCAGGCCCCTCACCGCAGAGCGCATGCGTGTCGAATGTGACGGCGAGGACATCGCAGTGACACCACATTTGTCATCAAGTGCTCAGAGTGAGGGGAGGTGGCACATAAAACCAAAACATCTGGGCGGACAACAAATACCAAAGCCAACACGCGGCGTCACGACCCGAGGACGAGTCCCACTGCCATCTCGTTCTCTTTGTGCCTTTCACCTTCTCCTCAGCGTTGTGTTGACCCCCAGAAAACGGCGACTCCGTCTCACCAATCAAAGACACAAACCTCGACGCAAATCCAGCAGGACAGGCCACTGAGTGTCCACTGGGGGTCCTTTGGGTCACACTTTTGAGACAGCGGGTGCAGGAGACGCCCGTTTCTTGACACGCCTTCCTGGCACACGACGGTTGAGGGTCAGCGTCACCCCTTGTGTTGCTGTTGGCCACCACAGCGGGGGCCTCGGTGACCTCCACACTTCCCCGTCACGAGGACCGACAGTCACTGCATTGAGATCAGAGCTTAGGGGGGCCGACGTCTCACTCATCGTTCTACTGGACGGCACACCCACCTGCACCACAGCAAACCTTCATGTGACCAACGTCACCGGGCATATCATGGTGGTCCGGTGCCATCAGCATCAGTCTGACTGCCCGTGGTGACAATCGCCGTGGTCCTCGCCCGATTCCACTAGCGGCTCAGTTTCATTTGTTCTCAGATGCCATTGTGTGTTTGGTGGCAGGCTCCGCCCCACTCATGAATATTAATGAGTTGCCTTAAGCATGATGCCATTCTACCCATTAGGTGGCATTCAAGTAGATCATAACACGTCAGCCTAAGTCTGATTCGGGCTTAACCCTAATTACCCACAATTCACTGTGCACAAGGGCACAGCCCCACGGGGCAAACTGGCATCCTGTCCACCAAAACACCTGGGTTCTGTCCACACTGCGCCCCACCGCCTTCTCATTACCAGCTTATTGATGCCAACCAAGTGCCACTACTCTAATCCTGCACCCCCAGCCATTTCCTAATGCCCAGCACCTGTTTAAGCCTCCATTGCTTGACTAGTGCCCACCCCTGCCTACTTTCTCTCATCTCCTTTCATGTTGTTTTCCACATACTGTCTTGCCACGCCAAGGTGCCACATAAAATGCCACCCTGCGCAGCATCAGAGCACCAGGCTGAAAGGGAGAAGTCGGGTCCTTGTCACTGCTCAAATGTCCTTTATTTGATTTTCTTTACATCCATCACAGAGATGCCATCATAAAAAACAAATTGTCCCCAGCAGGCGCCAGCCTTCACACGCCAGGCATGCCAGCGTGTCAGACCTGCTGGATTTGTATATCAGGGCCATGCAGGGCACCCCAACTTCTCACCCTGTGCAGCTCCAAACGTCCCCTCCATCACCATGCAGAAGGGCAGCAAGTGGCTTCTCCAGTCGTTACCCCAATGCCAGGCTGTGCCCGAGCCGTCTCACAAGAACACAGGCTGGTCCTGCCCGGTCAGGAGCCGGTAGGTGGACGCTGGCATGGTCTTCAGGTGGATCTGAAAAGGGGGCAGAGAGCAAAGGGCATCAGGGATCATTCACACAGGGCCACCGCAGGCTTGCCATGAGGACAGGCCTGTTGGTGACTCCCAGACACGGATGATGGCACCCCCATGTCAAGTTGTGCCCAATCCTAATGACTTTTGCCCTCCCATAACCTCCTGCCCACCTTCTCTAGCTCTTTACGAGTCCCGTGTGCAAGGAGCTACATATGAACACCCAACAGTGTCACCTCCGCCACAGGCTCTTTAAGTGGCAGTGCAGAGAGTGCCAGTCTGTCTCACCTCTCCGATCGCCTGCGTGAGGATCTGGATGATCTTGTCGTGCGGCGTGGCGACCACACTCTGCCCGTTGATTTCGATGATGCGATGGCCGACACGGATGCCCCCTCGTTCGGCGATTCCACCGCGCATGAGGCTGCAGATCTGCGGAGGGACAAAGGGACAGGCAGTCAGGTGCTGTGACCTGCATGGAGTGACAAGTGTGGCAGTGGAGTGGCAGAGTCGAGGGTCTCATGCACACCCCTCCCCCTCCATGTGGGTGATTTGACACAAATGCACTTGTGACCTGGCACTGGCACAACACGAGCACTCAAAGTCAAACGGCCCACATTTGGAGGCACACAGACGTCCACGTGAAGTGCCAAGTATGACGTGACTGTAAGCGATGACACAATGGGACTGTTACCCGGAGGTGGCAAGGCATCAGGGCATCCTGCACAGGGGGAAGCGGCGGCTGAGCTGTTGACACAAAGTGCTAATGGCAGCAACTTGACAGGACGTCACCATCAGGTGGGCAAAACACCAACCACACCCGACAAGCTGTGGCAGCAAAACGGACGTCCCCATAATGCGGCACTGAGGGGTCCACCTGACTTGCACCAGTGGCGTCTCCCAGTGACCTCATTGCTGACGTGTGGTCCGCTCGACGCACTGTGCTGTGCCTGCATGGAATGTCAAATGTCACCACTGTGCCTCAAAGGCGTTCATTCGGTGGGCACCAGGAGGTTGGTCAGTAAGTCCAGTGCCCACCCCATCCACTGTCCGTGTGTCTGCCACCCTCAGGACTCCACGAAGGTCACTTTGGTTTACTTCACGGCTCCATTTGGACTTCAGCCACTGCCAGTTGTGTGCCATTCACTTGTTGGCTGCCATCTCGTGTGGTGACTGTGCTTGGTAAGCAGCTGGGCAGAGAAGCTTAATGTCTTTTATTGCTGGCACTGCTTATATGGCACCTTGCCAGAGCATTCAGTCCTCACCAATGTCTGGAGGTGGTTGCAGCTATGGGGACAGGGAGACTGGGATGAAGGCAGCCAAGTCCAGAGAGGACCGTCACCTCAGTGACCAGTGGCATTGAGCCAAGACAACACTGAGTGGCTTGGGGACAAGTCTCAGTGTCCTCCAGTGGCCTAGCAGGACGTGTGTGGCGAGACCTGAAAGTGGCCGATGACAGAGGTGACGGAGCTTGACAGGACCTGCCAGGAAGACTGCCACCAGATGGCCAAGTCCAGGAGTGCCAAGCTGGTAGAGACTCACAGCTGGAAGGGCTGCCAAAGGGGCTTCTACAAAGTATGGAAAGAGGAGTCTCAATACGTCAAGGGGTGACAGGTCTTCACTTTGTCACAGCAGCAGCAGCAGGACACAAAGTGCACGGCTACAGCCACCAAAGGGGTCCTGACGGCCAAAGAGACCCGAGCAGAGCCCCCTTAAGCACGCATTTCATCTGCTGAAGGAGAGACGAATGGCAAGAAGCCCCCAAAATACTCAGGAACAGTGCGGGCCTGGCAGGGCATTGCCAAGAAGGGAGCCAACACCCGGCGAGGCCAGTGGGCTCAGACTTGAGGCTGGCACCATGTAGAAGCTGCAAATCCGAGAGCACGAAATCGTTGTTTTATGTAAATCTCGCTGACTGAATGCCCAATAAGTTGGCACTACCCTTTGAGTCACGTCAATCCCAGCATTCCTGGACGGGGGGTCACTCAGGTGGGCAGGTCCTCTTGGACCACACTGCACGTCACTGTTTTTTAGTAACATACACGACTTGTCACATTTACCATTGGGGGGGGGGGGGGTCACCTGCGGGACCTCCGCTGTCAGCCTGCCGTCACTGCAGCATTACCATGCAGATGTCGCTTTCTAAAACTTTCCTTCCTGATCTTCTTGGGCCGTTATTTCCTAATGACGTCATCTGTGTCATCTGCCCAACACTGTCCTTGTGCACTGTCACTATTGGGACACCGTTAACCCTTACAGTGCCTTGTGTGTCATTATGGGCTGTGCAGCACCAAAGTACCCACAATGCGCAGGAAAAGCCATTAAAAAAGTCAAAGCCCACCTACCTGTTGTACAAATTATGGGATGTCTAAAATTAT
Organism: Erpetoichthys calabaricus; assembly: GCF_900747795.2. Classification (NCBI taxonomy): domain Eukaryota; kingdom Metazoa; phylum Chordata; class Cladistia; order Polypteriformes; family Polypteridae; genus Erpetoichthys; species Erpetoichthys calabaricus. The sequence goes on from NC_041405.2 coordinate 163,092,508, forward strand.
TTTTCCTGTCATTAATGTTGGGTGGCAGGGAATGTAGGAAAACTTGAAGGTTAACCCCGAGGAGGTGACGTTTGGGTCACATTTGACCACACGGCATTGCAAGGGTTAAGGAAGCAAACGCCACAGGAAACCCAACAAGCCGGGGAGGAGGAGGAGGAGGAGGAAGACGACAATAAAAATAAGGAGTGGAAAGTACAGCCGAGGATGAAGAGTCCAGAACTGCTGCCAGACTGAAATGTCGCAGTCAGAAAACAGCAAAGAGGCACAAAAGAAAAGCAGATTAAAGGCGAGGAAGAGGAGGAGGAAGAGGAAGGAGCACAGGTCACCTGGGGTGCCACTGGCATCATGCACACATTGAGAAAGACCCCCCTGGAGTGTAGATGCCGCGCTTTATGAGGCGGCATGTTGTGTCTGGCGTAAGCGGACGGTGATGATGAAGATGGCATCGTGACACTTTGACACCATGGCATAGGACGCGCTCATTTGACAGTTTTTTACATGTCTGGCCCTGATCAAAGGGTGAAAACATTCAGAGGAAAACTCGGCCATTCACATGGGAACAATGAGGTGGCAGAGACGGACAAACACGCCAGCTGTAGATGTTGGGATGTCATCGTCACACAAAGCTTTGGGCAGAACATCAACAAGGCCATCGCTGCCCACCTCAGACGACACGCTTAGCGGTCAGATGTGGATTCTATGACAGCTGCACTCCAGCCACTGCTTAACTCGGAGGGACCCCCGTTTAGGTCCTGGACGTGGTCTCGAGCTGGACCCTACTGATTCTGGACCCCGCGCTTGTGAGGACTCCTGGCATGTGGCCCACTCCCCGTCCCCATGCGATACTCCAGGTTGGTCGTGCCACATTAGCTCCCTGCCTTAAGCTCAGCCTTACAATTCTTAATCGTGCCCCCCTGCTCGACCCCCCCCCATCCCGCAGTCACAGCGGAATCAACTCAAATCCAAAGCGACATGCAGAAGCAGTTCAACCAATAAAAACAACAAAGATACTTACAATGCCATCCTCCACGCTGAATCCAAGCTGGTACTTGGGGTCCGGCCGCTTGATGATTGCCAAGGTGACCGGCGGGCAGTGCACGATGCTCAGCTTCACCTGCGTCTGGTTTTTTAACTCCTGTTTGGGAGCAACAGCACAAAGGTGGGCTTAGCGCTCAGAGCCACTCTGTGCCCCCCAAGGTGGCGTCAGCAGAGACACAAGTGGTGCCCAATGGATAACCCCACTAAACAGACAGTCCTGCCAACGCGAGTTCTGGGTGGACGAGAGCCCCCGTCCAGCGTCCCCTATTTTGAATGGTGAACTGGCCCAACATGAACGAGTGTGGTGTTTGTGTGACTGTGCCCTGCCATGGACTGGCATCCCTCCTGCACTGGTTACGCTGCCAGGACAGCTCCCTATGACCCTCAAGTGGCCACTCACAAAAGAAGCCCACCCTGGTGGGCACAGCATGCATCGCTGCCACATTCCTTGGAAAAGTCAAACCAATCGTGCTTGGCATCTCAGGATCAATTCAGTGAATGTTAACTTATAAAAGCCCCCACTTCACTGTTTAGCATGGCAGGGGCACCCAGTGTAGCCCAGGGACAGTCACCAAGTCAATTGTGGGGGGGGGGCTTTGGCCCCAAGCCAAGATTTGACCGACTCAACCCGCTGTGTGAAGCCCACTTTAAGTACCCGTGCCAAGTCCCAAAAGTGCCCCTGGGGCATCCCCCCTCCCCCCCCCCCCCAATAAAGTGCAGTCGTTAAATAAAATTAACCCTCGCCTGTGGCCTTCACCCAGAGGGTCAACGGTGTGGATCTGCATGCCAGCTTTACACATTTGAGCCGGGAGCTCGTCAGTCCCCACCATCAGCATGTCTGGACCCCCTTTAGTGGCTCAGGTGGTCCGTCCCCGCACTCTCGAGTGACTCGGCTACCTCTGCTGTGTGACCTCAGTAATCCGACCGCTCGGTCCCTCTGGCTCGCTCCACCACCGACTGTCCCACCAGCCTCGCCCACTATGACTCTCTTGTACCCCCGACTGAGCCCCACAGTGCCGTCTGTCCCTGCAGAGTGAAGCTCCCACCTGTCCAAACACCCGCTCGACTCACCCGAATGATCCCCTGACACGTGGCGATGGGCAGTCCCACCAGGCTGGTTCCGTTGACAGACATGATCCTGTCCCCAATGCTGAGCTCCCCGCTGCGCTCCGCGGCACCCCCGTGAAGGAGGTTTGCCACCACCACAGTGGGCAGGATGGACCCCCAGCCAGACTCCACAATGGCCAGGCCAAGAATCTCGCCACTTGGCTTCTCAATGCAGATCTGAAGAACAGGAAGGGAATGGAAGGATCTGTTTAATTAAAATGCCAATCTGATGCCATCTCTGATGCCCAGGGCACAAGAATTACTGTCACCTGTGACCGAGATGAACAAGCAGGGCTTGATAAAGTGAAGTGACCCAGATGACAGGCCAGGCCGTGTGTTATGACCCAAGAATGGGACCCTCATTGCCGTCTACCCAAATCCCACCCTCTCAGTAGAGTGTCAGTAACTTTTGCTCAACTTTATTATAAAGCCTCACTACGAGGTTGGCACTACCCCCCCCAAAGGTAATGACCAGGGACCACCCATTTCAGAGTCCTTGTTTTGTTACAGTTAAAGCCTGCAGGTTTCCCACTCTGTAGCATAAAAGGCCCAGTTTGTTACCTGCCCTTCATTGTCCAGGTGTGCCACCTGAGCCCACCTAACCTGGATTCAGCTTTAAATCCATGCCACTGTAAGGTGGTCTCCCAGCCTGGCATACCATTCCACCATGGTGGCTTTACATTTGTGCCAGTCTGCAGAGATGTCACTTGCCAGTCTGAATTGAGCTGTGACAATACTGGGGTGGGGGGTCCTCTGCACAAACTTCCACTAGCCAGCCAATCAGGGGCCTCACCTCTCGGAGATTCTCAGATCGGGAGAAGTGCACCAGGTCACCATTGTAGAGTTCCTGAGCCCCCAGATAGTGACTGTACTCGCTGGGCTGAAGCTCGGTGGGCTTGATGCCATTGGCCTGTAGGAAATGCTGATAGGCCACACTGAACGCCTGCCCGATGGCCTGGGCAATAAGCTGTGCCTGGAAGACAAGAGAGGCAGTGAAAGGGCGTCGCCAACATGGCCATCTGTCGAGAATTAGCAGCGGTGACCCCCCTCTGACATCACAGCAGCGCTGCCCCTGCTTGAGGGACGATAAAGACGAAACTTACTGTCCATGGAGGGGAGGCGCTTAGCGGACAACATTGACCATACTGGACCTTCCGAATACAAAAGGGCACACGGTGCAGACTGGACATGAGAGCCCCACCATGGACAAAGCAGCACAGTGGTGGGGGTGGACAGCAGGACTTTAGGGACCTTCAGACCTTGACTCGATGGCTTCTGCGAAGTGGACACTGCTTGACAGGCCTCAATGCCCATCCTCGCCACAAGGTTTCTGATCAGATCACAATCAACCATCGTGGCCAGACCTCCAGCAGCCATCTACCTGTAAAATACACTGCAATGGACCACCGTGATGGGCTGGCACCCTCCGCTCCCAGGAGAGACTTTGGGCCCCCACAACCCTGAGCTGGCGGAACTTCGTTTTTGTGAGCAACGTCAAAATGATTTTTTATTACTCAAATTGTACAAACTGACTGGGAATGTCTGAACACCTCACAGGTGGGCACTTTGGACTGGAAGGTAACCAGCTGCCTGCGCCCAGCCTGCACTAAGTGGCAGCTGGCAATGCAGGGTTATGTAGGCACCACTACAAACGTCTACCTGGTGTCAATTGTACTACAGGGGGCTCAGAAATGCCAGGTGAGCCTGCCTGGCAAGCAAGGGATCTGGTACTGCTCTAGAAGAAATACCCAAAGTTTGCCAGGCTCCCCTTAATGTTGTAATGCTGTCAGGCGTGCCAGGCTCCCCTTAATGCTGTCAGGCGTGCCAGGCTCCCCTTAATGCTGTCAGGCGTGCCAGGCTCCCCTTAATGCTGTCAGGCGTGCCAGGCTCCCCTTAATGCTGTCAGGTGTGCCAGGCTCCCCTTAATGCTGTCAGGTGTGCCAGGCTCCCTTAAAGTCGCGATCTTTGCTGCCACCTAGTGGATAAAATCAAACCGCCTACCCTAGACGACTCTTCTTCAGCTTTTTACCTCGTCGACGTCCAAGAGTTAAGCGGGTTTATGAATGCTGACGACAACATAGCGTGAAAAGTCCAAACAACGATGCGTTATGCGGTGACACCAGTCCTGCCCACCTCGAACGACACACGGCCCACTAGGCCTTGAAATGAAGACCGCAAACACGCCGTACTCACATCTTCGGACAGGAACACGTGACAGATCATGCAGCACTTCTTGCTCGATGACGCGGTGGCAGGCGAGTTGCTGGCTTCAGATGCCCTTCGACTTGCGGACTTCCGGCGAGCCATAAGAACCACAATGGAGCCGATATCTGCAATATAGGAGATTGTCTGAAGTGGGTGATCCATCATGGCCTCCTGTCAGGAAAGGTAGAGAAACAGGAGGAAGATCTCATTTGTTTCACAGACTGTCAACGCTGCGACTCAGCCAAGAGTGCCCACCCGCCCGCTACCTCTGGCTGGTGTTTGTGTGGCGCCCTACACGGAGTGCAGGCTCAGGGCGCCATAATAAGTCTACAAGGCAGACGTCACTGCAGAGTTGATGCAAGGACACAGAAGCACACACCAGTTCAAACAGGATAAAGTAACCGGACCCTAACAACATGCGTCCGTAACGTCACCGTTGAGACAACCCAGGAGTGGGCACCAGGAACTGCAGTCTGTGGCATCCCTCAAGGAAATGAGCCTCCACTGCCAGAGTCCTTGAGACCCTTGCCAACTGGCTGCCCACCCCATTCCTGGTCATCGTCTGCGCCTCTCCGTCCAACCAGTTTCAACAAGCCCCCTTAACGGTAGGAGTCCATGGCATTCCTGGGCGTGGCCCCCTCATGTCTTACCTGTGTGTTGGCACTCAGGACCTTAATGCGTTTGGTGGAGATGAAGAGATCCACTTCAGTCATTGGCTGGGACTCGCCATCGGGGGCCTGGCAGGAATGGAGCACACAGTTAAAATAAAGGCAATGTGACCGAGAAAGGTGCCACTGAAGAAGGACTCTCTTTTGTGGCTTTAAACTCTCAGCTGCATTTCATGCCAACTTGACAGCACAAAGATAAATGAAAGTGTAAGAGTGACACGGCCCTACCCTAACAGTGCATAATCGGCGATGATGGAGGACTACTGGCACATCTCCAAGTGGGCACTGCGCGGGTCTGCAGAACGAGTGGAGCTGGGGATCAGGAGGCCACTCAGTGCTAAGAATGAACCTTGAGCCATTTCAAGGACAGTCACCTTCGTCATGTAACCGGGACTTGAAACAGGCCACAGGTGGTGACAGACCCCCGAGGTGACACTCGGTGACAAGTGCAGTCTAACAGTTCTTGACCTGACCATGTTTGTCATCACCCAGCAGCCACCTCAGTCATGTGTGAGACCCTCACTCCATCTTAATGAACATTTGCATCTTGTCCACCGTCATCTGGGCGAAGGCGCGTTGAGCGTATGCCACGTTACAGACAGAGACGTGTTGGCACCTTCACTTTATTATATTCTAACAAAAGCAGCGACCGCCGTACTCAAGAATCACAAGGCGGGCAGCGCAGGACTCGGTCACTGCCGTTGGTCCTCAGTCTGCAGACACGTCACGTCACGGCACCTGCCAGTGCAAACCACTAAAGCATGCTGGGTAACATTCACCAAACAGATGCCACTAATGTCCAACATACGAGAGTGCGGTGTTTCATTTCTCCCCTGAATATCAGTGTGCTGCCGGACACTCGACGGTCTACGCAGAGCTCAGGTGAACCCAAGATGGCCTCATTTACTCCGACAATAAGAGGGGGTCTTTAATGCGTCAGGGGGCTCGGACACGGCCAGCCATTTCATTTTTATATCAGCTGTGTCACTTGTTAATACGCACAGAGGAGGATTAAAAAAAGGACGACGCAGAGGGACTTGACCCACAATGCCACTGCCCTGCCGTCAGAGACGCCACCACCCGGGCTCTTCTGCAACTGCCACAGACTGGCACCAAGGTCACCCACTCATGCTATCAAATACCAAACATTCATCTTCTAAACAAGGCAGGAACACAAGCCGCACGTCACTGTGGGGTTCTCCACTGAATTAATTTTTTAGCTCGACTGGATTTTTGGGGGCCTCAGGCCCATGAGACGGACACCCTAGGGGACGCCGTGTTGTCCTTCAGAAATGAAACCCATGACTGAAGTGCAGGCCCGCAGTCTCTCTCGGTGGATCCCAAAACCAGAATAAGAGCACAAGGAACAAATGGCTCGTCACACAGTACGGCTGGTGGTCGATCGGCCCCTGCGTTTCAGATTGTAAAACCTTAATGCGGTCCACAGCCTCCTGCGCCTGCCTCATGCGCCCGTTGGTCGACTGGTTCTTGTCTGACAGCAGTTGGGTTGAGCCCAGGTATTTTGCTCCAAAGATGACACCATCTAGAAGATCTTCAGGGTCACAGGGGCCTGGCACTGAGGGAACAAAGGAAAAGCAACACAACCCGTCAGCAGGTATGAAGCCCTGGCAGAGCCCCCTTCACCATCACACCAGCCGAGCACAGGCTGCCTTCATGATTCTCCTGGCATGAAGCCCCTTGACATTTAAAGTGCCCACATTAACCACAACTCAGGTAGGGCACCCTGGAGAGACTGGGCAGCCAACCTGTTCCCATCTTCATAGTCGCTGGGACCCCCTTAGTGAAGTGAGGCTCTCGTGTCGTCATAAAGTCAAAGGGGGCAATTTCAAAGAGTGAGGGGGGCAACTTACCATCTTTAAATGCAGAAATGCCAGCCTGGTCCTGCAACAAAAAACAAAATCAAAAGTGAATGATGGGCAGAAACTCACAAAAGTGCCAAGTCAGCCCTTAGTGACCTGAGTGCCTCACAGCCTCGTCACATCAGAGCCCATCATGGAGTCTGAGATCAGGACCCTCGTCTTCATCGCCGCCCTCCTTCAGTCACCACAGGCGGGCAGACTGGCACTCGCTCCTGGTTCACTGGCACATGTCCCTTGAGTGTTTATAACGCCACTGCTGCTGTGCCACGTCATTGGTCAGCCTCTCAATCACCTGTAAAGGGGACCCTTATGTATAACTGGGGTGGCGACACCCCTCTCCAGGAGAGTATGCTGACACAGATCTGGAGGGGCACCATCACCACACTCAGGCAGTGCCCAGTGGAGATCATCATCAGGTCCAAGCAGCTGAGATGCCGCCGCCACATTTCCCTTAGCCAGGTGGGCACTACCTAAACTCGATGCCCTGACCAAGAACACCATTAACAGGAGTCCAGCGGTCCCATGGGGGTGTAAAGACCCCAGAATTGTGTCCTAAGCTACCGTGAGTGACGCAGGGTCCCAGTATCATTCAGCAATGAACTTGAAGTAAAACACAAAGATTGTGGCAGGATGCCAGGATGGACCACCTTCACTCCCAAGTGCCAGGACCAAATGGCTTGCTGCAGCAGGGGCCCACAGAATGCCACACTCTCACAAGCCTTCTGCGAGACCCCACGAGGCACATGGAGACACGACTCCCCCCCCCACCAAGGAAAAACCCGACGATCAGAGCGAAATGTCACTGGGCTGCTGGTGAAAGTGAAGGATGCATTGTGGCCAGTGGGGTCTGTCGCTCACAGTCACAACAATAGAGAGAGGGCATCAATGTGGGGGGCTAAGAATCGGCAGCCACAATGCTAAAAAGATGAAGTGCAGCTAAAGGGGGCACTGCCAGTGGGGATTGAGACGACTACAGGAGGGAAGGACTTGTGTGCTTAACACACCACAAACAGATGTGCCCCCCATTGTGGTGGGTTGATGATAGCTGACTTCTGGGGGTCCATGGCCAGCTGAGAGCAGTTACCTGAGATGGCGCAGGGTGGGAGTCTGTGGGAATATAGCGCCTCACAACACGGAGCCCACCCAGAGCCACAGACGAGGCTGCACGGCACTCAAGTTTCACGAATAACGACGTGAAAACACCAAAGACCCCAGGCCTGGGCACACAGCATCCACGTTACGATCTCAAGAGTGACTGGAGCCGCTTGGCTGGAGTTTTCAGTGGCACTCCAGTTGGAGGTGACGGGCATCGATGGAGCCGAATGTTAAGAAAAAGTGGCGGAGAGGAAATGGAGAAGAAAGAAATAAACGGATGATGTGTCATGAGATACTGAAGGCGAAAATATCAGAACACGACAACAGAGCTGTCTGGGGGCCGCGCTGCTCCTCCTCGAACATTAGAAAGAGTGAGGGTCCTACTGTCTGCTAAGGTCAGAGGTCACGTGATGGAGGGCCAGTGACACGTTAAATCACAAAATGAATGAAATTAGAAATCATAAAGTACCCCCCCCCCCCAATACTGAGCCTCTTAAACTCCATTTTACACAAATTCAATTCTCTCACCAGGACAGAGTTCTCCACTGAGACCCTCCACCTGCGTCTCTGACCTCAATACCAATCAGCTTTTTTAAAGAGGACTCCGGCTTGCCAACTGGTCCTTAGATACGGGGGTCTTCCCAAACCGTCTTAAGACCGTGGTCATTAACCCCCTGCTCTCGACTCCCCTCTCTGATCATTTCAGCCCTGCTTCTAAGTCAAATCCTAGAGAAGGCCGACATCACGCAGCTCGATGTCCACCAGCTGCCCTCGAGACATTTGGGAACAAACCGCAGCACAGACACGGCTGGCGCTCGTTAATTAAAGTCGTCAATGACCAGAGGGTCTTAATGCAGACGTCTCTCTGTCCTCATCCCCTGAGAGTCAGTGGGTGGGCCTCTCTGGCAGGGTCTTCAATTGGCTTCAGTCTTACTAGACAGGAAGAAAAGTCTTTGGTAGTTGTGGTCATGAACTTTCAGAGACCCCTGATATCCTGTATGGTGGTCCACAAGGGTCTCTCCTGGGTCCACTGCTCTTTTTAATTTCCATGAGGTCAGATGATCTCAAGGCCTAACGTGAGCCACCACAGCTCTGCTGATGACACCCAAACTCTACTTATCCACAGTGCCTGATGACCCCGACTCTCGTGATTCACTGACCCCCAGTGTCTTACTTGTGTTTCTGAGTGGTCTCAAAAACTAAATAAGAAGAAAACAGAAACCTTAGTGACTGGCAAAAATGAGGGTATTAGAAATCAACTTGATCCATTGGGTTTAAAAGTCAAGACGGAGGTCAAGAACTGAGGGGTCACTATGGACTCGGACCCGAATTTTAAATCCCATTTTAATCCAATTACTAGGACAGCATTTTTTTCACCTAAATAATATAACAAAAGTTAGACCTCTCCTAACTAGAAGATGCTGAGAGAGGACTACTGTAGATTACTGTCACGCACTCCTCTCAGGACCACCCAAACAAAGACATCAGTCAGTGACGACGAGTGCAGAATGGAGCTGCTAGAATCTGAAGTAGGAAAAGAAAATCCGAGCACATCACCCCAGTCCTGGCGTCACTACACTGGCGACCTGTGCCGACGGTCTAAAAAGCCTTCAATCATCTCACACAGTCCTGCCTGTCACCTTAGATCTTCAAATGAGGGTCTACTTTGAATTAACACAAGTGCTGAGGTTCGGCCTGCTGCTGTGACGCACCTCAAACCTGGAACACGAGTTCACGGACAGAAACTCACTTGAATAAACCGATAAACACGTGTTATGTTAACATGGCTTACTCAGAGCTTCATTTTAGTTGAACCCTCATATCCTGCACTTGCACTGAATGGCCGTCTTTATCGTGTCTCCACACTCGCCCCTACTTTCTCTGCGCCCCCACCACCTGGTCAGGGCACCGTGATGTCCCTACGTTGATGAACTGAAGGCCAGACATCCACAGCACATCTGATTCTTCCACGTGAGGACTGATTTGAGATCATTGAAGTTGGGTAGAAGGCCCAGTGAGGGTCTGGGTGGTCTCATGGGCCTTGGACCCTCTGCAGATGTTGTTTTTTTCTGTCTCCTGGCTAGAGCTGGGTGGTATACTGGTTCATACTGAAAACCGTTTTTGATTTTTCTTACACCGCAGCACCGGTTTAAATAGCGTAAAGAACGTTTGGAATGTGGCGCAGCGGGAAACTGTTTAAGGGGGGACCTTTTTCACCGCTACACCGCTAAACACGCATGAAACGGAACACGTGTTAGTGGAGGTGTTGAGTGGTGAGAATGGACGGAAAAGACTCAGAGACGATAAACGTGACGACACAGAAGCAGGAGTCGTGTCTGTGGTCTGGAGATACTTTGGGTTTGAAAGGTCAACTATATAAATGTAATGAATTATTATAATTATTATTATTTACTGCAACTGCGGTCGAGCTGACACTTCAACACGAGCAACGTGCTGCGCCACCTTAGCCATAGACGTGTTTAGGACACCAGCTTCACACAGCCATAGGTATGTAATAGTTAAGAAAATCATAAACCATTGTAAGTAATGGTAGTAAAAACATCCCATAGTAATAAGAAAGGCACAATCAATGTGTGTAATCTCTACTGTCAGTCAGTACAGGGAGTCCCCTACTTGAAGTTACGATGTTGAAAGCGAGACGATAATTTATATAAAATTGTGTAAAATATACATTTTCAAGTTGGTGAAGCAAGTGAACGTTTCTGTGGGCCGAGCGATCCGAGCGATGCAGTAGGATACATGGCCGGGCACCACCACGTTGTGAGATGGCTCAGGCTAGCTAGCGATCGATGGAGATCAGTGATCTTGTCGTCACCGCACTTTTCCATATGCTTTTGCTGGAAGGTAAGTTAGCTTTGTGGATTCCCTGCACGTGTGTGAGTAGCGAAGAGCCAACGTCGTCTAACATGGCATGTGGAGAGACACCAAAGCAAAATAATCCGGGGAGGACTTCTTTCGTATCATCGCTGAATCGGACTCGTGACTTGTCGTATTCTGATTTTGATGCAAGTGATCTGGAGATCGAAAACGAAAGTGAGGTACCGGGATCAGCTGATGCACCCATGGCAACGTTCACCTGGCATGACCGACACTTAAGACGACACGAGGGACGAGCCATATTGGGTCTCACAAAGACAGCCAGCCATACAAAATCTCACGTCGGGTTGACAGTCAAAAGCACAAAACATCCACAAGACGCACATTTCTGTTAAATAGACACTTCCAGAAAAACCAGGACGCACCGGTCACATGGGCGGAGTCTCTGAACTGAAGACCCACCCCTCCCGGTCACTCACTGGTCAACAGTCCCGCCTTCAATTCAGACAGTGCATCTTTAATAACCTTTGGCCATAAAAGCCTGCGTTGTGTGTGTGTTACGACTGGACAGGTGGATTATGGGACACAAGATTTTTTACTTGATTTTTCCAAGGATGTACAGTGGGCATAGAAAAGAGCCCCCCCCCCCCCCCCAAAATACTCTTTTTTTTTTTTTTTTTTTTTTTTTTTTTGCTTTACAGCCTTCAGTGTAAACACACAAACTTCCCAGCTTTACTTGCTCAATGCCACCTCTAACATTCAAGCGAAACATAATCACAGCTACAGTTCAGAACAACTTAAGGGGGGCTTCATTTCTATACCCACTGGGTGTGTGTGTGGCGCTCTGCTCACGCTCAACCACAGCCACTAGATGGCGCCTCACTTCTCATTCAACCCATGCAGACAAACAGCCTTGTGGCACACGCACACACCCCCCGTCCGTCCCGCTCCGTTTGTGCCACGGCTGCTCTCAACGTCATGGCCCACCGATAAAAGGACCCCTTAGCAGTTTCACTCTGTGTCCCGTAGACCACTAGTCTCGCTAGTTAAAGGACAGGGCGTCATATCTTTACAACCGAGAGGGACGAGGGGACCAACCACAAACCGACTGAAAGAGGGGGTCACAGAGTTGCTGACTGTCTCACAGGATGAGGCCTCCCATCAGTCTACGAGGAGATGGCGACCCCCCGAGCTGAAAGCAACCTGCTCAGTCAAGTAGGGGAGGGATTGGAGTGTGACACTGATGCGGTGGTCCGTACGGCTGCAGGAGGTCCGCGCGCCGGACCACTCGACTCACTGCGCTGTTCTGAAGTCGCCCCGCGGTGGACACAAATACACGGTGACGCAGACGCACAGCTCTCGTTACCTCCGATGTGTCTGCCAGTGTTTCACTAACGTCCCACCCGCCACTGAAGCCCACAAAGTGCCATCACCTCGCCACACACCAACGGCCAATCGACACCACTGGCTGCTCCAAGGGTCTCCATGAATGGGGGGCTCCGCTGCAGCCTCTGTGCTCAGACAGGTGAGCCCCTCCTCTCCTTGCCCGTCACATTGCCTGCTCAGCGAGTGCCAATTGGTTGTCAGTCCCCACACACGAGTGCCACCCTGACAGACAAAAGCCAAACCAACCAGCTATGATTAAGGAAGTTGTGGGTTCGCTTCCCAGTTCCTCCCTGTGTGGACAGCACTTTGAGTACTGAGAAAAGCACTCTATAAATGTAATGAATTATTATTTTATTATTAAGTAAAAGGGGAGAAGTCGTGTAGCATGACGGCGTAACACACAAGTACGACAACTCAGCTGAGTGGACACTTGAGAAGAGACAAAGAGTGGCACCTTCCACTAGGCCTGTGATCCTCGTCGCTGTGGCAGGTGCGACACCAACACGTGCTGGATAGGGGGACACCACTGACGGGACCAGGGGGCCGATGGCTGCACCTCAAGAGGTGATGACATGGAGCGGCACAAGATGGCATCCGTTACACACAATGGTGACAAGACACGACTCCCAGCCAATGAACGAAGGGGACGCTCGGCTCCAAGTCGACCCCATGAGGGTGAGCTTCACCTTTACACTCGTCTCATTTGTTTTAGTTATCAATAATTTAGGAAAAACGTCACGTGTTTTGGACACAGTTGAGCGTCAGTGGGACACGTGACCGGTGGATCACGTGACACAAGGAACTGGCGTGTTTTAGGGTTTTCATTATTTGCTGCTGTCCAGTCCTGCGCCCCCCACCTTGAAGCCCACCATATGAAAAACACGGCCGTCACTACAAACACGGGCCGGCTGACCACTAAAGAGCACGTTTTAAGTGGAGTAGTTCTTCAATTCAACACGGGGGGGCGCCTCCGAGACCCCCAGGCCCGTGTGTCCAGCGTTTGACAGAATGGACAAAGAAAAGCCAACTCACCGCGTCCTCTCCCTGCTTCCCATGATGCTCCACCTCGGCCAGTGACGGCGAGTGCATCTTCAGCCAGACGGGCTCAGGGGTCTCCTCGGGACTGCCAGGCGACTGACGGGCAAGGTGCTCCGCTTCCTGCGTGCCAAGTGACTGGCCCCTTGGTGGGCCTCCCTGCTCCACTTGACTCTCCTTCAAATCCTGAGCCAGACCCCCATAGGAGATGGAGACCACCGAGTCCACCTCACTGCCCTGGGCCTTGTACTCTAAGGGGGGGTCACTGGAGCTCAGGGCCGATGCCACCTCGGGTAAAGCGGTGCCCCCCTCACAATCCAAAAAGCTCACAAGCTCTCTCTGACTGGACTCTGAAAACAGCAGCCCACCTCCAACATCTGCGTGACCCCCCGTGTGGGGTCCATCTTGACCTGCCTGCAGATCCCCGCTATTGGTTCCAAGCCTGTCAGGAGCCCCCAAGTCTTCTTCCAATCCTGACGGAGCCCCAGTGACTTGTGTGTCAGACGCCTGGAGCTGCGCCAGAAGAACATGAATGCTGTTGTGGTCTTCATCACGTCCTTCCGCTACGGTGCTGGACGGCCAGCCCACATGCTGAGGGGGGCCGCATCTGCAGTCGGTGCTCGGACACTGGGGAGGCACCAACGAGGGGCACGGCCCTTCTGGCATTTCGTGAGCGTGTGCCGCCTCGGAGATGGAGCAGCTCTCACTGTTGCTGTAGGAGTCCAGGCTGGCCGTCTCACTCCAGTCGAGGGGGGGGGGCTCAAACAGGCAGGGTGGGCTCCACTCCTGCAGTGGATGGTGGTCCTCCACATCTCCATGAGTGGAGGCTGCTGGTGCATGAAGGCCGAGCCAGGATGGTCTTGTGTTGACCCCATCACCGCCCACTGGCTCCTCGGGCCTCGGCTCCGTCTCATCGTCCATTATATGGGGGGCAACTGCGGGCACACGGCTACGAGAACCTGTAAAAGAGCAAAGAGACACGTGAGAAGGGGGCAGCCACACAAATACAGAGCCGGGTGTGGCACAGATGCCAGCCGTGCAAAGGGGACACTGGCCAAGCCACATGACAAAGTGACCCTGTACTTGATTTAAAATAAACGTCGGCACTCAAAGGAGCACAAGAAGCTTCACAGCGTGGAGTTTTAGAAGAGCCCAGAGGGTTAGGGGGGTCCGTCTGGGAGATGAGCCGTGACCCCCGGCTAGGGGGGCCATTTTACAAAGCTCTTTATTGTCCAGAGACCCCAAACAAGCTTACATCTTCCTGGATTTCAGAACATCCGTCTTCACCCCCCAATCGTGCTGGCGAGGCGGACACTTCATAGACAGACAGACGGTGGTCTAGATTCAGAAGCAGTTGTCATTTTTTAACGTCCCAGAAATGATTTTTGCCAAGCATTACAATGGCCACTCGCAGCACACAGGAGTTGGGCGGTGGGCTCACATTCGGAGCCCAGGCTGGTAAGGAAAGCCGATGTTTCAACGTCACGAGGGTCTCCTCACTGATCATGGGGTCCGAGAGTAGCAACCTGCAGATCAGCACACGCGACTATGAATTTCACCGGGACTATAAACCGATGACACAGTGTTCCTCACGAATCGAGGCAGGGGACAGTGGGGACACGATTGTCAACACGATGATACGGACCCCCTCAGGCTAGACGGCCTACAACTTGAGTCCTGCAGAGCTCTGTTGTCACTTTATGTCACATGTCTGTGATGACACCTGGTTAACATTAGGGCTGGGGGAGGTCATCAGGTGACAAAAGCCTGCCATCCCATTGGCTGTCCAGGGGAGCTACGGAGTGGCACAGCTCTGGAGGTCTCAGCTGGACCACACTGGATTATTCCACCTAAAAATCAACTTTGTGTTGTTTGTGGTGAAGAAAATAAAAATAAAAAACGGGAATCTGTGCTCCTGAAGAACGGCCATCATGAAGAGCCTCTAGGGGGCCGGCGTTGGGGGGTTTGGTGACAACGGCACACCCAATCAGAACATCCCTGCCAGACACCAAGTCACCTGTGTCACCCACTGCTCCACTCCACTTGCCCAGCGGCCGACGCTCAGAGCCGAACACAAACACCAGGAGCCTTCAAGCGAGACCACTAAATCGAGGGGGGGTCTGCCGCCACAGTCCAGTGGAGGACACCGAGAACATCTAAGGGACGACCTCCTCGTGCCAGCAGCTTCAGGTGTTTACTGCTCACTCGCTGGCTCCATAATGACATGGCAGAAGGTGGCACTAATCTGATGAAGTGCCCACAACTCACCGAGTCTTCCTGGGGTCCACTTTCAGGTTTGTCACATTTCTTGGGCTGCGGGTCATTAAGATTGTGACACAAAACACGCAGACCTGCTTTACTGTAATTGAGCCGTGACGGCCCACTGTGTTGTATGCACGGGGGTCCCTGCGGAGCTGAGGCCCACTCAGAAGGTGTGACCACCGGGTCGAGTGTTCGCCGATCACCATGGAAACTCCAGTTAAGAAGGTGGAGCGCCGTCCAAACTCCATGCAATGAAAAAAACGAGACCACCAGCCTCTGATCGTCTGGATCCTTCATCTTCAATCCAACGACTTTATTTAAAGTACAAAATCAGCGAGCAGCGCGGCCTCCGAGCACCGAACAACTGAGAAGAACACAAAGCACAAAACTCCACGACAATGACATTCAAATAAAAGGGGACTTTAAAACGTCTCGTCACCGGGACACCACAGGAGCTCCTCCTCGGCCGGTCCGCCATTGGTCAGGAGAACTGGAAGACAGCGGAGCCGTTGCCGTCGACGACACCTCCCAGAGGTGCAAAGGGCCAATGAGTGAGCTTTACAAGTGAAGAGCTGGGCCTCCTCCTCCTCATGCATGTCAAGTGGCACCCCACAATGGCTCTAAAGCAGGGGTCTCAAAGTCCACTCCTGGGGGGCCGCAGTGGCTGCAGGTTTCCATTCTCCCCCTTTCCCTAATCAGTGACCTGCTTGTGCTGCTAATTCACTTCATTGACTTATTTAAGATTTGACCCCCTGAATTTCTGTGAGGTGAGTGAAGACCACCTAAGTCAGGGCCTCAAACTCCCACCCATTCCTTTATGAGGCGCCGAGTCTCGCTGTTCAATACTCTCGTTCTTTAATCCCGTCGTGGCTCTCATTGTGCCACAGCAGACGTGCCCCCCATTGGAGATTTTCTCTTCTCTAAGAGATCAGCAGTGCGGAGACCCTCACCTGTCTTTATTCTCAGATATTGTGTGGTGGTCTCCAGCTGTTTTGGTGTCTCATTCTTGTTTGGCTGCTAATTAAGGAATAAGAAACAATGAAGGGGCGGAGTCTTCAAGAACAAATCAAATGAATTCAAAAGAAGTTCAGGTCACTGAATAAGAAAAGGGGGCGGATGGAAACCTGCAGCCAGTGCGGCCCCCCAGGAGTGAAGTTTGAGACACCTGCTCTGAACGTTCCAGCGAGTCCACACAGACGGAGAGCCTGACGTTATCATTTATTTATTTGTGTATCACATCACCGGATCTGAAAGACGAGCCGACGCCAACGACGGCACCACCAGCCGCAGTGGCCTGACATCAGCAGCTCTCAGATTACAGGTGGCAGAGCTCGTGTGCCAGTGTGGTGTCGGTGGTGAGGACGCAGACAAACTGAAGTCAGGGGAGTCGTTAAACAGAAAGGACCCCATAAAACACACACACACACACCACAGAGCGGCCAGCGATGTCCAGTCACACACTTCAGTGCACTCGGGGGTCCGTCTTCACGGCCGGCGTAACCCCCTCTTCAGTACAGAGCTCAGGGTGCCCAACACTCGCAGGGGACTCTGCTGTCAGGGGCTCACAGGACCCCACACAGGGCTGCATACTGCTGGCACACCCCATGCTGCCAGGGCAGACTAACATCCTCTGTGCCAAAGGCTTGGTAAAAGATCCAGAAAATGCTGACTGGCAGACGCCAGCCCCACTGGCACACACGTGTGTCTCTCCAGATGGCTCTACGGACCCAGGGATGGAGATGCTGACAGACGGACGATTCACGCCATTTCAGGTGGCACTGAACCCCAAGGCTGCCAAGCTCAATCGCTGCCCCTGCCTCAGTGTGCCATTCCTTGGACTGACGCAGCCAAACTCACAAGAGCGACAGGAAATAAGCAGCAGCTGGCGGCGGCGGACCACTGCTACCAATTCTTTTGTTTTATTCTTTTCTGCAGACAAAAACAGCACAGAAGACAACAGAAACAGAAAAATAAAAAATCAAACAAACAATTCAACAAGATGGCTCCCCACATGCCAACCTGAAAAGGCCTCCCCGGCTGTCTTTAAACATCTCAAGTGTCTCAGCAGCCCCTAAGGCACAAAAGACTGATAAGCCCGAGCCCCCAGGGTCTTCAACAGGACGACCAAAGTGGGCAACTGGTGGTATAACGTGCTAAAAAACCTGGCGGGGTCGGAGCACCCAGAGCACTGTGGGCGATTACTGGAGCTGGAAAAGGAGAAGATGAAGTCCGAGCAACGGGAGAGGAGACCACTCAGTGGAGCGGCTTGGCAGACCAGGGGGGCATTCGGGGGACAAACTGAAAAGACGGCAGTGACGATACCATCTTTAAATAAAGAACGATGTGCCAACGTCTCATAGGAGAGAGACCAGGACGTCACATAGGGCTCAAGGTGTACAGCAGGGGTCCCCAACTCCGCTCCTGGGGGGCCGCAGTGGCTGCAGGTTTCCATCCCCCCCTTTTCTTAATGAGTGACCTGCTTGTGCTGCTAATTCACTTCAATTGATTTGCTCCCCTTCATTGTTTCTTAGTCCTTAATTAGCAGCCAAACAATAAGGAGACACCAAACTGGAGCAGCAAACTGTGCCCACCGTACAATATCTGAGAAGAAAGGTGAGGGTCTCAGGACTGCTGGTCTGCTCAGTGCTCTTAGAAAAGAGAAAATCCACGACGTTGGACACGTCTGCTGGGACACAATGAGAGCCATGCCGGGATTAAAGAACGACAAGAAGGAACTGCTGGGAGTCTGAGGCCCTGACTTAGGTGGTCTTCTGCCGGCTCCCTCACCTCACATCTCATTCCTGTTTATGGAAAGAAATGAAGGAGCACAGAGGAGCACATCTTAAAAAACAAGTCAATGAGAAGGAATTCTAAACAAATTCACGGATTAAGAAAAGGGGGAGAATGAAAATCTGCAGCCACTGCAGCCCCCCAGAAGCGGAGTTGGAGACCCCCGGTTTACAGTCTACTCAAAGAAGAACTTCTGGACACAAGACTTCAAATGCCGATCTCTGGGTGCCAATCCTTCAGGCTCGGGTCACACCTGCCCACCCCCCTAAAATCCCACTCATCCTCCACTGACCCAATGCAAAGCAACAGCGTGATATTTCTCTCCGAGTCTCCTTCAACCCAATTGTCCAGACTGGGCCAGAAAGCCCACTGCATTTCAAAACCGCTGCCCTTGCACTGAACATGGTGCCCCCCACCCCACCCTTGGGCGTGCTGAACAGACAATCCTGTGGTCCACCCAGCTGCAGGACAAACTGCACACCTTTGGAGTTTTCTGACATCTGTGGTGTTGTTGCCGACTTTTCTGAATGGTGATTGGCACACTGGCACAAGCCCCAGGCACACACTGAACTGCCGTCATGAGAAATGAACCAAAGGCAGCTTCAGACTCCAACACACTTCACAAGATGCCAACGGCGGGCAAAAAATGAGGGCGGAAAGAGATAGATAGATAGATAGATAGATAGATAGATAGATAGATAGATAGATAGATAGATAGATAGATAGATAGATAGATAGATAGATAGATAGATGGGAGAGAATGTAAGAGAGCAGGCCAGTCGGCCCACCGGACCCCCCAGTCCTGCCCCCTTACCTCAGTCCGTCACACATTCACTTCTTCTCTATGTGGAAAAACAAAAGGAAATCACAGGCCATTGCAAACCTGACCCGGTAGCCCCCTCTGAGCCCCCATGTTGTTGTTGAGGGTCTTGTTTTAAAGGAGCCAGAAAAAAACTTTAATTAAAGCCCACCAGGTTCCTGATCTTCCAACGACTCTCACTGTGTCCAGTCACACAGACTGAGCTCAGGGTCTCCATCTGCCACTGCACTTAGGTGGTCTACAGAAGGTCAGGCTCAGCCACAAATTAGGAAGCTGCTCAAAGTCCAAAGGAGCCAATTTAATACACAAGGACCCTTCAGTGATTGAATTGGCTGGACGAGGAACGAGCCCAGTAAAGTGCCAGCACCTACTCGGCACTGGCGCCCAGCATCATTCCCAACAGGTCACTCACGTGACGCCACCTCTACGAGTGACCCCTAAGCATCAGCTCACACCCTGCAGTCCCCTGATCCGTCCCCTTCAGGGGTACCCTACTCCAGTCCCCGAGGTTTCATTCCAACCAGTTTCCTAAGTAGCAGTCAGGCCTGGCAGAGACACGCAGTACCAGTGCAGGCTCCCCGACCCGACCGGACCGAGCAGATGATGAAACTCGCTGTTGAATTCTCCAGCTTCTTACTGCTTTCATTCTGAAGTCTCATTGTACATTTTATATTTTCTGAGAGCTTCATTCACAGGTTTTGTGGTGGGGAGCAGATTTGAACCTCCTGGTCCTTCCACCCGTCTCTCTTATTTATTATATTAAAACGCTGTACTGACGCGAATTCTTCTTAGTGGAGGCACACGGGCGTAAATGGGAGCACATTAGCTGGAGAGCCGCTGGCCACTTTGTCATTTACTGTCATTACTAACAGACGGCTGGTTAAGAAAATAGACAGCAAGTGAAACCTTAATGCAGCAGTTCAAAACTAAAAGAGGCCATTAAGGGTTCTAAATTGTAACAAACAAGTCAACTAAAACTAAGCCCCCCCCAAATGTTTTGCTTCAGTAGAAAGAAATGGGGTTCTGACTAAACATTCAGTTAAAGCAAAACCCTGCAGACCTCCAGGACCCCCGTGTAGTCACACTCCTCTGGAGTTCTGCTTTGTGTTGGGACACCAGAGGCCATCTCAGAGACGCTTGTTCAGGAGCTCAGGTGCTATATAACTGAACATGCGATCAGCCTCAGCCTCACCTCCACTGTCCAGATGTAGTGAAGGTGCCCAGTCCACTCCTAGTCTAGCTGGCCCTTCACTTGTGTATTCAAATCGAACTTTTCACTTTCATCAGTCACCAGTCTGTCTCTCGGTTCTTCTTTACTCAATCGGCCCCTTCCTCATCATTTGCCCTCCCACCCAGTCCGTGTCATCATAACGGCTTGTCATTGCCATTCTGATCAAAGTCATTTATGGGCCATTAAATAAGCGCAGTGGCCACCGCACTGACCCAGCACACCACTCAGTTTCTCTTCCCAGTGCCCAACCTTATCGTGTACCCTTCCTGACACTGAAGCCCGGACTCCTACTTCTTTCATTTCGATTCAAAGCCTCAGACCCGGCACTCTGACCGGCTGCTTTTGCCGCTTCCTCTTCGAAACCCGACGGAGCGCCGGCATACACGCATTCGGCCCGCCGCTCGCTTCGTTTCTTGCCAGGCATCGTAACGCGTCCAGCCGCAGCAGAGAAGCCTCCTGTCTGCTGATCCACACAAACTGCTTCACGACAGGAAGACCGAACTGTCCGCAATTAAACGGGCGGGACAGCGAAAGGGCGAATCACTCAAAGTCCAACTGGCCTTCCCGCTGCGGGCAGCGCTCGCCGTTAAAAGCTTCCGCGCGTCGCCCCGCTTTTCACCTTCAGAACTGGGAAGCCGGCTTCGGCGTCAGGCCCCGACTCTACTACGGGAGAGCCGTTAAAGGTTTACTCTGAACGCTAACACAGCAGTTCGGGGCGACCTCGCGGGAGTCGAAGACAACGAGCCGCAGCGGGTGACGAACTTCTTAAAAGTTGATGACTGCTGCCATTCCACGCTGGCAGGGAGACAACCGCGAGACGCCGCTCTCTCCCCGTTCTAAACTTCTCGCCTTGACACAAAGGTCGAGCACTGACGACATTCACTTTCTCCCTCCAAGAACGAGACGAGTCACTCGGCGCGAGTGTGTGCGTGCGCACGTATTTACCTCCCGGTCTGGCTCGCCGTCCTCTGCCGATTCTCCATAACGATGTTTAGCCGCTCGCGCTCAAGTCTCAGGAGTGGACGGAGGCTGAAGCTCGTCCAGGGGTGTGGGCGTGGCTCGATAAGGCGGACCTACGCAGGGCGCGCCTGTGCGCACCACAGACACTCAGAGGACGCACAGATCGGTCACAGACGTAAGTACTTGGGCCAGGCGGCCATCTTTCTTAGGTGAATATTCCTTTCGAGGGCATTTCTTTTAATCTCACGCCATTCTTAACGCCCTAGCCTGCAGGATCAGAGAGGCCCAAGTGTGACGTTATGTTATTGATCACTTTATAGAAGATTTGAGTTATAACAGAGCTGTTTCATGATGTTGTAAAAGTTCAGCCTTATTGGCATATGCCAGAAGCATACTGAATGGAGTGCTTTCTCAAAAGGGCTATGATGAAAGATAACTACTGTACAAAAACAAGGGTCCGCAGACAGCAGATAATACAATAAAAGCTGCAGTGCCCACCACTCTTACCGTATGTGAGGGGCACTGACTCCTTGTTTTATATAGTGCCTTACAGCATACTGTCACACTTAGGGTGTATGCCAGGGAACAGAAGTCACAGAAAAACAGAATAAGATGAGCCTGAAAAGGAACAACACGTGGGCACCAAGAAGGCACAGCATCTTTGGCTCCGAGTCTCTCTGATATGAACCCTGTCATTTGTGGCACTTTTATATAGCGACTTTCACAGGCAGCTTGGCTCAGAAACAGTAAGGACATGTCCACCGCATGAAGAGCAGAGAGGAGAATGAAAACTCAGAGGCAATAAAACTGTAAATTGACATTTATTTAGACGATAGAATGTGGACAGTTTTATCCAAATGACCACCACAAGATCCAGCAGGTGAACGGCTCGTTCAGCGAGTGACCTGGCACCATCACAGAACATGACAGGATGGGGGCAGCCACACCCCCCCCCCCCCCCCCCCCAGTGTCCAGCAAGAGAGAGGGCATTGGGCAGACCAGTGTCACCTTCTGAAGAGCACAGTCGGTGCCACTCAAGCGAATATCCCAGAGTGCATTGGTGCCAAGGGAGACAGCAAGTCGTAAGCGCTCCACATTTTAGGGCTCGGCGTCCAAAGATGTGTGGCCATCACTCAGATAAGGAAGTCTGAAGTGCTGGGAGGACAACGAGACCTCCATGGTGTGTCTAACCTTTTGTATTTCTCATTGCCTGGACTTCATCTGTCCACAACTGCTGTGTCCGGTGACTTTGATGGGGCTGAGACTTTGCTAGTGTTGCAGTTTCTTTCTCAATAATTCATTGCATTCAAGATCTTTAAATGTGCAGCCCTCACTTGTGTTTTGTGAGTGGGACATCACAGCCAAAGGCTCGCCCACCGCACCGCCCATATATGGCAGTTCAATGTGTATCATCGATTGCAGCAAACCTCAAGAGGTGGGGCCCTGTGACATCACAGCCAAAGAACCGCCCCCCCCCCCCCCACCCATATATGGCAGTTCACTGGGGCTCATTGAGTGCAGACCTCGAGAGGCGGGACGCTCTGACATCACAGCCGAAGGCCAGCCCACCGCCTATATATGGCAGTTCATTGGGGCTCTTTCCGTTTGTTGGCTCTCGTCTCGAGCTTCTTTGCTTCTGTTCTTGGTTTCTGCTCC
The DNA here is from genome assembly GCF_900747795.2 of Erpetoichthys calabaricus. Classification (NCBI taxonomy): domain Eukaryota; kingdom Metazoa; phylum Chordata; class Cladistia; order Polypteriformes; family Polypteridae; genus Erpetoichthys; species Erpetoichthys calabaricus. Next base: position 163,115,479 of record NC_041405.2, read on the forward strand.
CCTCACAATCCTTAGCTGACTTTTGTTTCTAATTTTTTCTTTTGTTAATAAATCCTCACTTTCTAGAGCTTTCCACTGGAGTTGTCTCGACAAGCCAGAGTTTTACAGTCTTCTCTCCCATCTAAGATAATTTTGGACTTTGAGTGCATTTTGAACTTTTAAAGCTCGTTTCCTACTTGGGGTTTGCACAGGCTGACTGGCTGCCAGGGTTAAGGGCACATCTGGGCAGGCTGGCGAAGGTCTCGGCCTGCTGTTTTGGGACTTTTAGGTGGCCTCCTACCCTTTTTGTCTCGTCTGTTATGCATTATCGTGGGTTTCTGTGTTTTTAAATTCTTCTTTTTCATGTTTTGATGTCTCTTATGTTTGTCTATGATTTACTAATTGTGTCCTGTAAATTTAAAGGTTCTTTGTGGGTGGAGCCCCAGGAGGCGGGGCTGGTCTGATGTCACCACTCGTGAGCCCTCCCCCTGGTTATGTACGTCAGCTGAGAAGGCTCAGGAGTAGGAGATCATTGCATTTGTGTGCAGTGTTGATGAGTACTGGTGTGTTTGTGTGGAATTCTCTGGTTTTTGATTATTTTCTATTCGTGGTCCTGGATGTTATTTTTGGGTTGTGTTTTTTGGGACCTTTAAGGCAACTCCTTTAATACTTTTCTGAATATTTTGCTGTATTTTTCAATTTTGTTAAGTAAATCCTTATTTTGTCTCTTTGTGAACAAGCTGGGGGTTCACGGTCATCCTCCTCCTTGTTAGGCTTTTTACTATATTCCATAACATTTTTTGTAATATTTTTAAGCCAGTTTTCCCTATTTTGGGCCTAGCCAGGGCTGAAGCCTGCAGGTATATTTTTCAGACAAGCTGGTCTGGAGTGAGTCTCTTCAGGGCTGAGCAGCGACGGTCCTGGCCTGCTTTATAATTATTTTTGGTGGCCTCCCACGGGTTTCATTATGTTTGTGATTCCTAATCATGGCACACAGCTTTGTCCCTCCTCTCTCTTTGTGTCTGTGTAACATTTTTGTGAAGTCCTTGTTATTTCTTACAGGGTCTTTTGGCTTGTTCTCTGTATGTTGAAATGGGGGGGGGGGGGGGGCAGAGGGCCCACTGATGCTACAGTTGTAGGCCCCGCCCCCAGAAGTCCATGAAATGGACCACAACTCCTGTCATCCAGATCTCCTTTTTTGGATCTGAGATTCTCGATTATTACAGCAGGAGTTTCCAGCCATCCTCTGAACTTGCTTATTCAGTGCCAGGTCTTGTGGAAGAGGAGTCCATGCCAGCAGGCACTGGGCAAAAGGCAGGGATAATCTGGGGATAGGGTGCCAGCCTATCCCAGGATGAACACACACACACAGGACATTTTCTGCTATCTGATTCTCAGACTTTTCTCTTTAGCATTTACGCGTTTTGAAATTGCGGACTGGCTTGGTTTGCCGTGTTAAGTTTTTGAATGAAGTTTTGGTAAATCGAATACCACCTTTGAGTTCACAGTGTGGACCACAGGAGTCACAATTCTATTTTTTATTTTTTTACTTTTGGTATTTAAAAAGCCTTTGCCCCATTTTGGGGTCCCTGCGTTTGAGTTTGGTGCTAAGCCTACTCGGTGGGCTCTGGCAGGCGTTTCCCCCATTTTGCTATTTTTGTGTGGCAGCAAACACAACACCAAGACCCCCAAAGCTGTGGCCTGCCAGGTCTGCTTGGATCACTGGTGGCCCTTCATCACTCCAGTGTGGCCATTTCTGATTAGAGATGTGCTAACTCCAGTAATACCCTAGTCATGATCCATTACTGCCCCCCTGTCCATTCTGGTCTCTCTTTGTGGTCCTCCTGTCCATTGAAAGACCCCGGAGATGCTGGGAGCCTTCGACTCAAAGGATGAAGAGACTCGGACGGCAGCACAGACTCGTACTGTTGAATGACCAGCAGGGGGCGGAGGTCTCCAGGGCTGTGACTGTCACGGCTGACCGTGGACCCCACCACCGATGCTCCGCTGGCCACAGCTCAGTGATGACACTAACGGCAGACACTGGGAGGCTCCTTCTGCTTCTTGCTGTGTTTTTAAGCGGATCTGCATTGCCACGTCTGTACATTTTATAAAGTCTGGGCTTTGTATTTGACCTGTAAATGTGTGACACGGTCAGTGGAGGGCGCTATACAAAAATAACAGGCCCTGGTTATCAAGTTGGACAAAATGCGCTCATGTCCTTTATGTATCTGTCAGCTAATGGACGTCCCTCCACAGCAGACCCCCAGGCCTAATGTGAAGGCACATTTAAGATATGCTCCAGCCGTGCCCGACTGGTGCCTGTGTGTGTCTTGCTGTAGCCAGGCACAAGTACTGTGGCCCGGCTGGCATGTAACACTATGGACCACTACAGTGGTCTGCACTGGACACAGCTTTAAACGTTTCCTCCGCTTCCCTTGTTACACATCTGGTGCAGGCCAATCAGGGAAGAGATGGTGCCCAGGAGTCCCACCAGCCAATCAGGGAACTGGCCTCCCCACAGAAAGCCAGGGGGCATCCAGTGTATGGCATTGGCAAGATCAGCGGCGCTACTCAGGACATTCAGTATCTCCTCCTGCACAAGCCTCTCAAGGGATGACATCCTAAAGAGAAATAAGCCAGTGAGTTGGCATCAGGCAGTCCGGTCGTGCCCCAGCACCTCACGAGACCCTCACACAACAGCTCTACCTGCTCTCCTCGAGTCGGCCTTCTTGCTTCTTCCTTTTCCGGATGAGATGCAGAATCACGCTGGTCGACCTGCAAAAGAAAACCAAGGCCTGTTAATCAGGAGCGAGAGGAGCCGTGATCCACAAGTGGCAGAGAAGAATCAAGAACAGAGGGGCCAAGTGACGGAAGGGAAGGGGTGGACAAGCTGGCACAGCAGTAAGATGGCCGTCCCATTCGTCTCCAGCTGCTGCTCTTAAGGAATCTGAAACCTTTTTTTTTTTTTTTTGTTTGAGCCTCATGTTTGAGTTCACCGTGACGTAGGCACAGCCATGTTGTGCTTTCTTAGCATACCGTCAGGGCCATCTTAACAGCATTATAGCCCCCCGGGCAAAACGGTGCACTGGGACCCCTACCTCCACAACCACTCAGCCAGCCACAACATACAGAGATTAGCATGGGGCCCGCGCTACCGCCCAGTGTGCCCACACGTCAAGACGATCCTGTGCACCGTCGCCACAGCACCTGATGTGTGATGTCATCACTATGCCTTTAGTAAACATGGCAGCGCCACCTGCTTGGTCATCCTGGCACTGGCGTCAATCCACAACTCTCCGCTTGCATTTATTTGGAGCTTTTTTGGCTTTTGAACTATTTCTTGTATTTTACGACTGATTTTTATTTTCTCGTATACGATATATTGCAATCGGCCAAACATTCCATTTCGAGATGTTGATGAATCTCAGCATTTTAGACCTCCCTGAGCGCCCAAGATACCGTTTTTGGCATCATGTCTGTCTGTCTGTCTGTCTGTCTGTGTGTGTACACAGGATAACTTGAGTTCGCTTTCACTTTGGCCAACCACATTTTGCACACAACTATTGGGTACAAGACGGAGATTTCTATTAACTTTTGAGCTCTTTGTTAACTGGACGTGGTACTTTACCTGAAATGTTTCCCCAAAAACATTAAAAATGTGATAATAATTTCACATCATATTAAGGTAAAGCACCACATTCTAAGCTTGTTGTCCCTTCACATTTTTTTGTGAAGTTTGCGAGATAATCACAAATTTCTGTTTGCCGTTCAAATGGTGATACACTCTGTCACGACAAGAGCCGGAAGACATTGGAGAGCAGCCTCCCGTATGTTAGGCCCTGGCAGCTACTGGGAGATCTTCACAAGTTTGAGTCCAAAGCAGAACTGACTTAGATGGGAAAATATGGCGGCTTTAAAGGCTGTGACAGTAAGTGATGTCATCAGGGACAGGGTGTGATGTCATTGACGGCGCCGGGAGCTAGTAGGATTTCCCGTGGATGGTCTGCAGAGGATTGAGAGAGAAAGTCAGTGCAGCTCGCCACCTCCTGGTCTGGTGTTGTACTACTATTAGGTAGGCCCTCTATCTGCCACCCAGTCACACATCTGTGACAACACATATTTGAGAACGTTTCTGCTTTACGGAAACAAAATTTTGTGTACAAGTATGACATGTTGTGGGGTGCAAAATCTGAACATTTTGCTCTCTATTTTCATTAGATTTAGTTTAAGACAAAACAACAGATGAACTTAATACTTGCATGGACAGTGAAGATCGAAGGCAATCTGTTTTCCTGAGTCACAGTATCATTTGTGTGAAGTGACCAGCAATTCAGAAGACACCTCAGACTATCGATTACTTTAAAACCTGAGATCTGGGGCACCAAGTTGATAAATTGGTTTACAGCCCGGGAAAGGAAGACATGCCAGTAGTACTGAGCAACATCAAAAGTTTTACTGTTTGGGGGAAAACGGCCGTGATCAAGATGAAAGAATCTGAGCGAATCCATCCATCAGCCAACCAATCAGGCGTATCTAACCGTTTATAATAAATCTGCTTTGTCTGAAGAGCGACGTCAGAAGAGGGCACCAGCAATGTGCGGCCGTGTCCGTCTGATCGTCAGAAAAGCATCTCATGAATAACTACGAGTGCGAGATCACAAGCCGCCTGTGACATTCATCCCTGTCGGCTTTGCTTTTTCTAAAGACTTTACAGGTGCTGGTCATAAAATTAGAATATCATGACAAAGTTGATTTATTTCAGTAATTCCATTGAAAAAGTGAAACTTGTATATTCGATTCATTCATTACACACAGACTGATGTATTTCAAATGTTTATTTCTTTTAATGTTGATGATTATAACTGACAACTAAAGAAAGTCCCAAATTCAGTATCTCGGGAAATTAGAATATTGTGAAAAGGTTCAATACTGAAGACACCTGGTGCCACACTCTAATCAGCTAATTAACTCAAAAGCCTTTAAATGGTCTCTCAGTCCAATTCTGTAGGCTACACAATCATGGGGAAGACCTGCTGACTTGACAGTTGTCCAAAAGACGACCATTGACACCTCGCACAAGGAGGGCAAGACACAAAAGGTCATTGCTAAAGAGGCTGGCTGTTCACAGAGCTCTGTGTCCAAGCACATTAATAGAGAGGCGAAGGGAAGGACAAGATGTGGTAGAAAAAAGTGGACAAGCAATAGGGATAACCGCACCCTGGAGTGGATTGGGAAACAAAAATGTGGGGGAGATTCACAAAGAGTGGACTGCAGCTGGAGTCAGTGCTTCAAGAACCACCACACACAGACGTATGCAAGACATGGGTTTCAGCTGTCGCATTCCTTGTGTCAAGCCACTCTTGAACAAGAGACAGCGTCAGAAGCGTCTCGCCTTTGGACTGCTGCTGAGTGGTCCAAAGTTATGTTCTCTGATGAAAGTAAATTTTGCATTTCCTTTGGAAATCAAGGTCCCAGAGTCTGGAGGAAGAGAGGAGAGGCACAGAATCCACGTTGCGTGAGTTCCAGTGTAAAGTTTCCACAGTCAGTGATGGTTTGGGGTGCCATGTCATCTGCTGGTGTTGGTCCATTGTGTTTTCTGAGGTACAAGGTCAACGCAGCCATCTACCAGGAAGTTTTAGAGCACTTCATGCTTCCTGCTGCTGACGAACTTTATGGAGATGCAGATTTCATTTTCCAACAGGACCTGGCACCTGCACACAGTGCCAAAGCTACCAGTACCTGGTTTATGGACCATGCTATCCCTGTTCTTGATTGGCCAGCAAACTCGCCTGACCTTAACCCCATAGAAAATCTATGGGGTATTGTGAAGAGGAAGATGCAATACGCCAGAGCCAACAATTCAGAAAAGCTGAAGGCCACTATCAGAGCAACATGGGCTCTCCTAACACCTGAGCAGTGCCACAGACTGATCGACTCCATGCCACGCCGCATTGCTGCAGTAATCCAGGCCAAAGGAGCCCCAACTAAATATTGAGTGCTGTACATGCTCATACTTTTCATGTTCATACCTTTCAGTTGGCCAACATTTCTAAAAATCCTTTTTTTGCATTGGTCTTAATTGATATTCTAATTTTCCGAGATACTGAATTTGGGACTTTCATTAGTTGTCAGTTATAATCATCAACATTAAAAGAAATAAACATTTGAAATACATCAGTCTGTGTGTAATGAATGAATCGAATATACAAGTTTCACTTTTTGAATGGAATTACTGAAATAAATCAACTTTGTCATGATATTCTAATTTTATGACCAGCACCTGTATATATCCAGACTTTACTATCAGTCCTATTTTCCATTATTCTTTGCTCTACTGGTATTATTCTTATTCCTGTAATAAACACCATGCTGCTTTTAACTTTCTGTGCTTTGTCTTCATGTCTGGAGTGATTGAAGTAATACGGTTGATTTCTTTGAGCACCTGGTGCAGCCAGGGGTTTGCCATACGCTTTGTGCTGTGAGGTTTATTAAGGCCGAGGGTGTGCGCTCCACCTAATAGTGGGGAACAGGACATCAAGTAAGGCATTCTGGGCTGATAAATGGCCGATAGTCAGGGATGCTGAGCCTTTGTGTGTTTAAATGTAGTCTTGGAGACCAAAAGTAATATTTAGGTCTGGGATCTCCTTAAAACATTGCATGTTGTTCATGCCGATAACAAGGAAGTCTCTTGAAGTGCTGAGAGAGTGACAGGCCGTGTTATTCCTAAGGCACTTGTGTGGTTTAAGGTGCCAGAGGTTTACTAGCTGTGTGTGTGTCAATGTTGAGGTTACGGTCTGAAGTGTGTCTGCGTACAGCTATGTATGTGCTGTCACACACCTACGCATGGGAGACAGACAAAAGGCTCAAAAGACGACAATTCCTCACCAAACCAGGAGATGGCAGACGGCACTAATCCTCTCTCTTTTCCATTAGCAGACCAATCACAGGAAATTCCACTTGGGTCTGAGGACGTCACTTCCAGTCCCAAGCGGAATTTCCTGTGATTGGTCTGCTAATGGAAAAGAGAGAGGATTAGTGCCGTCTGCCATCTCCTGGTTTGGTGAGGAATTACCGTCTCTTGAGCCTTTTCGCTGCCTCCCACGCGCATGTGTGTGACAGTGTGTTCATCTTAAGGTGCCCTGTAACCAACCTGATGAGTACCCGTAGAGGTAAACACCACGATAACACACGACGACATCACACACGTTACTAAAGTCTCTGGTGACCCCCTCGGCTCACTGAACGTGGTCATTTACCGGAATTGTTCATCAAAGTAAAAACATCCTGGCAAATGTATTATTCATGCAGCTGCAGAGTCCGATTTGTTCACCTCTACTTTTGTAATAATTGTTCAATATTTTATTCATTTGATTTGTTGTTGATGGTTCTTTAATGTCCATAATATACAAATAGAATCCTTGTCTTGTGGTTTACTCCTCAAATATCCGTCTCCATATCTGAGTATACGAGAAAGTGCAGGGTTGACCACTCCCGACTTTTGTCTCTCCTTTTGTTATTTTCTCGTCCGTCTTTATTGTTTTTGAATTATTACTTTTGTTTTTTTTTCTGTATGTATTTTCTGTTGTGTTCATAACTGAGCCATCTCGAGTAGAACAGACTACTTGATTGTAATCACTCAGACTTCAAGAGGGGCCACTGTATGACTGGCTGGAGCCACCAACATGTCACCGCTCATCCGATCCCCCTGGCCTCCCTGTCTACTGCTCAGTGGTGGAGAAGACCCCAACACCACAATACGTCAGCTGCCTTTGTCCTACCCAGTTCTCCAAATCAAACTGGTGTACTCCCAGTTCAGTTTGTTCCTTTCCTGGTCGTCTTTCTCTGGCACACAGTGGGGTCTTCTGCGCGTTTTTCTTTCTTTGTGTCGTGGCTCCCCTGGTTCTTTTGTACGGGTTACGTTTATTTCTGCTTATTGATTATGGTTTGTGTTTCACTTTCAGTGCCTCGGTTATGCTCCATGTGTTTTGTGGGTGGTCCCCCAGGAAGCAGGGACCACCTATCACTCACTGCCAGGGCCTGCCCCCTAAACTGGAGGGTCTCCTGGTGGTTCATTCTGAATGTGCTCGGAGAGTTTTTGCAGAATTCTCATATTTTCCATTCTGCTTGTGTTGTTTTCTGACTTCGCCTGTGGATTTCTGTGCCCGGACTTTGCTTGCCTGGCATTGCCTTTTGTTTTTTAGGCATTGTGCTCTGCGCAGCTTCACAGTGTAAAGAATAAAACCGTTTCTGGGTTTGCCTGTTAACAAAGCTGGGGTCTGGCAGTATAGTGGGCACTACTGGAAGCTCCTTTGTAGCTTTTTGGGACTCCTAGTTGTAAGGCTTTGTTTTAGGAGTTGGTCTTCCTCTTCTTCACCTCCTTCTGCTGGCTGCTGGTACTGCAGGTTCTCTTTGGGGTTGTGAATTTGCTGGCAGCAAGGGGAACAACTGCTGGTGATCAGTCAGCTGCTGTTTTCAGCAAGGTGGCCTTACATGGGGTCTTCCACTGATCGGCACTTGCTGTCTTAGCAGACTTTGGCCCAATGGGACTCCTTTTACAGATGCTCTTCCAGTTTGCCAGTCCAGCACTTCTAAGTAGAAGGGTCCGCTGTAGCCTTTGTTACGGTCAAAGCCTATCAGCACTGGGCCAGGACCAGGGTGACAGGAATGAGCCGAGAGGGGACACAAAGAAAGAAGCAGGCGCCTTGGTGCACAGAAGTCCTGAATTTGTTTGGCTATTGGAGTTTAGGCCAATCGTTGAGTTACAGCGCTTGATTTGACTTTGGCTAATTAGATGGCACCCTGGCAAGCATCTCTAGGATGTCACTGATCACATTAGGCGCAGAGGCCCAGTTAGGAGGACTGAAGCTCTTTAGTGGACATTACGAGTGTTTGGCAGGACTTGTGCTCCAGCTCCAGCCAGCGTGTCCCACACACACTAAGCTCCATCGTGGCAGCTGCCCGTCTCTTAGTGCTGTAAGTTTAGGGCATCAGTGCTGGGCATCACGTGACAATTCACAAACTGCTGAGGTTCCTTGGATGATTTTAGGTGATGCCAGATATTCTCGCTAGAGACATTCGAGTGAAAACATTGGACTGAAGTCCGTTTACCAATTTTAGAACATTCTGGATAAGAACGAGCCACTCAGCCCAATGACATTCACCAGTCCTGTCCACTCAACTCTTCTAAAATAACATCAAGTCCCTGAAGTCCTCCTCTCCACCACGCTACTTGGTCTCTCATTCCGCGTGTCTCCATGTTAACTAAAGCCTCCTGATGTTTGTGCTAAAGTCGCCCTTCACAAGTGTCCAGCTGTGTCCCCCCTGTTCACATTGAACTCATTTTAAAGTCACCGTCTTGATCCACTGGACTAATGCCCTTCATCATTTTAAACACTTCAGTCAGGTCTCCTCTTCATCACCGTGAAGGCTCAGCTCTTCTAATCTTCATAACTCACCCCCTGTAGCCCTGAATCAGCCTAGTCGCTCTTCTCTGGACCTTCTCTAGTGCTGCTATGTCTTTATGGAGACCCTCACTGCACCGAGGACTCCAGATGAGGCCTCACCAGTGTGTTATAAAGCTGGAGCAGAACCTCCTGTGACTTGTACTCCACACATCAAGGCGCTATATAACCTGACATTCTGTGAGCCTTCTTAATGGCTTGTCTGGAAGTCAATAGCTTAGAGTCCACTATGTCTCCTAAATCCTTCTCATAAGGTGGTATCTCGATTTTTCTGACCCCCCCATTGTGTATTCAAACCTCACATTTTTACTTCCTGTGTGTAATTCCTTACATTTACTGACATTAAATTTCATCGTCCACAAATCTGCCCAAGCCTGTCTGCTGTCCAAGTCCTTATGTGATGATATAACGGATTCTAAATGATCTGCTAATCCCCCTATCTTAGCATCATCTGCCAACTTCACCAGCTTGTTACTTTTATTCCTATCTAAATCATTTAAATTTATTATAAACAGCAGTGACCTCAGCACTGCCCCCTGCTGGTCACCACTCGTAACGTCCCCCAATTCTGATCGAGTTCCCCACACCATCACCCTCTGTGCCTGAGCTCATTCTGCTCCCACCTACACTCCACACCCTGAGATGCCACTTCTTTTACTTTGATGTCCACTCTCTAACCCTAATGCTTTCTGAATATCCTGATAAACGACATCATCTGCTCTACTCTGGTCGTATCCTTTTGTTTTTCCTGATAGAATTCCAGCTTGTTGGTAAAATGAATTGAATGCCATCTCTGTGCCCCCCTCTCTGTGTCCTCTGGCATATCCTGAAGGACGTCTTGTTACTCCACGGACTTCTGCCAGCTAAACTCGGTTCCTCTTCAGTGCACTTGTCTCTTGTCTTATGAATGATTTTGGAATACCAGAGTACACTTTTTGCTCCTCGTCTCATTTTATAAAATGTTCTGAATGTTTATTGTCAGCTTTTTGACGTTTTCTTATGTTGTTATGTCTTCATGGCCTTATTGTTAACAGTGACACCTTGTTGCCTCTATGTGACTATAAGAAGTACGCCAAGTCCCGTCACTGCGGTCCACCATTTCTGGGTCCTTCTGTGTGCGAATGTCGATTTCGGGAGTGAGGACTTGTGTTGTGGGTCAGGCCTCATCTCCTGGTGCCTTTGGTTGTTCCAAACTCTTTTTGCGCCACTATGCTGGAATTCCCACCCAGCTCCCTGTCACCGTCTGTATGGAGTCTGCATGTTCTTCATCTGTCCACCTGCCTGCCCCCACAACCCCAAGGGGGACCACTTAGGGCAACTGCTGACCCTAAAATTGTCCCCAGTGTACGTGTGTCCCGTTTGTACCCAGGGCTGCTGGCACAGACTTTCTTTTGCCCCTGTGGCCCCGAGCTCAGACACTGTGTGCACTCATGGGACTGCAGTACAGACTTGTCCGCATTGGCGTGAATTCCTTTCAGCTTGTTGCTTTACACATAATTAGAGTTTTCTGGGCCTGCACTTTCCATTTCTAGCCTTTATTTTAACTTTGAACTGTAAAGTAAGTAAAGTGACCGTAGTTGAACTTGACGGGTGTTTTTCTGGTGCCATTTTGTTTGTTTCCTTGCATGCCACCATTTTGTAGGCTCTTTGTGTACTGTTGCTAGGGTGGTTGCTATGCGTGATGTCATCAGGCCAACTGTATAAAGGTCAGCGGCCCTCATTTCCGGGTCACCTGACATGGTGGATGTTTCCTTGAGACCTGCTGTGCCCTTTTCTTGTTTGTAGATTCCTGGCATCGAACTCTGACTGTGGATTTAGGGTTTTGGTTTTGGTTACAGTGGCCTCAGTTCAGGCGCCTCGTAAATGAGACGTGTTTATGCTGTGAAATGTGCGCCAGGCAAGTGTTACGCAAAACTCAGGATTTAGAAGACACAAACTTGGCATGGCACTCCACTCGTACTCCATCCATAAACGAGAATTGTTTAAAAGTCACTCACCTCACCACATGTGCTTAGGAGTGGCGGCCAAGAAAAACATTTAATCTCATCTTTCATGGAGAACGAGAGAAAATCACTTATCATACAATGGAACTTCACCATCACAAAAGACGGACAACAACAAAGGGTGGGACGATGTCTATGGAGAAAAGAATTCCAATTCTCCAGTTACTCGTGTCACATAATCCCGATGTCTGAAAATCCAGTCGAATCCTCAGAACGTGCAAAGAGTCAACGGAGTGGAGCTGCAGACCGCAGCACCTATGAGGTCAGTCGTGTAACTTCCCCACATCACGTAATGCCCCCAACATCATGTGACACCCCAATGTCAGTCACGTAACGTCCCCACATCATGAAATGTCCCCACATCACATAACACCCCCCATATGACATGACGCCCCCAATACCAGTCATGTAACACCCTACATCATGAAACATCCCCACGTCACACAATGCCCCTAATGTCAGTCACGTAACACCCCCACATGATGTGACACTCTCAATATAAGTCGTATAACTTCCCCACATCACATAATGCCCCCACATCACGTAATGCCCCCACAGTGTAACACCCCCATTATCAGTCACGTAACGTCCCCACATCACATAACACCCACCACATGACGTGACACCCCCAATATCAGTCTCATAACACCCCCCACATTGTGTAATGCCCCCACATCATGTGACACCCCAATGTCAGTCACAAAACGCCCATCACATTACACTGTGGTTAAGATCAGGGCTGGGGGGCACAAAGGGTGTTTCACGATGGACATTGGGGGGGTGTTACCCAGCATATACAGTGCATCCAGAAAGTATTCCCAGCGCTTCATCACGTTTTCCACCTTTTGTTATGTCACAGCCTTATTCTAAAATGGATTCAATTCATTTTTTTCCTCAGAATTCTACACACAACACCCCATAATGACAACGTGAAAAAAGTTTACTTGAGATTTTTACAAATTTATTAAAAATAAAAAAACTGAGAAATCCCATGTCCATAAGTATTCACAGCCTTTGCTCAATACTTTGTCGATGCCCCTTTGGCAGCAATTCCAGCCTCAAGTCTTGTTGAATACGATGCCACAAGCTTGGCACACCTATCCTTGGCCAGTTTCACCCATTCCTCTTTGCAGCACCTCTCAAGCTCCATCAGGTTGGATGGGAAGCGTCGGTGCTCAGCCATTTTAAGATCTCTCCAGAGATGTTCAATGGGATTCAAGTCTGGGCTCTGGCTGGGCCACTCAAGGACATTCACAGAGTTGTCCTGAAGCCACTCCTTTGATATCTTGGCTGTGTGCTTAGGGTCGTTGTCCTGCTGAAAGATGAACCGTCGCCCCAGTCTGAGGTCAAGAGCGCTCTGGAGCAGGTTTTCATCCAGGATGTCTCTGTACATTGCTGCAGTCATCTTTCCCTTTATCCTGACTAGTCTCCCAGTTCCCCACAGCATGATGCTGCCACCACCATGCTTCACTGTAGGGATGGTGCCTGGTTTCCTCCAAACGTGACGCCTGGAATTCACACCAAAGAGTTCAATCTTTGTCTCATCAGACCAGAGAATTTTCTTTCTCATGGTCCGAGAGTCCTTCAGGTGCCTTTTGGCAAACTCCAGGTGGGCTGCCACGTGCCTTTTACTAAGGAGTGGCTTCCGTCTGGCCACTCTACCATACAGGCCTGATTGGTGGATTGCTGCAGAGATGGTTGTCCTTCTGGAAGGTTCTCCTCTCTCCACAGAGGACCTCTGGAGCTCTGACAGAATGACCATTGGGTTCTTGATCACCTCCCTGACTAAGGCCCTTCTCCCCAGATCGCTCAGTTTAGATGGCCGGCCAGCTCTAAGAAGAGTCCTGGTGGTTTCGAACTTCTTCCACTTACGGATGATGGAGGCCACTGTGTTCATTGGGACCTTCAAAGCAGCAGAAATTTTTCTGTAACCTTCCCCAGATTTGTGCCTCGAGACAATCCTGTCTCGGAGGTCTACAGACAATTCCTTTGACTTCATGCTTGGTTTGTGCTCCGACATGAACTGTCAACTGTGGGACCTTCTATAGACAGGTGTGTGCCTTTCTAAATCAGGTCCAGTCAACTGAATTTACCACAGGTGGACTCCAATGAAGCTGCAGAAACATCTCAAGGATGATCAGGGGAAACAGGAGGCACCTGAGCTCAATTTGGAGCTTCATGACAAAGGCTGTGAATACTTATGGACATGTGCTTTCTCAGTTTTTTTATTTTTAATAAATTTGCAAAAACCTCAAGTAAACTTTTTTCACGTTGTCATTATGGGGTGTTGTGTGTAGAATTCAGAGGAAAAAATGAATTTAATCCATTTTGGAATAAGGCTGTAACATAACAAAATGTGGACAAAGTGATGAAGCGCTGGGAATACTTTCCGGGTGCACTGTATTGTGGGTATTGCAGGCTGCAGTTACACCCGTCTCCAAGAAGTGGCTGTTTTTTTTTTTTTTTTTTTTACTAAAGTATTAACAACATTTAATTCTGGAAAAAGCAGCACAACGCATTCCCACAATTCAGTGCTTAAGAACTGAAGACGGGGCTCTTGACCAATGAATGAGGGGGACAGGCAGGTCTTCACTCCAGACGCTTTTTCACTTGTGTGTGTGCCTTCCTCAATCACAACAGTGTTTTCCAAAGTGGTTTATTTTTTAATGAAATTACCTGTTTGGGTTGATGTGAGCCAACAAATGGGCGACTCCGAGTGTGGATTGCGCAGATTGAGTAGCATGTGATGTTTTAATGGCCGTTTTATTATTGTTGTCCTGCGTGGGTCACCTGCCGTGATTGTTGAGCTCTAAACTCTCTTACCTCCTTTCTGTTTTAAACAGTTTTTCTCGGCTGTCACTATGAAGCACTTGGGGGTACAGGATATCGTTTTCCTTTAAAGTTACGGCAAGTCTCAACCGTCCTTAAGGCCTACGCAGACGTCTTTGGTGTTGGCATTTTAGCGACTCCAGGTGGCAGGACAATGAAGTGAACAGAAAATCAGCCCCATTACGGTGCACCCTGCTTTACTGGCACTGTTTGGTGTTGGTAATCTCGCCTTAATGGCAGAGCCCTCAGTGTGTCGCCACTCTGGTCTGTACATGAAAAAGAGGGGCAAGTGTGGCATGGGGCATAACTGGCAATGGCAGCATGAGCTCGTCTAGAGGATATCAACAACAGCAGGGGTGTCACACACGTGCGATTAGGAGTGGACCAAGTGGAGGTAATTATCCACCAGGCCAGAGGGGTGCGCTAAACCTGCTTCTGTTGTCTCTGTAGGCCAAATCTGGGAAAACTTGCCCGATTTAACGATGACGCCACTTCCCATCAGGTGACATCACTCCCAGTATCACCCTTTACAGCCGCTAATTCATTTCAGCCTGGAACTCAAGCCATGCACATCACAGCTTATTTCAAAACCCTTTTGCGGCCAGAGACAATATACGGGGGGTCCGCCCCAAACCTTTCCAGGGTGTTGAGCCTCATTCTTTTACAGGGGGTCACAATGACGACGGTGGACTTATAAGCCATTTTAGATGTTAGAGTTGTGTGCTGAACTGGAGCCGACTCTACAGAGACCACTATGGTGAATCACACAGCCCCTGTTCTGTTACAGGTATTAACAACTGCAAGCGATGGGCACTTTTAGTGTGAACTGGCTAACCGGTCACAGTCACCCTCAGCCACACTGTGCCATCTGAATGGGGTAGAACACTCAAGATGATAACCAGATACGTGCTTTTCTTAGTCAGGACCCAGAGGTGGTCAGAGCACCACATGGGGTGAAGCCCCCCAGGTCAGGCGGAGGCCTCACAAACTACAGCGAGCTCCCCCCCTGGTGGTACCCACAGACCCCAGCAGGGCCGACCCACAGGCTTACAGGTCTTAGGCAGGCCTGTGCGTGTGTGTGCTGGTCCTGGAGTGCTGCCACCTCGCTTATGAGGGGAGCATACAGGCTTGGAAGGCAGGCTCCATGCCAGGTAAGGTGCTGGGGCTCATCACGACTGGCATGCCAGTCTGCCACAACGGCTAGTGACAGGAGGGCTAAAGGCACGCAGGCAACTGTTCATCTGAGATTCATAAAGGAGTCTGGCATGGTGTAGCGCGTGGCACATGGTGTATGTACAGTCCAATTTTTTTTGTGTGTGTGAGACTTTTGCCATCGGAGTGCAAGTAAAGTTTTGGTGTGGATTCCAAGGAAGGTTTTATACATGAGGTCCCTCAACTAACTTTGCCCACTTATTTTTGTAACAGGCAAGTTTGGCACTAAAAATGCAGATGGGCATTGCCTGAGCTGCAGGTGATCTGAACTCCTCAGATCTCACTGTTATTATTATTGTTATTATTATTATTATTGCTGGGTTTTTTTCCCCTGCCTCTGTACCCCCCATCAGTGGCACAGCCATACGTAGCACGAAATTCATTTTTAACTTGACGTCACTTTTATTGCCGACTGCATTTCATTTTCATGCTGCTTGTTGTCATCTTCACAGGTGCCCTCAAGGCTGACATGCAGATTACATTTATCACTTATAGCCACCCATGAGACCACCTGTGTGTCACACAGACGCCATACCAGGGCAGACAGCAGAGGAGTAATGCAAGCAGAAGAGCAGCACAAAGGGCCCAGGAGATATCCGGTGCCCTCCACTACTACTGGCACCCTTGGTAAATAAAAGCAAAATGGGCTGAGAAAATGAAAAATAAGATAAATAAATACAGTCATATGAAAAAATCTGGGACCCCCTCTCAGCCTGCATAATAATCGACTCTCCTTTCAACACAAAAGATAACGGTGGTCTGTCTGTCATTTCTTAGGAGTACTGCGGAGTTTTCTGAACAAAGATTTTTAGTGACGCAGTATTTAGTTGTATGAAATTAAATCAAATATGAAAAACTGGCTGTGCAAAAATGTGGGTCCCCTTGTCATTGTGCTGATTTCAACGCCTGTCACTGCTCAATGCTGATTGGTTGATGAGCTCGTTAAGCCTTTATAGACAGGTGTGTCCAATCATGAGATATAAAGGGATTTAAGGTGGTCAATTACAAGTTGGGCTTCCTTCCCTTTGACTCTCCTCTGAAGAGTGACAGCATGGGATCAACTCAACTCTCCAAAGATCTGAAAACAAAGATTGTTGAGTCTCCTGGTTTAGGGGAAGGCTACAAAAAGCCATCTCAGAGGTTTAAACTGTCAGTTTCTGTAACTGTAAGGAATGGAATCAGGAGATGGAAGGCCACAGGCACAGTTGCTGTTAAACCAGCAGGTCTGGCAGGCCAAGAAAAGTACAGGAGCGGCATATGAACAGGATTGTGAGAATGGTGACAGAAAACCACAGATCACCTCCAAAGACCTGCAAGAACATCTGGCTGCAGATGGAGTATCTGTACATCATTCTACAATTCAAACATCTGTATGGCAGGGTGATGAGAAAGAAGCCACAAACAGAGTCGCTTGTTGTATGCCAATGCTCATTTAGACAAGTCAGACTCATTTGGGGACAAAGTGCTTTGGACTGATGAGACACCAATGGAGTTATTTGGTCAGAACAAAAAGCACTTTGCATGGTGGAAGAAGAACACCACATTCCAAGACAAACACCTGCTACCTACTGTCACATTTGGTGGAGTTTCCATCATGCTGTGGGGTGGGCTGTGTGGCCAGTTCAGGGACTGGGGCCCTTGTTAAAGTCGAGGGTCGCATGAATTCAACCCAATATCAACAAATTCTTCAGGATAATGTTCAACATCAGTCACAAAGTTGAAGTTACGCAGGGGTTGGATATTCCAACAAGACAATGACCCAAAACACAGTTGGAAATCTACAAAGGCATTCATGCAGAGGGAGAAGTCCAATGTTCTGGAATGGCCGTCACAGTCACCTGACTTGAATATCATCGACAGTCTATGGGATGATTTGAAGCAGGCTGTCCATCAAATTGAACTGAACTGGAGAGACTTGGTATGAAGAATGGTGAACAAGACCTCCATCCAGAATCAGACACTCATCACAGGCTATAGGAGGACAGCGTCTAGAGGACAAAAGGAGGCTCAACTAAGTATTGATGTCATATCTCTGTTGGGGGGCCCACATTTATGCACCTGTCTAATTTTGTTATGATGCATATTTCATATTTTCTGTTAATCCAATAAACTTAATGTCACTGCTGAAATCCTACTGTCTCCATAAGGCATGTCAGATATTAAAAGGAAGTTCAGCCAATGAGAAACACAAATCTGAAGAATTATGAGGGGGTCCCAAACTTTTTCACATGACTGTAAATAAATAAATAAAACAAAAATGTGAATTGTGTACCAAGGGGGCCAAAAAGGAAAAAGAAAAGGCAAAGGAAAGCTCCGTCCTTACCTGAGCACCGCCACCAGAAGAGAGGCCCCCCACAGGGCTGTGCTGGCTGCCCACCACCGCTCGGAGCGGGTTGCGATCAGCTTGGCATCGGCCGCCCAGGCGATGTGCTCACACGGGTAGTACAGTTGGTCCGCGAGGTTCCCGACGACAGACAGACACCTCAGGGGGGCGGCTTCACCCTGCGTGGAGGAAGAGTTTGAGAGAATTATAGAAACTGGGAGCTGCAACTGGGCACCACTCATGGCGGCAGAGGAGACCTTAACTTTGTGTCCATTGAGTGCGGGCGCTGGGCACTGTGACAAGTTCCCATAGGAGCTCAGTGACAGGGTGACAAAGGGCGTTTGAAACAGAGCACCGTAAACAGAGCCCACTACTGAACTGCTGAGCTAAGGCCGAACACACAAGCGTCTGACGGAGTGCCGGCCCGTGAGGGGCTTCTTCTCTGATCGTCAGAAAGGGTCACATGAGGTTTGATTCCTTCATCAGCGAGTGAGGTGGATGGACTACAAGATTACTGAGTAGCCCTCGTGGACAAAGACGCGGAGATCAAGTTGGACTAATGTGGTGGGAAAGCAGATGATCAGCGCGGCGCAGATGACTTCACTGACCTGTAACTGAGGGGAGCCGGCAGCCAGAGGGCACAATGGGCTAAGACACGGGGCACAAAGGGCCTTATCAGACCAAGGTGTCCAGCAGGGGTCAGTGGCAGGGCGGCTGCTCTTTAAATTTTCTGACAGGAATATAAAGGACAAGTGGGTGAACTTTCATATGCACCAGACTGGGGACCCCTGTACTGCATACACACAGGTGGGCACACTGGTGGACAAACACGCCTGACGTAAATAAACGTAAATCACCACACACAGGAATGTTAGATTCAGATGGGCTTTGGGAGGTCTGAACCTCAAAAGAACACCTCAGGAGGTGGACAGGAGGAGGCTACTGGCGTCTTAGTGTCCTGATATGTGCTGTACAAGTCAGCACTTTGGGGGTCTCATCTGGAATACTGTGGGTGGTCAAAAAGACAAAGCAGCACCAGAGAAAGTCCAGAGAAGAGCAAGCAGGCTGACTGAGGGTCAAGTAAGAAACAGACAAAGGGGTGGAATCAGCACAGAGGGTCCCTGCTGTTACTTTGAATGAGTTCATCAACAACAACACGGGGGCACGGGTGGAAATTTCACACAAACGTTAGAAAGTTTATCTTCACACAACCAGCCACAGAGACGTGGAATCAAATGGAGAGGAGGACGCTGGAGACCTGCAAAGCTCAACTTGCTGTTACTTTGGAGACATCACTGAGGGTGAGTGGCGCTGGTCAGCCTGAGGGGCCAAATGTCCTGTTGTTGTAAAAACACAAGAAATGTTCCTCCTTCTAAAGACAAGCAGAGTTTGTGCACCAAAGGCTGAGTGAGATATCATCAGGCAGACAGCAGAGGACAAAATAACCAAAGACAAGAGCATTGGCTAGCATTTGTTTGTCACTGCTTGTGTGTGGCCGAGTGTCCTCAGTGTCACCCAGATCTAAAGTGGCCAATCTCGGTGAACGTGGTGCCCACAGGCCTTGCCTGGTTCCCATTCATTCACCTGAATGCCGGCTGTCAGATCCTGCTTGTATGTGGCTGGTCTTTGACTCAGGCCTGTCCTGTTGCCCCTTAGTTTTGACTCACATTTATCTTCCGATTCCCAACATTCCTCATCCCGCTTGTGGTTTCCCCAGCCTCACATGACGAGGTTTGTCTTTTAAGGGGTCTCTCACCCCAGGGTTCAAATGTCATTTTCGATTCCTCTGTTTATGTTTGTATTGCTGCTCATTTAGTTTCTTCTTTTGCAGTTCACGTGTTTTGAGGACCCCACGCCTGCCCCCACAGTCCCCTGCAGTTCATTAGGAATTTGCTGCGGTTCTGGCGCCTTCTCCTGTGCTTTTGACCACTCTTTGGATTTTGGCGTTGCCTATTTGGATAGGCATTGCCATCTGTGCCCCTTTTCTCCTCAGGGCGTAACTCTTTATTTATTAAGGTTCTTCGTTGCCTTTACTTTTACTAGCCAGGATTTGATCATCTTTCTCCCTCTAGTGGGCACTTTTGGGATATTTCGTGACTTTTAAGGTCTTAGCACAAGTGCAATCATTAACTAAGAATCTGCCTTCAGGCCAAGGTGGCATTCCCCTTGCTGGGCCACAGCTGACTTCATCAGCAAATTGAGTTGCGACTTACTGAGAGCAGAGGGCCTTTCCAAGAAGCTGACGCACCACAACGTGGCCTTGGCCTTTATCCTCTAGCAGGACTCCACCCAGACTTGTCACGGAATCAGACGCAGCTGCCATCATGGAGGAAAAAAGGACTCCACTACAGCCGACTTGTCACTTCTGCAGCTTCCTAAAGTGACACGATGAACCCCCCAAAAAGGAACCCCCTTCGCCTTACAACAGACACCCAGACCTCAGTGAGGTGCTCCTCTGAGGATTACCACCCTTTGTGTGCCACATTCGATGGCCTTCCTCCTCACCCTGGCTCTCACTAATGCAGTCTTCATCAAGCTAATTGCAGGCTATCAGGGGAGACCCTCCACAGTAGAACACTTGCCAGGGTCCGGACATCTGAAATGACACCCAGGTCACCCGTACAGAAGATAAAAGTCACCTGATGTGAGCACTTCTTTACAAACACACACACCTTTGAGTGGCTTTTTATCATCATCACCATCCTCCATTTCAAACTGGCAGCTCTCCGGCGTAGGACCCTGCTCCTTATCTGCTATGCCACAATTGTGCCTGAAGCCTCCAAAATAGCCCACAAAGCAAACTTCACCCCAAGGCAACCCCGACTGCAGGAAAGCGGGAGGCTTCAGGCCTGAGGAGGCCTAAGAAGGGGAGTCAGGAGTCCCAAAACCCCTGAGCCGCGTCCCCCCAGAGTGACCGCCTTATGTTAACCTCCTTAGCGTTAGTCCTGAGCGTCACTTGGGCAACTGTGCAGACGCATTAGACCCGAGTGCCACTCGGGCTGGAAAAGTGGCAACAGCTCGGCAAACGGGATGGGCGTGTCTTGTGTAAGCGACTGGCCTGAGTGTTACCAGGGCAACGGTGCAGACACGCCTTCTCCTAGCCTCGTAATGGCGGCTCATAAGAAACGTTTTTCAGCAGACCTGGTGTTGCTCGCTCTTGATGGTGACACGAGCAGCGATGACAAAGTGAACCCGCCTTCAGACAGTGAAATCAAAAGGGATTCGGGCGAATCCGACCATGGCGCCCGTGTCAATCACACTTGTGCAGTGGGCTGTCCAAAAGCTGATCACACTGCTACTGTCCTGACGGGGACGTCTGATTGGGCCTCAAGATACACCACACAAAACGACTGACACATTATGTACGGCATTAGAGTTACTTTTAATTAATATTATTATAACTGGGGGTTCTGCCCCCTAATCGCTTTGCTCACCAACCCCCGGACGGCCGCTACGCACTGGTCACTTCACGGCTCTGTCACTCACGTATGGGGAAGCGCATGTGCAATTTAAACAGATTGTTATGGGAATTGTTACATCTGCATGACAGACCTGACTGTTTGACATTACAACAAGTAATTAACTACAGTAAAACGTAATAAATTGAAAGAAAATGAGGTTTCATGTTGCGTTATACGATTTTGTTCTGTTTGGCTTTGAAATGAACACACAAATACTTCTAAAAATGTACACTTTTACTGTAAAACTTCAGTACAAACTATTTTTTGAAAGAAACTTTTCATCAGTATCACATTGAATTTTGACGCCGTATCTTGACTTTCATCGTGACAACACAACGTATAACTGCCGGTGAGTGAATTTCGTTTCTTGCTCTCTAATAAATAAATTGACTTTTTCAAATCTTTGTCCCTGTGATTTGTTAATTGTCATAGCTAAAAGCTGCTCTAACGGGAAACTGTAACCGTTTGAATACGACTGGCATATCGAGATCTCCTGTGGTGTCTCATGTTAGATGGACTGCATTACCTTTCTTGTCGCCTGTTCATACGAGGGGTGTCTGGGTTCCGCGCGGAATTTTATCATTTGTCGAGTGTCAGCCTGTCGAGACCTGTTCTGCTGTGTAGAGGGATTATTCAAGTGGTTGCATGTTTTTGTTCAGATGTTTTGCTCCCTCTTTTCCTTCAGAATGAACACAAGAAGCAAACAAACTGAGAGTGCGCAGCCAGCGCTAGCGGCGAAGCTCCCGACTCCGTGCGTGACTTTCGAGTGATGATTTTTTTACGACTTTTCTGAAGGTTTAACAGCTAAAGAGTGCTGCCAAAAACTTTCTCGCATCTTCAAGAAGAATGCTCCAAAGAAGACAATGGTTTTTAAGTGGTTCCAGCGCTTCAGCACAGGCCACTTCAACTTTGACGATGAAGAACGTGAACCGAAACCACGAAGTTCGACTGATGGCAGAAATGCTGATCGTGTGAAGGAGTTCCTGGAAGAAGATGGTCGTGTGACCATCAGGAAAATTGCCCTGGAACTTGGGATGACCCGGTATGCTGTCGACACCATCATTCGACAAGATCTTGGCTTTACAAAGAAATGTGCCCAATGGGTTCCAAGGCTGCTGACTGTGGAACAAAAGCAAGCTCGCGTGGAATGGTGCAAGTTTTTCCTTGACAAGTTCAACAATGGCCAATCGAGGACTTTCGCAAGTGTTTTGCGGCGTGGGTCAGAAGAGCCCAAAAGTGCATTGATGTTGGCGGTGAATACTTGGAAAAAGTTTAAAAAGGATCGAAGTACATGAGAAAAATAGAAAAAAAATCCTTGGCTACTTATTTCGAGTGATTCCGCGCGGAACCCAGACAACCCTCG
The DNA here is from genome assembly GCF_900747795.2 of Erpetoichthys calabaricus. Taxonomy (NCBI): domain Eukaryota; kingdom Metazoa; phylum Chordata; class Cladistia; order Polypteriformes; family Polypteridae; genus Erpetoichthys; species Erpetoichthys calabaricus. The sequence continues at coordinate 163,138,113 of NC_041405.2, forward strand.
TATTTTACATGTCAGAATTGTTCGACCAATTTTCAATACAACTAATCTTGTCACTCAGACATCAATTACACAATAACATTACGATGCGTCCTTCTTTCAACAGTAATTTGAAGAGCAGATGGTGTTAGCGGTTGTAGATCTTCTTCATGATATTCTAAGTTGATGTCTTCATCTTCCTCACCATCACCACCAACTCTCTCAGCAGAGTCTACTGATACGCATTTCACCAATTTGCCGTGTAACCGATTGACAATTTTCACGTTAATTCATTTGACTTCATTGTTTCTCGCTGCTAGGATTGCCCGTGTGTTAATTTCTTCTGTTGATAACCCTTCAGGGTGAAACTCTTCAATAAGATTTGGACAGAATACGTCTTCTTTTATTGGGAACTTAAAGTGAGGAAAACGTAAAAATGTATAAGAGCTGAGAGAGCAGGAACGGAGTGTGTCTGACAAAAACATTCACACCAATGAGAGGTGAGAGGACCGTGAGAGGGCGGGGTCTGAGAGGAGGGCGGGACTTGAAAACATCTCATGGCCAAAGTCTCGCAGGACTTGAAGAAATCTTCCAAAAAGTCTCATCCCGGGATTTTTTTATTATAATTGAGAGATTTGTGTCATTATTATTACACTTTCTACACTTCTGACTTTGTGCTTTTAGTGTTTTGCACGTAGAAAGAGGAGTTTTAATAAATATGTCATTTGTTCAAGTACTTTTTACAAGTTTTTTTTTCACAAAGAAATGTAGCACTAAGGAGGCAACTATGCGCCTCGTATGTTGAGCCGCAGACCCTGCAGCTGAAGGTCGTCCCCCAGTGCCATTTAAGAGACCCAAAGATGGCAGCTGTGGCCTCATTCCTACTTCAGTGGCCTGAGATGTTTGACTCTTTTCTGATTTTCTGGACTTTGACTTTTGTTAATAGGATTTTGTTTTTGGATTATTGACTGGTTGGTTTCACTTTGGTTTGCTGTTTTATTGCCCGCCCCCTTTTGGATTTTATTTTTTGTACACAAATCCTTAAACATAAAGTAACACTGTCTTGTTATTGGGCCAGCGCTTCCCGGGCATGGAGAGTTCAGCCTCAATCTCAGGCCATCCCTTTATCATTTCTGTCTCAGTTTGACAAACGCCAGACATCAGATAGACAGTCCAAAGTGCCCACCTTCCCTATTAAGTGGCATTAACGCTTTGTGTTTCCAGCTGGGCGCCCCTGTGACTTAGATATCAAATCAGCTGAACGGTGCCACTGGCAACATGAAACTACGTCACTGGTGCTCACGATGTCTGTGTAGAGTGAGGGGGCCTTATGCCGACCCCTTTCTGTTGGGCCTGTGTGTTATGGTCATCCTGTGGTTCCTCCCCTGGCTTAGGTCATTACTGTTCATTGTTTTCCATTATATTTTAATGTGTTGTTCTGTTCATTTTATTCCCTTTTGTTATTATGTCATACCTACGGTGTTTGTGATCTAAGGTTCTCCTGTGGTCCTTGTATGGCATTTTGTGGGTGGATCCCCATGAGGCGGGGCCTCCCATCCATCACTGTTAAGGCACCGCACCCAGCCCAATAAAAGGATGCTGGGTATTAAAGTCCAGACGGTTCATTCTGAATGCATGCCAGTGAAGGTGGTGGCTGGTAGTGTAAGTACCGCCATTTGTTTTTATCGTGTTACTTTGCTTTTACTTCTCTGTGCTGTTTTTTCTTTTATAATTTCCTTGAATTGTGTTTTTTGAACTTTATTTGCCTTAGGATCGCCTATCAGGCAACTCCTTTTTGCTCTTCCGAACGTTTTCTTGTACTTTTTCCCTTTGTAAATAAATATCCCCCTTATTCTAAAGATTCTTGTGGATTTGTCCCTTGACATGCTGGAGTTTTCATCGTCCTTTCTCTTGTGTGACATATTTTGAGCAATTTGAGACTCTCGTGATTGTTGAACTGTAGACGTCTGTTGTCCATTTTGGGCCCAGTCTGGCCTGAAGCCTCCCGTTTGCCTACAGTCAGACTTGCTGTGTAAGGCCTGTACTGTATTGGGGCTGCCCAGTAAGGCTCTGGCCTGTTTTATTTTGTGGGTCTTTTTGAAGGCCTTATCTGTTTTTGCTATTTTATAGTGCGAGAATCCCAACACCGTGTAGGCCTGAAGCCTGCTTCTTGAGTTTGAGAGGATTTCTATTTTGATACTAGGCCTAAGAGATTCTTTCAGTATTTTAGTAGTAAAAGAACAGTCAAGGAGGAGGTGAAGTGCATCAGAAATAGTAAAGGGGAATTAAAAGATACAGACAGTGAAATAGTGGATGCCCTAAACTTACATTTTTCTGTAAGCAAGTGGATAACCTGCCAGAGGTAACAGGGACTACTAAGGAGGTACTGAGGGATTTGGAAATCATAGAGGGAGAAGAGCTGCTGAGATTAAATAAGCTGAAATCAAACAAATCACCAGGAGCAGATCATATTTACCACAGAGTTCTTAAGGAGGTCAGCGAGTGCAGATATAAACCCTTGACACATATTTATAGGAAGTCACTGCACACTGAAGAGAATCTGAAGGACTGGATAATGGCAAATATCATCCCATTATATGAAAAGAGTGACAGGGCAGATCAGAGCATCTACAGGCCAGTAAGCTTAACATGAAACATCACAGGAAAATTAATGGAAGGAATTATTAAGGATAAGATGAAGGAACACCTGGCAAGGACAGGACAGTCAGCGTGGGCTCAGAAGAGGGAGGTCGTGTTTGACTAACAGGCTGGAATTCCATGAGTAGGCAACAAAAGGATACGAGCAGAGAGGAGCAGATGAGATTATTTATCTGGACTTTCAGAAAACATTTGATAAGGTGCCACATGAGAGGGTGGGCATCAAACTACAAGAAGTGGCAGTTCAGGGTGATGTTTTTAGATGGGTGCAGAATTGGCTCAGACACAGGAAGGGTGATGGTGCGAGGAACCTCATCAAAACTGGCCGATGTTAAGAGTGGTGACCAGCAGGGGGCAGTGCTTGGGCCGCTGCTGTTTAGAATAAATATAAATGATTTAGATAGGAATATAACTAACAAGCTGGTCAAGTTGGCAGATGATACCAAGATAGGTGGATTAGCCGATAATCTGGAATCCGTTTTATCATCACAGAAGGATTTGGACAGCAGACAGGCTTGAGCAGATTTGTGGACGATGAAATTTAATGTCAGTAAATGTAAAGAATGACACATAGGAAGTAAAAATGTGAGGTTTGAATACACAATGGGGGGGTCAGAAAATCGAGAGTCCACCTTATGAGGAGGATTTAGGAGTCATAGTGGACTCTAAGCGATCGACTTCCCAACAGTGTTCAGAAGCCATTAAGAAGGCTCACAGAATGTCAGGTTATACAGCGCCTTGATGTGTGGAGTACAAGTCACAGGAGGTTCTGCTTAAGCTTTATAACACACTGGTGAAGCCTCATCTGGAGTCCTGTGGGCAGTTTGGGTCTCCATAAAGACATAGCAGCACAACAGAAGGCCCAGAGAAGAGCGACTAGGCTGATTAATGGGGTCTACAGGGGTTGAGTTATGAAGGAAGATTCAAAGAGCTGAACCTTCACAGTGATGAAGAGGAGATCTGAGTGAAGTGTTCAAAATGATGAAGGGCATTAGTCCAGTGGATCGAGACGGTGACTTTAAAATGAGTTCATCAAGAACACGGGGACACCGTTGGAAACTTGTGAAGGTAAATTTCTCACAAACATTAGGAAGTTTTTCTTTACACAAAGATCGACAGACACTTGGAATAAGCGACCAAGTAGTGTGGTAGACAGTAAGACTTCAGGGACTTTCAAAACTCAACTTGAAGAAATAAGTGGACAGGACTGGCGAGCTTTGTTGGGCTGAATGGCCTGTTCTCGTCCAGAATGTTCTGATGCACTCCTGGAGGCAAGGCCTTTAAATTTTAGTTTTCAAGCCCCAGGCTGAGTTACAACAGTTTGGGCCTTCTTGACTACAAACTTCTCAATTTTGGAGTCTCTTGGAACAAACATTTGACTGTAATCTCAAAGTGGAAGTTTATGGAAGTTCAAAGGTCGGCAATAAAGGTGGGGTTTGACCCACCCAGCTCACTGCTGAGACAGCACATGAAGGTAAACTCCAAAGTGTGACCAGCAGCAGCAGCACAAGCTCAAGACTTCCTGCTGGTCACCACTCACGTCTGGGTGACTTCATTGGACTGGATTCTTGTCATGTCAGATATGTGCAGTGTCTCGGTTATTTAACCGCCAATTGGTCATTTGATCGAGTTCTTACTTTTGCTCCGTACATTTTAGACAGACGTTGCTTGACTACTAGCTTAGTGAATTCTGATGCTGACATCCCAGAAGGGAACCGCACACTTATAGGAGAGTAAGCCATCATGTCACAGGAAGCGGATGAAAGGTGGAGCCCACCTCCCTAAGAAGGGGCACCTTGTGTCCTCACACTCAGTAATCATCACGCCATGTACCGCCACGTCAGGCGGCGTGCAGCGACGAGGTTACCTTAGTCCCCAGCCCGTAGTCCCTCGTGTACAGGTACATGGCCAGGTCATCAAACAGCCGCAGAACCGTACGACAGTGACTGAGCTGAGCAGAGAACAGCAACAGGCGCCTCCCAACTTCTGATCTCCCTGAAGATTTCTGCAGCATTGATCCACCGACCAGCTGGCAGCCATAGCACAACGTCCTGATCTGCAGATATAACAGAATTAAAAAGACATCAGTGGAGGGCATTCCTTCAAAGATCGGCGTACCGCTCGTACAGGTAAGGACATCTTTATTCAGAGGGCACAGCACAGGAACGACTCGCCGCAAGGAGTGAGCGGGACCCTCGGGACTCACCTGTGTGAGGCTTTGCGTCCCAACTGCCGTTTCTAACGGAGCGATTTAGTGAAAGTGCCCTGACCACCTCTGCCAACATGGACTGGCCGGCGGGCTCAGGGTAGCCACCTGGGACTCACTGGCCTGTCTGAATCCGGACTGAAATTGCTTTACTACTTGCATATGGGGGAACATGTTAGAATATTCTAAACAAAAAAACAAATTAAATCCATTGTGTGTTCAATAAGACAATAAACAATAGCAACACATGTGAGGAACGCATTAATAAACGTATATGGATTTACTTAGTTCATCTTTTATTGATTTCACTGCCAGCAGACACAACGGTCACTTTCACACATTGAGATATGAGGGCTTCGTCATTGGGTGAGTAGCTCTGAGGGAGCCGCCTCTCAGTGGTCTTCAAGTTCACTCCTGGGGGACCCCCTCCAAGGTTGCAGGTTTGTATTCCAACCACTCTGACCTTTAACTGATCCCACTGTTTAATGTGCAGGTCTCACTGACAGACAGACAGACAAACACCGCAGTGTGAGCCTTACATGGGTGAGAGACGTCACAATGGTTTTATTGTTGTCATAGCTTTACATTTTAATTCACTTACTCCATCCGCACACACACACACCATACCCCTCACCATTATAAACCTGTCCAATCAGACAGAAGTAGGGGCCCTGGTTGGTTATTATGGGCGGGGCCCAGTCACAGCTGCTCTCTGATTGGTTGCGTTGATGAGAGTGTACTGTACACTTGGTGTGCTATTGTGTCACAAAACAGAAAAAGTCCACACAGGAGAGCCCAGCAGGGCAGTGAATAGCAAAATTACAAAAGAGACTGAAAAACCACACCTGACATTTACAAAAATCAGAATATTAATGAAGTACTGCAGTTGAGACAAAGGAGGCCGCCTTCCCGATCAACAGCACAGGGCAGTGATGGCTGCTTCTAGCAGTTTCAGCATCAATGTGTGGAGTCCTGACATGGCAGACACCGAGAGGAGGAGGAATGGCAGACACCGAGAAGGCAGCAAGAAAAACCTCAAAAAGATTAACGTCAGACCTGAGCAAACACCAGGGGCCTCATGCATAACGCTGTACGTAGAACTCGCACTATAACATGACGTAAGCACAAAAGCCAAAATGTGCGTACGCACAGAAAAATCCAGATGCAGGAATCTGTGCGTACACAAACTTCCACATTCTTCGTTTCCATAAATCCCAGTCAGCGTGAAAAGTAACACACGTGTACGCGCCTGCTGCCCCGCCCCAACTCCTCCCAGAATTACGCCTCTTTGAATATGCAAATCAATATAAATAGCCCTTAAGCTCCGTGTTCTGTGAAAAGACAAGCAAGAGGGAAAATGGAAGAATTTCAGCGAATACCAAGTGGAGGCAAAGAAAAACGTACTATTTGTTGGTTTAAACAGTGATATAACAACAAAAGGAAGTTAATCGAGTGACATAGCGTGTCAGAGAAACTGGAAAGCTCAAGTTCACAAAGTCGCACAGTGCCTGAAATAAAAAAAGAAGTTGTCAGATATCAAAGTTGCCGTGAAAAGGGGAGTCGTACCCCACCGTCTGAGTGTCACATGAAAGCTTATTAGGGTACAAAAAAAGCCACACAGTGTGGAAAAAAGCACGAAATGTCAACTTCAATCTCGAAATTTCCACTTTAATCACGTAGTTTATTCTGTCATTACAGTAGAACATCATAAACTTCATCTTAAAATTGTTTATTTAACCAGTTTCTCAAATCACATCATAATTAAAGTAGCACATTAAATGCTTTGTTTTGTATGTGCTCTTCTGTGTGCTCTGTGAGTTTGAATCACTACGTGCTTCCGTACTTTCTCTTCCTCCGACAGGACACAGAATCCATTACATTCGTGATATTACAGCTCTTTGAATAACTAAAATACTGAAATGTATATGTGATATCATTTTCATGATGATAGGAGTTAAAGCATGTTATTAAACATGGGAACACGGTGGTGCAGTGATTGTGCGCGACCTTCGATGAAATAATTTATTGCAGCAGTACTCAGGGGCGGCTCTTGGCTCGTGGCAGCCCTGAGCAGAGAAAAAAATCGGTGGCCCCTTCGCCCGCCAATGTCAATATGGTATCTTATGCACGGCAGATGGCCACGTCCGTTGCAGATACTGCATAGCTGCCTCATGCTCATACACAAGCGTTTAACTTTTGCCGAAATTTGCTGCTGCGTTGTCATTATTTTCTCTTTCTGTTTTATATTCAATATATATTGCCTTGGCGGCCCTATGCAGGTGCCCAGTTTGCACATGCCTAAGGCTGCCCCTGCAGTACTGTCTCTTTCAAACGTACTAACCTCCAATTCCTGTTCTTCCTTTTCTTTCTCCAAGTAACCGATCGCCACACAATCAGCTCTGTAATAGACGTGAAGTCATCTGTAAGCTCAGAACGCCGATTCTTCAAAGCTTTCCAGGAACATTGAAATATCTTCGTAGTACATGTTTAATTATTTTATCATTCACACCTGTCCCAGTGAAGCATACAGTGCTTTTATCTGTATAATATAATAAACATATTTTGCTGCATTTCATCTTAAAAATGATATCATCATCATCATATGTAAATATATGCTTTATAAAGTGGCTCAGGTTGTGTAATATTATAACTGTAGTGCAAGTTTACAGTGAGGTGATTGTACTTATAAGTCCAAACAGTTCTACAAGGAGCCCTTGATGGGCTGACTGAGTGCGTTTAGAGTTCTTGGGATGAAACTCTTTGTGAACCGCGAGGTCCGTACAGGAAAGGCTGTGAAGCGTTTGTCGTATGGGAGCAGTTCAAATAGGAAGCATGGCTGAGGCAACATGTGCTTGATGCTGTATACCGATAATTCTCTTTCCGATCAGCTGCTCCAAGTGGTGAAGTGAGATTAATATAGAAAAAGATGATCTGCTGTGGCAACCCCTAACGGGAGCAGCTGACAGAAGAAGGTGCAGTGAGAGTAACAACGTTAAAGCAGTTATGGTATTTGGAAGAGTTTGACCATTCCGTGGACCATTATATTGTTACTGGTTAATTACAATCAGATGCATTAAACTAATAAACAATATGCGGTTAATTTCAGTGTATTTATAAAGCCGCGTCAGGGACGTGGATCTGAAAAACAATGATAAACCACACAGGAACAGTAGCACTGCTTTGACGCCAACTTGCATACGACAGGGTATGAGGTAGCGTGGAAATGTGGGTGGCTTTACACCAATTTTAGGTTTTATAAATCGCGATTTGAACATGGAAACATTCGTATGTAACATTTTTGTGCATACGCACCATTTATACATGAGGCCCCTGGAAATGCAGTTTAACGTAGAAAAGGGCAACAGGAATGTCAATTAGGAAAACAAAATGGGAGACACTGAGCTACAGGAAGAGACCTCTGAAGAGGGCTTAGGGGTTCGTGCAGACACAACCTTCTCATCATCTATGCAATGCACACAAGTGATTATGTTGTTGGACTTAAGTGCAGAGTTTGACACCATCGACCATTCTATTTTACTGCACAGGCTAGAAAATGATGTTGGGCTTACAGGCACCGTGCTTGCTTGGTTTAATTCTTACTTATCAAATCGATTCCAATATGTACAGAAATGTGCTGACAGGACTCCATCATTATACACAGAAGTTCAATATGGTGTCCCGCAGCACTCAGTACTCGGACCTTTACTGTTTTCACTGTACATGCTTCCACTGGGATCTCTCATTAGGAAACATAATGTTAATTTTCACTCGTATGCAGATGACACCCAGTTATACCTTTCATTCAAATCAGATGAAGTTTCTCCAATGCTGTCTTTAATTAGTTGTGTTAGTGAATTAAAGGAGTGGATGAATGAGAACGACTTGTCTTTAAATACAGATAAAACAGAGATGTTAATTGTTGGAGGGAATGACGCTGATCACAACAATATTTTGTCATCATTTAACTCAGTGGGAATCCCAGTCAATTTTACTGAATCAGCCCGCGATCTAGGAGTTACCTTTGACTCTAGCAGGTCACTTAAAGCGCATATTACAAAGTTGTCCAAAACATGTTTCTTCCATCTTAAAAATGTTAGGAAATTAAGGCGCTTTTTAAATAAACAGGATTCTGAGAAACTAATTCATGCATTTATCTCTAGTAGGATTGACTACTGCAATGCGGTGTTCACTGGATGTTCAAACTGTTCTTTATACAGCCTCCAGTTAATCCAAAATGCGGCTGCGAGAATTATTACAAGAACAAGAAAATACGAACACATAACTCCAGTTCTTAAATCCTTACACTGGCTCCCGGTTAAGTTTAGGGCAGATTTCAAAATCCTTCTTTTAACATATAAAGCATTAAATGGCCGAGGTCCGGCTTACTTGTCTGAACTTATCATGACTTACAAACCTGAGCGCACATTAAGATCTCAAGATGCCGGTCTGCTTATGATTCCAAGGATTAATAAAATAACAGTGGGAGGTCGAGCTTTTAGTTACAGGGCCCCTAAACTGTGGAGTGGTCTGCCTGCTACTATAAGAGATGCCCCTTTGGTCTCAGCTTTTAAATCCCGGCTGAAGACTCACTACTTCAGTTTAGCACACCCTGACTAGAGCTGCTGTACAGACTGCATCTCTGTTGTTAGTCATTAGCACTTAAACATAAGTCACATGACAGTTAGAATTGGATACTAACCCTCACTTATTCTGTTTTTTTCTTCTCGGTACTCAAATGTGGCACTTGGTGCCACGGCCCACCTGCCAAGTTGTTTTGCCTGCCTAAGGAAAAGTCATCCCAGATGGAGGATCGCAGGAATCGTGGGAAAGAGGGGTCCTTTCATCGGATTGGCTGGCCCAGCGCTGACTCAGTTGTGGAATGGCCAATAGGGGGAGGCAGCTTGAAGGATGAGGTCTCCAGGACTCTAAACAAATCCAAATCTTATCATGGGATATATCATCTACTGTTAAATTCTGCTCTGTACTTCTAAAATTTATATTTTTTATTTCTTACTATATTGAGGAATTGTTCTGTTCTGTGAACTGCATTGTATTGTATTGACCCCCTTCTTTTGACACCCACTGCACGCCCAATCTACCTGGAAAGGGGTCTCTCTTTGAACTTCCTTTCCCAAGGTTTCTTCCATTTTTCCCTACTAGGTTTTTTTGGGAGTTTTTCCTTGTCTTCTTAGAGAGTCAAGGCTGGGGTGCTGTCAAGAGGCAGGGGCTGTTAAAGCCCATTGCGGCACTTCCTGTGTGATTTTGGGCTATACAAAAATAAACTGTATTGTATTGTATTGTATTAAAAAGGCAAATAAAATGTCAGGTTATATCATAAAAACTGTGGAACAGAAATCACGGGACAACCTGCTCAGACTGTTTACCACTCTACTGAGACCACAACTGGAGTGCTGAGCGCAGTTCTGGTTACCACAACACAAGAAAGACACAGTAACACTTGAAGCTGTGCATCATGGGACTGAAGGACACGTCCTACTGTGACCGACTCTGAGAATTAAACCTGTTTAGTGTCGAGCAGAAGAGTCGGCGTGGGGACCTACTGTAATGGAGGTCTTCAAAACCCTCAAAGACATTGATAAAGTTGATCCAGCAGAATTCTTTCAACCAATGGTGAACCAGTGGAAAGGAAGTGGGGGGTCGTTGAGGAATGAGACCAGGAAGCACTTCTTAACATAAAAGAGATGGTGTGCATCGGAACAACCCGCTGAGACATGAAGTGGAAGGGAAACCTTGAGGACCTTGAAGAAGACCCAGGATGAGATATGGAGGCAGCTTAGCTAGCAGCTAAACAAACGGACTGAACGGTCTTGAATGGCAGACTTCTTTAGTTCCCTATTCTGGGCTTTTATTTGATTTGGCACCAGAGCTCTCAGCTAAATGTCCTCTTTTGGCCCCAAAGTGGCTCAGACCTTTTAGAAATCTTGAAATGACAGGCGATATGAACGGTGTGGCGGATGAACATCAACTACCTACCACCACGTCCCATTAAAATTGTTGGCACAATGACGCTTGGCTTGTAGCTGTTATGCATTATAAACTTTTAGAAAGCCTTGAATTGTTTAATCGGATTAACTGCAATATCAGAAGAAAGTTGATTTCCTACAGATGTGATGCTGCAGTTTGTTTCATTCAGAGAGATGCACAGATGAGAAGTAAAGGAAGGCCCTGATATAAAGTTTGGGCCCTTTGTCTATTTCTGTCCCCAGATTTGATTTATGGCCCACAGGCTCCACATTGCGACGTCCTGATTTGTCAGCTGATGCGCGGGCCTGGCGGGACGTCACTTCATAAGCACTAAGGTGCTCAGGACTACAGAACGGCTCAGCTCGGTGGTCCTCAAGCTCAGTGCTGCACACTTTCGTCCCAACCAACTTGTTACTTTTAATTGAACTGCAATATCCTTTTTAAAAAGTTTATATCCCAGTTTCTGAGATTTTAATGTCAAAGCAAAAACTACAAAGCCGGCTCTGCCGCCTTTTAATTAAAATGAGCTCGTCGATGACGCTGAAACAAAAATAAACAAACACGCGACTCGTGAAGCTTTTAGTGATTTATGTTCACATAGTTGTATTTATTGTCGCGTTGCACGGCCAGTTTCTTTATTTAAAAGGAGTTCCTCTATACTCACAAATGTTCGTACTTTCGACCATTACGAAACCCACGCGCACCCCGGCGAATTCCCCCTCCAGCTGCTCGCGCTCGACCCGCCAAGTCCCTTCGGGCGCTCCGTTCCTCTACTCACCACCTTGTCTCGGCCTCTGTACGACTCCAGCACCGCCACCAGCCTCTCCGCATGACCTGCCATCGTGCACTCCGCTCACCCGCTCCAGGGGCACGAAAGCTAAGCGGACATCTGGACCCGGAACCGTCCACCGAGGATCGTGCAAGCGTAGCAGAGGCTAAACCAATCGGAGGTAAGGATGGGCGGGCGTTTTCAGCCTTATTCACCAATGAAAGCGCAACTTAGACCTCATTGGTCCGACGATATGTGGGCGGAGTCTCCAAGCGCAAAGTCCAACTCTCGGGAGGCAAACGTTAAACGAACGCCCCTGAGCGGTTCGGGATGGAGGATATGGGCGGGCGAAGTGGCCGGGAAGTTCGCTGTTAATAGCGGTAGAGGCTCTGCTTTGAGCTGGTGGATCTTAGAATATCGACGGGTCTCTGTCTGCTGCTTCAGTTTCGGGACTCTCAGCCCAGAGGAACTGCACGCAAGGTCGCACAGAATTCATCCGAATAATAAATCAGTTCTTAGTTGCTGTTGCATACGCCGCCAGGTCGTTTCATGAGTTTGATTTCAATGTGAAGCAGGTTTCAGTCTGATTTCGGAACATTACACAGCTGTGAGTCTGCTCTGCTCCGAGTGACGCTGACTGACTTATGGCGCCAGACGCTGCACACTCCGGCGCATTCACTCGTACTGATAGTCAGCTGTCCAAATGGAGATCATCCTGGGTATCCCTGGCACTGCCCACCAGTGGTTTAAGTCCTTTAGGCCAGTGGTCCCCAACCTTTTTGACAGCAAGGACCACTTTATTAGATGCAAATTTTTCCACGGACCGGTCGGGGGGTGGGGTGGGTTGGCAGTTTTATTCACAATTTACATAACATTTCTATTATTATTAAAGTTATTAAGCAGTTCGCATACGTTTGCAATCTGAGATTTTTCTTCTTTTTTTGCATATAACAAAGACATATGCTTTGCATTTGTCATTCCAACAGATTGCACATCACAAACATTAACACTGCTATCTTTTTTTCGTGTCTGCCGTTTCTATAGGAGGGTGACAATGAGTTAAATTCCAATGGATGTTTTTCAAATGTTGACAAGCAATAAGCAAAAGGTATCACTGAAAACCACAGACAACAAAAACAGCAAATAAATAAATAAATAAAAAATAAAAACAGTACAAGGAAAGTTCGAAGAAAGAGATTTTTTTACAATGTTTCTGTTTGGGGATCGTTGTGCAAACGTACACAACTGAGCTGCGACCACAAAAGCATCTGCTGAATGTACTTCGTAGTAACGTGACTTCTATAGACTCGTGTCATATGGGGAAACTGTCGGGACCGTAAAAATACTGTGTTGTAATTCTCTCTCACCTCGGTGTCTCTCCTCTCTCTGTGCCGCAAAGCCCCGCCTGCCAAGCGTTCTGAAAAGTCTGAGTGAGTCGCCGTTGCCGGCAGTTCTCTCGCGGCCCGGCTGTCAGACGGCTGCGGACCGGGGGTTGTGGGACCCCTGCTTTAGGCCACAGCCGGTCCAGCTCAGCTCAGCTCAGCACCAGTCGCTCAGCCCTCTGCTCTCGACGCTTCACCGCAGCCATGTTATTTGTAGCTTTGGGTGGCTTATCATTTATATGCAGATGATAATCTGAGGTATTTCAAAGTGTTAAAAGTGAAAGTTCATCAGGACTTTCTCGGCTCACAATTTACCTCAGGGAAACTAAAGCTTGAATCGATTAAAACTCTTTAAAATTAAATTACAACAATACCAAAGTGTTGCTACTTGGCATTATGTTTGTAAAAATCTCATCAGACCTTCCACTGCTGGGCACCTTGGTGTCGTGTTTGATTCCTGCCACTCTTACCGATCACATTCAGACTCTCCGCCCTGTCCTGTCTTCACTCTCTCCTCTCCCCTTCCATGGCTGACATGCTTGTCCCTGCGCTTGTGACATCCCATATCGACTCCTGGAACTCGCAGCTGGCAGGTGTCATCCCAGATTTGGTCAAGAGTCCTGAACAGTGGGCACCTCATGCCCATGCTGCTGCCCCTTCACTGCTCCAGCTGTCTCACATATCTAACTGTATTAGTGACCTCACATGAGTGAGCTCCTCCATCACTAGGCTCCTGTCTGCACACTGAGGTCCACCGCACCGATTCTGGCCGTGCCAAACTAACCTGACCCTTCATATAGCGCCCAGGCTTTGGATCGACCTCCGCAGATTAATCAGCCGACTCAATTCACTCTTTAATTAAACAGCATCAGACTCGTTTGTGAAGGAACCTGACGTTCTGAGCCCCCTTCAGTTGACCCTCCTTGTCTGCCCAGGTGCTCAGCGTGGTTTGGGTCACAAATTCTGTTATTCGTTTAGGGTTTGCTGTATATTTCTGTATTTTTTTTTCTGGTTTATTGTCTCACAGCTTTGTGCGTCCCATATTGATCTTTATTTAAGTGGATATTATTTGTATCGTATGAATGTAATCCTCCCTGCGTGGAGTGTGCATGTTCTCTCCGTGTCTGCGTGGGTTTCCTCCCACAGTCCAAAGACATGCAGGTTAGGTGGATTGGTGATTCTAAATTGGCCCTAGTGTGTGATTGGTGTGTGGGTGTTTGTGTGTGTCCTGCGGTGGGTTGGCACCCTGCCCAGGATTGGTTCCTGCCTTGTGCCCTGTGTTGGCTGGGATTGGCTCCAGCAGACCCCTGTGACCCTGTGTTCGGATTTAGCGGGTTAGAAAATGGATGGATGGATATATGAACGTAATGCCCACTTCCAACCATTGAGTTTCAGGAATGTTGTCGTGCGTGCAGAATGTAGAATTCTGACTATTTTTGAAAATATAATTTTATTGGTAAGATTAATCTGTTGAAGCACTGAAAAGGTGTGGCATTCTGACTTGATTTTAGATCAAAAAAATCGGGAGTGCTCTCCCCTCAACATTCTTGTATACTCAGATATGGGGATGGATATTTAAGGAGTGAACCACGTGGGCCGCCACCCAACCCAACCCGACACACACTAGAGGCACTCTGATAAAACAAAACTACTTTTATTGTTCTTCTCCACGCCATCCCTGATCCCCATAAGCACAATAGCACAATAGTAATGCTCTACTTCCTTTTCTTCTCTCTTTACTCCTCCTCCTCCTCAGCAAGCTTCATCCACCTTCCACCCGACTCTGGCTCACTGACTTCTGTCCCCCTGGCCCCTTATATAAGGCACCTGGAAGTGCTTCACGTGCTCGTTGCCCACACGGGCTCAGGAGCAGCCGCAGTGCCCCCTGGTGGCACCCCCCTGGACTCCATCTCCCATGAAGTCCTGCAGGAGTCCGAGGTACGGCTGCCATCTAGTGTTGTGTCCACACTGGCTCCCCAGGGTCTTCCATAGCAGAGGTGTCCCAACTGGGCAAGGGTCCTGGCCACCTATGACGAGCACATGACTAGGAGTCTGTTTTTATGTTATGAACATTAAAGAACCTTCAAGAGCAAATCAAATGAATAATTCAGGGAGCCATTTAAGAGTTTGTGAGTAAATGTGATAGAGAGAATTCGTTAAAAGGATTAGAACGCTTGATGGATCTCGTTTTTTGTTTTTTTTGTCTTTAGAAGTTTTATTTGTGCCGTTTTTGGGGAACTGAAAATCCACAGCAACATGAAAGAGATTCTCCCAAAGTTAGTGTGTGGTGTGCGGTGACAGCAAATCGAGTCGTAGGGCCATTCTAGTCTGAAGGGCGTGTTGGTAATGGTGACAGCGATTTAGAAATGACGCAGAGTGACTTTACTAGGACTGATGGAGAATACCGCGTTTCAACAAGATGGCGCTCCTCGTCCCTCTGCTTTGCATGTCAGACACTTTCTGACGTCAGATGGACTGGAGGAGGTCGGCCGTTTTCTTGGCCTCCACGTTCGCCACATTCGACTCCCTTGGATTTCTTTTTATGGGGATATGTGATAACGAATGTCGAGTCCACCAAACCTCGACCTTTAGAAGACTTGCAAGTGAGGATAACTGATGTATGTTACTGAAAACGAGGACGACACAATCATGTTGGTGAGGATGGCGGACGTGTTGACAATCAACAATGGCAGGCCTTCTTCTCTGTTTCTATCACAGAGAGCGACTTTATGGACACCCTGCATACTGAACAATTATTATAAAGGTGGAGCTGAACTTGGTGGGGTGGCATGGTGGCGCAGTGGTAGCGCTGCTGCCTCGCAGTGAGGAGACTCGGGTTCGCTTCCCGGGTCCTCCCTGCGTGGAGTTTGCATGTTCTCCCCGTGTCTGCATGGGTTTCCTCCCACAGTCCAAAGACTTGCTGGTTAGGTGGATTGGCGATTCTAAATTGGCCCCAGTGTGTGCTTGGTGTGTGGGTGTGTTTGTGTGTGTCCTGCGGTGGGTTGGCACCCTGCCCGGGATTGTTTCCTGCCTTGTGCCCTGTGTTGGCTGGGATTGGCTCCAGCAGACCCCCGTGACCCTGTGTTCGGATTCAGCGGGTTGGAAAATGGATGGATGGATGAACTTGGTGGACCGAAGTGAAAGTGTGCTCAGGTTATCGTGTTTACACACACACAGAGACACTTAATTCTAAAAATGTGTTTTTCTGACTCCTGGAGGTCTAAAACCCTGAGACTCCTCCAAATCTCAAAATGGACTCTTTGGAGGACTCCAGAACTTTCCCTGCACTTCGTATACAAGAAAGTAAAAAGGGACAACATGCAGATTTACTTGTAGAACTCATGGAGTGACTGAGGGCTTAGCACGAGAGATTTCACAGGACGATGCCATGAAACCCATGCTGGTGCCCGGCGCGTGTGGTGCCCCCTTGTTCAAATGTCTACTTTTCATCAGCAGACCCTAACTGACAGTCGCCTCGTTTTCATCACACTTGGCGGGTTTCTTTCTTTAATAAAAGCGAGTCAAGTCCAAAAACACTGACACCCTGGCATCTCACGCGTCTTTTAGAAAATGCCAGTGCTTTGCTGTTCGCGTCTTTATTTCTTTTCCTTGCACTGGAATGACATAACAAAGCAAAGAAAAAAAGTCAAACTGGTGGCCGCTCCTCACAGAACTCCAGAGACGGACTGTGATAAATTCTGGGCTCCCTTAACCCTAATATTTGGCTGCACAAACTTTGGAAATGAGAACTGAAACGAATGGCATCTTGTAACCACACACGAGTCCCTAAGCCTCTCTAATGGAGTTGCAGTGGGCAGCGATGTTAAGTTTGACTTTTTCTGGGTGCTGTCCCAAACTAAACCAAAGAACACCAACGCATCTTTAATTTATACACTTTTCTGGGAGAGCTGTAGGGGTGCTAATATTTTTGGCAATGACTGTTGTGGTGGTCGGCTGGGGGCTGTGCCCAGCCAGGACGCCTGGAAGGACCACAAGAGGGACTATGCCAACTACAAGAGGGCAGCCACCCTGGTTGGTATGGGGGCCACAGGAACTGCGCATGGAAGCTCAACCCTGTAAGGGTCCAGGGGGCACCCGGAGGATTGAGGAGCCCTGGACGTCAGCACTTGTGCCACACCCGGAACCAGGGTCACCCGGAGTGCCGCAGGAAGGGGCACCTGGAGCACGTCTGGGTGGGTATAAAAGAGGTCACCTTCCTCCAGTCATTGGCCGGAGTCGGGAGGAAGAGGACAAAGCTTGGGGGAGAGGAGGAGGAGGAGGAGGCCTGGACTTAAGGGTGTTTGGTGCCAGGGCACGGTGTGTTGTTTGTTGTAAACTGTGTAAATTAAAGTGTGTGTGTTGGACTTATCGGTGTCTGCCGGTCTGTGTCCGGGCTGAACGTCCACACTTGCAGAAACCATTTGTGAAAGAAGAAGTCCACACTTCGCCATCTTAATTATTAAAAAGCCATGCAAGTACGACCCATCGAGTGTGTTTCTTGAGTGCTGCCACTGACGCACAAGAGCAGAACGTACTTTGAAGATTGTAAACCAAGCCCCACACACACCTGCACTGCTCATATAAAAGTGAACGTGTCTGCTTACAATACCATTTATTTGTGTAGAGCCCAAAATCACACAAGAAGTGCCGCAATGGGCTTTAACAGGCCCTGCCTCTTGACGGCCCCCCAGCCCTGACTCTCGGCACACGATGGATTTAGAAGCACCATCGTCCAGACAGAGGGATTACTTTCCAAAGGTAAAGGTTTGAAACAGAAGTCTGTCCAAGCAGATTCATTGACATTTGAGCCAGTGATGCTCGAGAGATTTTCCAAAGCTCTTAACAGAAAGTCCTGCGTGCCCACGAATTATCACAGTTTTGTGCCAGCCATTTTGATTCAGGTACCCACGTTGGGCATGGTAAAACTGAACTGAAACTTCACAAAGGCATCTGTCTTTTGTGACATGTGTGACAACTGGGGTGGCCCAACACTTGTTAACCCTTTACAGTTCAATTCAAACGTCACAGTGCACCCCATTCATTTGATACGGGAGTCTGCCAACTCTGCCCATTCCGTCTCAATTGCAGCCTGACAAAGTTTGCACAAAGTCTCAGAATTAGCTGGCTGGAGCTGCGAAGAAGCAGCCAACTTCAGCCTCGTGATAAGATGGAGGTTGTTAAAGGCACCAAGTGGGTGTTTATTTGAAAGAACACCGTAATTAAAATCAAGTCCTCGCATTAATAACGAAGAATGTCGGGGGGGTAATTTAATTCAATCTTATCGAGAGGACTTCGATTCAGTGCAATCCACATGCAAAACTCAATGGAGAAATACAATTCAATGTATGCAAGCTTCATAAATGTGCCTGTAATGGAGATCGGGCAGGGGGCCATAAGTCCAAATTCCGAACTTACAATAAAAACAAGCCAATAAAAGAAACGCGTGACTGGCGACACGACGAGCGCCTGCCGCTTTTCTATCGTCGTTGCCTTTCCGCTTCCTGACCCTCCGTCCCTCGGTGGCCCTCCGTCTACTGCCGAACGTAACTCGCCAAGTGTTGGGACGTGACGAGCAGCTTTCACTGTCTGCGCATGCGTTTTTCTCTCAATTGGTGCGCATGCGCGACGTGGGTGCACTACAGGCGCGAAGGACAGGAGTTGACACGAAGAGCTCGATTGTCCCACGATACGCCTTTCTGAAACATTGGAAACTTGATTTTTAACAAAAATGCTTTTGTCAGAACACTTCATAAAGCAGGATGGACTGTCAGAATGTCGGCGTGAGGCGCTGGGAGCGCCAGTGGGGTGGGCGTGGCCCTCCCTCTAATCTCACAGTGGCAGGCGGCTGGGCGGGCGAACAGACGTGACTGGGCGGCGAGTCGCGCACTTCCTAAAACACGAGCGGCGCGACTCCCCTTCCTGCATTCGGAGAGGTTCGCGTCCAGTGGTGTTGTCGGGCACAGCAAGAAGAAAAGCACTGCCACAATGTTCCAAAGTATCCGCAGCTTCACCGTGCACCTGGACGGCGGCGATGACGCGGTGTTTCGGCGCGGGGAGCCGCTGACCGGCGAGGTGGTGCTGGAGCTGGCCCGTCCAATCAGGGTGAGGTCCTTATCCGTGACAGTGCGAGGAGATGCCACGGTGCACTGGCTGGAGAACCGCAGCGTGGGCATGAACATCGTCTACAACGACTACTCGGACAGCGACAACTACTTCAAGAAGAGGCGCCACCTGATTCGAGGTTAGTGCCCTCCGCTCCTGGGCCGCTAAACCGCACGGGTGTTAGGAGGCAATGCAGCTCACACTGGGCACCTAGACGGGTGACTGTGCTGTAGATGTCACCCAGACCGATGTAGCCAGCCACCAGTGATGATCGTACTTTAATGTGACAGCCCTCCTGGGTTGCGTCCATCCATTTGTTCATCCCTGAACCGACGCTAGCGCACATTCCTAGGCAGTGTGGTGTGAAAGTGCTAATTTACAGAGGACAGAGAGATGAGCGGTGACCGTGCGCCGTAAAGCACCGAGGTGTCCTGTCCAACAGTGACATCTTACAGAGGGACACCAGGGAGTGCCCAGGGGGCTGAGGGAGACCACGGCAGAGGCGCACGAGTTGCATTTACTCATTTGCTAGGCCATTTATTCGTTTATTTCGAATGTTTCTTTTTTTAAACGGTTTTCTTGTGACATCTGCTCAAGTACTTTGTGCGACATTCTTTGTGTGAACGCGTGCGACAGAAACAAATGTTGATCGCTTGTAGCAGTCTGTCAGAAGGCGCTAGAAAACAAGGCCTGCCTGGCTCTTTAGGGACCCCAGCGGTGCTCTGCAGGGCATGCGGTTAGTCGCACGTATATCATAGAAGGAAAAGCGGGAGCTGGGTGGTTGGCACATGTGGGGCACGTCATGATGAAGGGGGGACTGGGCTCGTAAAGATCAACGATGCTTCAGTTTTGGGGCTAAAGCCTCGGAAACCAACCCCGCTAACGACGCCAGCGGTCAGTCCAGAGGGTCTCTCCTAACAAAGCTGCATGCAGACACCCGACCGTGCCACCCGGTGCTGTGCGTGTCACCAAGTGTCGCCTGTTAGCGAGAGCGAGTGCGACTCCCACTTGGCCGTACGATCATCAGATTTTATTGTGCTGGCTTCGTAAAGTACACGGGTCAGACCGGTTTGTGTTTTCCCCAAGGTGGCATTTTATTCACGGCTGGGGGGTCCCCCTGGTACAACTGGTAGCGCGGGGCTGGGCTCGACTCCACTCGTCGGCGGAGCTTGCAGAACAGGCCAGTCCGTTTTTTTAAAAAATGCTCTTTTGGTCGCCTAGCAACGCGTGCCCTGGACGGCCTCATTGGCTGATCGCGAGCCCGCACCTGTCAGCTCGTCAGGCTGCCCGTCCGGTGCCCACTTTCCGCCTTGTGTCTCTTTCGGTCTGACGCTTTTCTCCGTTCTTTTCTTGTCGTTTTTTACTTTCGATTCTCCGGTGAGTCTCCGAGGTCCGCTCTGCGCTATTCATGTTTTGATTGTCATTTCGTGTCACGCACTGGTGATGTGTAAGTCGCTTTGGATTAATTCTAAGTCCTGAGAACCCCAGCTCTGAATTCTGGGGACCTGCTAGGGGCTTGTGGACTGGGCTTGGAGGAGCCCGGTGGCGTGGAGGTGCAGCGCTGGACAGCAAACGACCACCTCCGTCTGGCAACGCTTTGGGGGCAGCGGCTGAGGCTTTGACTGGCAAGCACAAGGCTACCAGTTCAAGCAGCCCTCACTCTCCTGGTGGCTTTATGCCCGTCCGCCTTGTCTGCTTTCGTTCGTGTTTGCCCGCCTGTGTCCGGTGGAGTAGTTAAAGGTAGTCCTGCTGAATGCCACTACAGCTCTACAGTATATAGCGCCTTTCCTGAAGGGTGACCTTTGGGCAGAAGCCTGTTTATCTGTGAATGACCTCCACATGACTTGTGGTCAGTACGGGCCCCCACTGATGTGTCCACAGCACTTGAAAGGCGCTATACAGTGTTAAGTCTAATGACGTCACCTCCAGTGTGTACACCAGGCTGCTTATCCAGGAATGCCATGTGTAACGCTGAGTGCCCGGCAGCTCCTTGTCCAGCGAGAGGAGTTTGGCCCGTCCAGCTTTGGCATCCCTCCAGCATGGCACAGATGCCACACTTTTGAGAGTTTGCTCTGTGTATTCAAAAAGTTGTTGACAAGTCTGCGGCGGGCTACGTGACAGCCCCCTGATCTAATCTAGACGCACAGATGACTGGCACGTACGGTGGTCCTCTATCAGGCGCACCACAGCGCTTGTGTGAAGGGAGGCGCTATGCGAAGCCACTAGAGGGTCACGTCGGCACGTTTGTCACTTGTCATCAGACTCTGCCGTTGACTTGCATTTTGGCCGTGCCAACTGAGTTGGACGACTGGCCGTCTCATACCCGCCTTCTTATGCCCCTCTGCTTTCTCTCTCTCCTCATTCTGTTCTGCTCAGTGGAAACTGCTGGCACCTTGCTGGTTAACTGGCATTGTTGCCACTGTGTTGGACTTAAGCGCCTCTTCATCTGCCGTCTTGTCAGTCAGTCATTGTCCAGCCCGCTATATCCTAACACAGGGTCACGGGGGTCTGCTGGAGCCAATCCCAGCCAGCACAGGGCGCAAGGCAGGAAACAAACCCTGGGCAGGGCGCCAGCCCACCTCAGGGCACACACACCCACACACCAAGCACACACGTTCTAACCTGCATGTCTTTGGACTGTGGGAGGAAATCCACACAGACACGGGGAGAACATGCAGACTCCACACACCCGGGAAGTGAACCCAGACGGATCTCCTCTACCACTGCGCCACCGTGCCACCCCTGCCGTCTTGTGCTCATGTAAAATATCTAAAAAGAGGCAGTGGTGGGTATTCTGCAGGACAGGTGAGCCTGGGTGTGGGTTTGAGTGACCAGCAGTGTGAGGGTGGAGGTCCTCATGTCCTCTAAAGTGTCACCGTCTAGTGGTGACAGGCCTGCCTGCTGCTCCCCCCCTCTACAGATCTGGCAGTGGTCTTCATACTGGCACAGATGTGCGCCTGACACCTGCCTTTGTAACAGGAATCCCCTCTCAATGTCCTCAAATCACTCTTTGACCAGGACCACCGGACCGTCTATCCTGGCTCACCTGACGGTCTCCGTGTCCCATCAAGCCAGGGAGACCTGATCCGGAGTGTGACGTCACTTTGGTTTTTACCTCTCTTGTAACTTTCACTTTCTCTTTCATATGAAAATGTGCTACAAAAAGAAAATGGATCTGGTGATGGGGTCCGCACCTTTAGGGCACCAGTAGGTGGAGTCATCAGTAAATGCCCCCCCCAACTTCACCTTCTGCCCATCTTAAATGGGTCAACTTGCCATTTTTGTCCATTCAGTCGCCCATAATGACAACGTGAAAGTAGGTGTTCAGAAATTCAGAATCAAAGTCACAAATCTCCCATTCCAGTAAGTTTTAAGCGCCGTCCAAATGGGGGTCTTCTTGGCGCATCTCTACAAGCTTGGCATACTTGGATTTGGCTGCTAATCCCATTCTTCCCGGCAGATCCTTTCAAATTCTGGTAGATTAGATGGGACGGCCATCTCCCGGTCTCTCCACACGTCTTCAATATGCTCTTTGGCAGAGCCACTCCACTCGGACACTTGTCCCCATGCCACTCAGTGCTGTCTTGGCCGCATGCTTTGGGCCATTGGACTGGTGCTGTGCACTCTAGACAAGGTGTTCTCCCTGCCACCACAATGGAGGTGACATCAGGTCCTTGGAGTTCTGCTCAAAGACTTCTATTTTTTGTCACATCAGACCAGAGAATCGTTTCCCTGTGCCCTGAGTGTCCTTTAAGTGCCATCTTAAGTCTTTCACTCAAGAGCAGCTTCCATCTTTGCCACTTTAGCGTAAGCACCTGACTGATGGAGTTCAGCTGAGATGGTGGACCTCATATCTCAGCAGAGGACTTCTGAAGGTCCCTTAGAGTGACCATTGGGTCCTTGTCCGGTTACTCAGTTACTCTAGGAAGAGCCCTGGTGGTCCCAAACGTCTTCCACTTCACAGTTGTTGAGACCACTTGGGGGGACTCTTGCCGCACCACAATTTGACAGTGGAGGTCTACAGAGAGATCCTTGGACTTGACGCTTTGGGTTTTGTGAATTGTGGGACCCTCTATGCGAGTGTTGGATCAGAAGTAGAATATCGACTTGTGTACTGATGCCAGGTGTCGGACCCCAGTACCAAGTAGCGCACAACTCTATTGGCCAGCCTCCCTGACGACTCCCGATCGCGTCCAAGGGTCTTCTTTCACTTGGTGACGTCTACGAGGCGACCGGGCAGGCGTCATGGCGAGTGTCGAGGGATCAGGGTGCCAGGGGGGTTGAGCTGACGTTTGCTTCTGGTCCTGACAATCCTAAAATGCCAGTGCTGTGCCATTCTGGCACGTGGGCTTTACGGCGGCCCCCCGTCTACACACAGGTACAGGGGTGTCTTTCTATTCCATTAGCTCCTGTCAAGTTCTAGAAACATCTAAAGGAGAAGGGAAGGGTCCGAATACGTCCTGTCTGGTCACAAATCGTCACTTTGTCCCCACCAAGTGTGCAGGGAGTGTTGGGGTCTCGGTGCTTTACAGCTCCACTCACCCTAATCTGGTGTTTATCTAGAAGTTTCTTTTTTGTTTTCTTTGCTGCTGCTTTCCTCTTTCCGGGCTGTTGACCCCTGCGGTGCTCAGGTGTGTGTGGGGGTCCCACTTTGATGATGATGATGATGATGATGATGATGATTTCTGTGATGGACGCACCTGCACATTTCACTTTTTGGGCTGCCACCCTCCTCACTGGTCACCTCCATGACATTTAGCACTTTGCCCGCTGGGCACACGCTGGCCATTTATCGAGCTTCCTTTTCGTTTTGGTTGAGTGTTTCATGTTGAGATCCTGCCCTCCTCTGGCTGTACTTTGCCTTTCTTGTCACTGGTGCGGGCCCTCCAGCGTCACCGTCATCGTCCCGCGGCTCCACTTGTGTGGACAGGCCTGGCACATTGATGCCTGTGGCCACATGTCACACTAGATGGGCATCAACAACATTTATTTCTAGAGGACATCTTCATACAAACGACGCGACTCAAAGTTCTTCACAAGATGAAGTGAAATGGAAGTTAATATAAAACAGAAACAGGTAGGAAACAAAGGAAAAGGTGACATCAGGTGGCCAGGAGGACAGAAAAAACAAACAAAAGAAAACTCCAGTTAGGCCGGAGAACAGAACCAAATGGGCAGCGGTGCCAAGGCATCGAGATGCTAAACCCACATGAAGTCTACCTGGCGATGCCAGCCTCATGACGCGACAGAAAAGCAGAAGGGCAGACACAGAAAAAGAAATCCATCAGATGACTCCTGCCTGGAAGAATGAGAAGGTTTAATGACGAGGGACACATTCACCACTGTCACCGCTGCAGACGGACCCCCACATAGACAGACAGGTTGATTTGTGATTATTATTTATTACAAATCAATACACAGAAAGGCGAGGTGCGCTCCAACACGTGGCGTCAGGCAGACCGACACCCCACTGCTCCCCTCGGCCCGCAGCCTCTGACTCTCAGATTGTCTCACCCTGTAAGTGAACTCTGATACTTAGCTTGACGAGAGGAGTCGCAAAATCAACTGGAAAGTTCTAGCAAATTCTAGAAAAAAACAACCCGATGTAAAGCCGTGAGGTGGTGAAAAGCGGACAGACAGGCGGACAGACGTTGGATTTCTTACAGAGAGAGACTGGGCCTTGTGATTGTGCAGTTGAGCACACAGCGAGTCCGGCTGCTCTTCACGCCTGCACTTCGTCACCAAACAGTGGCAGTGTGACGTCTGTGACGTCTGACCAACACCTTAACGACATTCCAGAAGATTCTTCCAGTGAATGGCAGTTGAGCCCCTCGGACTGATAGAGACGCGCCTCCTGTGCCGTTTCAGGTCAAGTCGGACCCTCGTGCTTCACACTTCCTCCTGGTTTTTTTGGTTGCTGTGCTGCTCCACACTTTTGGCCCCACTGAGTGCAGACACCGTAGGGTCCTGGGGGTGCAGGTCCTCTTCATGCCCCCCCCCATTTGTGCCCCTGGGTCCACTCCGGAGGCCTTTTATTTACAACTGTGTGGCATCCAGAAGCAGTTGGCACCCCCCTCAAAAGTAAAAGTGCCAAAGTGGCTCTGCAGGGCATCCGACCCTCTGTTGGTTTATCTCTGAGCACCGATCTGTGACGTCCCCCTGGCGTCCTGTTTTTTAAAGACCCTCGCTGCCCTTTGAGGTTTTCCTGATCTGTCACATCCTGCCAGGTCGCCTACCGGACTTTAAAGGCGCTTTGGCTCTTCGTCAAGTGGTGGCTCTCCAAGTACGACTTAGGAGTTGTTAAGAGTGCCACGTGGTAGGGGGTCTGACACATCGAGCCTGCCCGCCACCAGCTGTCCCTCTCTGCAACGGCGTATGACAGCCAGGATAACTGAGCCACCTGTCAGCAGGGAAACAACTGGACCAGGACCTCCGACTTTCCAGGGGTCCCACTTTGTGTGAATTTCAGTGGGAAAATACACAGTGCACACCAAAAAACAAAAGCCATCCAGAAGTGTGCGGAGAGGTGTACACAAATGTCACTTTAGAAATCTCCTTTAAATGTCCTGCCCGGAAACACCATACATGGGCTATGCTAATGAGCCTCATGCATATGCAATCACAACGGATGTGCGCTTCGCTTGGGGCTCGTCGGGCCACTCAAAGTTGTGACTGCGCGTCACATGTGAGTGCAACACAAAGTCACCCAGAATTGGCGTCTGAAGTGTAGCTGGGCAGGTGGCACCTGATGGGCGACCAGGACTGGGTAGAGCCCACCCGCCCAGCTTTGATGAGTGAGAGTGACAGTTGTCATTTTAGGGCTGACTGCGTCACTGAAATAAAAAATAAATAAATGAAGAAGTAAAGAAATAAACACCCAAAGAAACAAGCAGCCAAAGCAAACCCCATGGCACTCGCAGTTACTGACGTCCAAATGTCACGTAATGTCACACGTCACAATCCATCTGACGTTCCTCCACATGCACTGGAGCAGAGGGTGTGCAGAAATCCGTTTGCCCAAATCTGAGGGGGCAGAGCAGGTCAGCCGAGGGGGGGGGGGGGGGGCACTGGGTAGGCGATTTTGTGCTTGAGCCCCCTGTGACAGTCCCAGCTGACATTGATCCTCCATTGATGGATTAAAGGCCAGAAGTCCACGTGACCGTCATCATCATCATCAAGTCCTTCCATGAGAACCCTGAGTACCATGAGGACTGACTGAGGTCATTGATGTGAGGGGGCTGGTCAGGTGGTCTCGTGGCCTCGGACCCCCTGCAGATTTTATTTTTCCTCCAGCCGTCTGGAGTATTTTTTCTTTTTTGTTTTTTCTGTCCTCCCTGGCCATCGGACGTTACTCTTATTACTCTTATGTTAATTAGTGTTCCCATATTGTAATTTTTATTTATTTTGTCTTTGTTCTCTTTCTTCATCATGTAAAGCACTTTGAGCTCATCATTTGTATGAAAATGTGCGACAGAAATAAATGTTGTTGTTGTTGTTGCAAGCCCCCTCTCTGAAGTGCATTCCTGGCTGTGCCCGCCTCTTCCTGTGGCGCAGGGCCCGGTTCAAAGTAAACAAGTTCTGAACAATCGCCAAGCACAAAAGACACTGCAGGCGTGAGCACAAACTCGTGAGCCACAGATGGGTCTTAACGTGGGGGGGTCTGGTGGGCGATGGAGTGGGGAGTGTAAAGAGATGCCTGAATGCCAAGTGCTCTGGACTGGCATCAGAACTACAAGTGCTCTGGTACGGCCCGGGTCAGGCCTGGTCACCCATTATTGAAACTTTTTGCTGTTTTTTTTTTAATACTTTATAATATTGTCGGGCGGCATGGTGGCGCAGTGGGTAGCGCTGCTGCCTCGCAGTTGGGAGATCTGGGGACCTGGGTTCGCTTCCCGGGTCCTCCCTGCGTGGAGTTTGCATGTTCTCCCCGTGTCTGCGTGGGTTTCCTCCCACAGTCCAAAGACATGCAGGTTAGGTGGATTGGCGATTCTAAATTGGCCCTGGTGTGTGCTTGGTGTGTGGGTGTGTTTGTGTGTGTCCTGCGGTGGGTTGGCACCCTGCCCGGGATTGGTTCCTGCCTTGTGCCCTGTGTTGGCTGGGATTGGCTCCAGCAGACCCCCGTGACCCTGTGTTCGGATTCAGCGGGTTGGAAAATGGATGGATAATGTTGTTGATTATTTTTTGATTTGTCATCTATTTGTTTAAAACTCGTTTATATTAATATGGATTCTTGATGGTTATGTGCCCTTCGCAGCTTAATAAAAGGATAAGTGACCGTGTCTCCATCCGCTCTGCAACGTCTCTGTCATTCCAACAGAGGGTGCATCACAAACAGTTTTAGTAATAAAATACACTGCACTTGTCATTCCAACAGATGGCGCATCACAAATATTAACACTGCTTTAACAAATCCCATACCAAACAGCATATAACAGAGACATGTGCATTGCGTTTGTCATTCCAACAGGTGGAGCATCACAAACACTTTCAGTAATGCCTGTTACTACTACAATTGTTTGTGGTGCACCATCTGTTGGAATGACAACTGTGATGCACTACAAAACATATTCCAACAGATGGCGGTGAGGCGCCAGTGTTAGCACGGAGGTCCACGTTGATCGGTTAGATCTTAACCCGTCTCAGAGGGGCAGCACAGCAAGTGCACCCCCACCCACCTATACACCCACAGAGAGCAGAGGCGGAGCCCTCTGACCCTGCAGCTATAGGCCCCACCCCCAGTGCTATTTAAGAGCCCGCCCAGCGGTCCGTTCCAAGGCTGCTATGACGTGAACTTCAACTCGTGTCTCATTTTCAATTCTGTCGTGTTTAAAAGAATTAGGATTGGGGGCTGCAGACCGGCTTGTCTTGCTTTCGTATCTTTTTGACTCCACTTTTCTCTTTGTTTCTTTTTTTGACTATTTTGTTGTTAATAAATCTTTCAAATTGTTGCTGCTTCGGGGCCAGGGGTTTTCCGATGGGTCCTCCCCTCCCTTGCTCGTCTTGAGTTTTGTACCGAGACGCCGTTTGGCCGCCACTCTCTTTAAACTCTCTGCCGTTCCGCTCAGTTGGTACTGTAAGTAATTGTAATGATGGCGGAGACACCACAGGGGATCTTCACTTCTTCAATGTGATTGAGACTTCAGCTGCAGGTCACAGAGGTTTGGTCCAAAGTGATGAACTTTCAGCTCTGCACTGGTCGACCCCTGATGTGGTGACCCTACAGGCCACACCCCTAGCAACCACATCAAGATGGCAGCACCCATCGTTACTAACGTGGCATCCGAAAAGGTGCAAAACAAAAGTCATCTGCAGTCAAGGAAGGAGCGCAGAAAGGACGACACACCCCAGCAATGACCTGTGGAGCTCCAGAAGAAATGAAGACGGAGATCCGACAAAGACCTTCACGTGCCGCGTCTCACCTAATAGAGAAACACGAGACGCGCACCGAAACAAAACTCCATCAGAACGGAACACAACCCCCCGAAGCCGAACCCTCCTGACATCGGAAAAACACACAAAGGGGCGCCAAGACAAGTGGAGTGGCATCGGGCCCTAGCGAAGCGTCACGACCGCCATCTTGAGGATGATGGAAAGCCGGGCAGACGTATTGGGCACCTGAAACAAAGACCACCGAGAAGAACCAGTCAAAGCGGCTCCCCCCGACCTGCCGTCGCTGCCTCTGCCTAAAGGCTCCACAAGGTGGGCACATCAGCCGCCATGAAACACTCACTAGTGGGTCACCCCAAGAAAACACGCGTCACGCCGGGGGCCACTGGCATTTGTAGAGAGGTGACGCCATTACAGGCGACTAAAGGCTTTGATAAAGTGCACCTCGGATTCTGTGGGTGGGCAGTGTGGCGTAGTGGGGGGGGGGGCGCTTTGCTGGTCTCCATTTGGGCTGTCCTGGCACTCGGTGGGCAGAGTTTTTGTGTTGCTGTGTTTCGGAGGTGGCAGTGACAGTTCTGAGATGAGGCCCACTCCTGTCCTGTCCTGTGTCTTTTGTCACCACCCACCGCACGTCCAGTGTACCTGGAAGGGGGTCTCGCTTTGACTTGCCCTTCTTCCTGTTGTCTTGGAGACTCGAGGCGTTTGTCAGATAAACAGCCCACTGAGAGCCATTCAGAGACAAAATGTTGTTGCTTTGGACTTCGAGCCCTGAGGCTGTGGGTTCAAATCCCACCACTGACCCTGAGCGACTCACCTCACCTGCCTGTGCTCCCCCAATACGAAGAGAACTGATTGTGTGTCGGTGTGCCGAGTCCCCCTGGCTAAAGATAATAATACGTTGGGACCATCTGGACGAGGACAGGCCACTCAGCTCACCGGCCCTGTCCACGTAACTCCTCTAAAGTGACATCAAGTCGAGTTCTGAAGGACCCTAATAGAATTCTAATAAAGTAATACATTCTTCAGCGCTCTCCGTCTCACTCCATGATAGAACAACACAGAACATGAAGGACCTGCCAGATGGTCCACCAAAACTGTCTCTGCTTGAATCTGTCCTCTCAGTGATGTATGACACCTCAAAGAAGAAGGCACACAATCTGAAAATGGAGAATGACGTGGCACCCTGGCACAGCTCCCTTCTGGCTTGTGTGCCCAGGCGAGCTCGAGTGACCCGGTCCGACCCGCAGCGAGGCCTAAGTGAAGCTGGCACTCAGTTTCTAGGAGCGATTAAACATACCAAACCATAAGGAGACATTTCCAGAGCGGAGTATGAAGTGTGTGTGTGTGTGTGTGTGTTCACGTGCTCTTATTAGTGAGAATCTGACCGTCGACACGTAAACGGCTCTCAGTTCGCACCAAGTATTTCATATTTTAACTGTGGCTTGAACCTTTCCAGTCATATTATTATTATTATTATTAAATTGGATTTTATTTGTTATAAAGAGCCAAGCTTGACCACAAAACGAGCCAATCGCACGAGAAACACGACAATCCGTGAAGCCCATTCGACTGCTGAGAGACAGACCCCGTCTTCAACGGGGCCCCCTACACGGTGCCAGGTCTTTCCCTGAGCTGGGTGAGGTGATCGGCCACCGGGTGGCGCCCGCGCTCCTTTTCGGGACGAGTGCTCCAAGTAAACATGTTTTCGACTTAAGGAACGAGGAAGTGCTCGTTGGTGGAGCTCCGTGTTCTCCTGTTGCTGTCTTTTTTTTTGTTGTTGTTATTAAATCCCCCGAGGCGGCGATAAGCCGGCTGATAAATGTGCTATTTGCACAAGCCGGGCGCTGCGCCCCACATTCGGAGCGTGCCGAGGCGGGTTGGCCAGTTCAGTTTACTGGGTTACTGCTGTCCCTGTTTATCGTGTGCCGTGTGTGTGTGATGTCCCCATGTGTCCCTTTCTTCTTATAGTCCCTCGATGCTTCTCAAGTCCAGTCTGACAAGTTCAAGGCACGGTTTGTCTCTTGCGCACGCGCACTGGACTTGTTTTGCTCGCTTCTCTGCTCATCAACGAGCCCCACCAAAGCATCTCGAGCTCCTCGGCGATTGGCTGTACAGGCCCCGTGCCATCATTCCGTGGTCTGCGATTGGTCAAGAGTTTTGTTGCCACGCCTACCATTCGAAGGTGTTAAAGGCGCCCGCACTGGTGGCTGACTTAGACGAGAGAGCCCAGCGGCGGCCACAAGAAGTTTGAGTTGGGATAGCAAAAGGCAACCGAGCGCTTCCACTGACAAAACAGCATGTTGTTCGAGCAGCTGAAGAAGTTCCGCATCGTCCTAGAGAGCTCCGAGGACGGCACCCCGCCGGTGTTCAGCAGCGGAGACGTGCTCTCCGGCCGGGTCTTACTGGAGCTGAGCAGAACTTCCCGGGTCACGTCCCTGAAACTGCACGCCGTGGGCTACGCGAAGGTCCACTGGACCGAGTCCCGCAGCGCCGGCTCCAGCTCGGCGTACACCCAGAACTACAGCGACGAGGTGGACTTTCTGAACCACCGGGAGACGCTGCTACAAGCAGGTAAGACCGGGCTGGGCTCGGTTGGGTTCGCCGTGTGCCCCGAGACCCCGGCGGTTGGCTGACGAGACGAGAAAAGCAGGCGAGCCGCGTGTGAACTCGCCGAGTCCTTTCGTTCGCCTCGTCAAGTCCGGTCGGGCGCCTTTCGGGAGTCTCGGCGGCTCTTGAGGTTCCTCCCTGGCTTTAGTGCTGACTTGGCGTTTCGTCCGAGCCGACCTCCTTATCTTTGCCTTGTGATTCTCGACCGTCTTCCTTGTGGACTTGGAGCCCGTGCGGCCGTCGAAGTGAAGCGGTGGTCCGGACTCGAAATTGACGGCTCGACGCTTTTTCTTTTTCTTTTTCAGAGGACAATAATGAGCCCAAAGTGCTGCAGGCAGGGAGACACGAGTTCCCCTTCAGCTTCCAGCTGCCAGAAGAGTAAGTAACTGGACAAGAGTGAGTGGGAGAGGGAGTGGGACTGTCACCCCCAGTCCGCTTGAATGACCTGAACACTGACTGATGGGCAATGAGGAAGAGGAGGATGAGGATGATTGGATATTGAATGGATGTGTCAAGGATTTGGGATATGAATGACTGTACTGAAGCAGAACTAACGTGAGGACTGGGGTTGCCATCTTTGTGTAGATAGCATTGAGGTCACTTTAAGGGTCACTTTATGTTGTGGTTTTGTTTTTATTTTCCTGCAGCACCCTGGTGACTTCCTTTGAAGGCAAACATGGAAGCATCCGGTATGCAGTGAAGGTGAAACTGCATCGGCCCTGGTGTACCGTGAAAAAGATCAAACAAGAATTTACTGTAATCGAGCCAATCGATATCAACACCCCGGCACTGCTGGTAAGAGCCCCCCGTGTTCAGTGTCGTGTGTGTGCCCCCCGTGTTCAGTGTCAGTCTGTCCGAGTTTGTGTTGTCTGCGTGTGTCGTACACAAAAACAGGCCATTCAGCCCAACAAGCTCGCCAGTCTGAGTTTGGGGGGGGGGGTGAGTCCTGCAAGTCCTGCTGGCCCCCACACTGCTCAGTCACTTATTCCATAAGTCTGTGGTGAAGAGAAACGTCTGTCTCTGCGTCCTGATGAAGTCATTTTAACACCACGTGCTTTAAAGTGGTCAGACGTGACCAGCATGTGCCCAAGTGGCTGAGACTGGTCAGCGTTTTCAGTTTAAGTGGCCGTCCCCCTCCTGGTTCCTGTTTTAGTTCTTTATCACCCGTCTTGCCCATTCTCAGGGTTATCCGTTCTATTGAGCTCTAACCCTGTCCCAGACTTACTCCTGCCCTGTGCCCCCCGCTCTCTGGGATCGGCTCCTGTGGTCCGTGGGGAACGGATGAACCCCCGGATGCTGTGCCCGCCCTTTATTGTGTGCATCCCAGAGTCCTCAACAAACAAGTGTGATGTTTTCTTTATTTTGTTAGGCACCCCAGGCTGGCGCCAAAGAGAAGATGGCACGTCTACTGTACCGCAATATTGGACAGGTGTCTTTGACTGCTAAGATTGACAGGAAAGGCTACACTCCAGGTAGGAGGCAGAACCCCGGAAGATGACGCCAGCGGCCCCCCCGTTCAGATGTGAACCTTGAATTGACCCCCCTGTGTGCCTTTCTTGCATTTTCAGGTGAAATGATCCCCATCTTTGCCGAATTTTACAACTCCACCTACCGCAGTGTTGTCCCCAAGGCTTTCATTACCCAGACACAGACTTTTATTGCCCGGGGGACAATGAAGCAGAAGAAGTCTGTGGTGGCCACCTTGAATGGTGACACCATCGGTGCCAAAAAGCGAGATACCTGGCACGGCCGGGCAATCAAAATCCCTCCAGTGGGCCCGTCCATTCTGCAGTGTCGCATTATCAGGGTGGAGTACAACCTGCGGGTGAGTAACTGCGTCGCTGAGGGTCTCGGGTGGACTGTGGGGCACAGGATGGCATTTGACATTGCATTGTGGTTTTGCAGGTGTGTGTTCATGTTCCTGGCACATCCAAACTTTCTCTGGAGCTGCCTCTGGTAATTGGCACTATCCCCCTTCACCCCTTTGGGAGCCGGACCTCCAGTGTCAGTAGTCAGTACAGCGTCAACCTGGAGTGGCTCCGCATGGCCATCCCCGAGCAGCCTGAGCGTAAGTTTGCAGCTCAATGTCCTGTAATTAGAAACTTGGGGGTCTTTTGTGCCCCTAACATTTGTGTTGGGGTCTTTGCAGCTCCACCAGATTACAGCGCCATTGTGTCGGATGAAGAGGCGGAGCAGCACATGACCCCCCCTCAGGCCGAGGAAGACATCACCGGGGTCCTGGAGCGACCCTACTTCGCTTATGTGCAAGAATTCCGGTATCGGCCTCCCCCCGTCTACTCAGAGGTAAGAGGCCAGTCGAGACCCCCAGCCACCTTCACGAGCCCGGGCTTGTCTTGTACCGATGACCAGCTGATTATTGGCCCCCTTTGGATATTCACCCCCCCCCCCCAGGTGCTCCCCTTTTGCGAGTAATAAAGTGAAGCTTACAAGGTGGTCTGCTTCTCCCCCCCGCAGACCTGGACAGTCCGTATTGGGAAGGTGACCCACTTGTCACCTCCTGCCGTCACCCATCAGATTGCTGCGGTGCAGGAAGTGAGGTCAGCAGATGGCTGATACAGAATTGCACGAGTGTGCAGCACGCGGGCACAGGATTGACTTCACCCCAGTAAACAACGTGCTGGCTAGAGTGGCGCTGAGCTCATCCATGTGACTGTGCCCAGCGTTTTAATGTTTGTCAGACCTGAAGCCACAAGCGGCACGATGTCACAAAACCAAAGGCTGCGGTTTTTTGGTTTCTATTTTGAATCCTGGTAGTTGGCCAATGCCAACTTATTCACCCACTTACTTGGCACTTTGTTTATCGTGATGCCATGTTGCATGTTTGGACATGCAGGTTAGAAGGAAAGTCACTGCACTCTGTACCCATAATGGGGGGGGGGGCTGCTAGTGTTAGTGTTCGAGTGGGCACTGCAGGGTGTGTAAGAAAGTGGGATGTCAGAGTGGCACGGCTCCTGTACCAGCCCTGCAGATTTAATTATTCCAATGTTTAAAACCATACAGAGAGACCCTCCCGTCACCCTTGAAGCCCCCCAGATCTCTTGTGTGTGCCCCTTGTGATGACAGCCATCCAAAGAAAGCTCCGGCCTGTCGGGGGTCCCTCACCTCCTGTTTTTATGAGGCGGCCTAAGACCCCTCACCCTTTTGAAATATGAAGGGACCGCCTATGGGGTTCAGCTGGCAGACCCCTTCTTGTAGCACTTGGATGGCCCACCCTGTGCAGACCCCCCCCAGTGATGTACTCTTCTCTTTTCTTCGTTGGCAGGTTGACCCCAACCCTCAGGGCTCCGCTATCAGACGCCGCTGCATGACCTGCTGAGCGCCCAGTCGGAGGCTGCGGGTAGCGGCGCCAGTCAGACCTTCTTTCTTTGAAGAAAGGTGCACTTGTGTACCCACTTGAACTCGGATGCAGGGGCGGACGTCCTGTGTGGGCACAGGCAATGCCCCCTGTGCTGTGACTGAAGCAGACTGCTAGACGCTTCTGCGATTCTGTCCTTTAAAAGTTGGTAGTTGAACCGACAATTTGCCAAATGAAACCTGGGAGTGGAGGACGAGAGGAGAAAGCCATGCCAGGGCGGGTGCAATGCAGCACTTGGTCTTCACAACTTGCCTTCCCCCGCCAGGGTGCCTGGCGTCTTCGGCCGAGGGTGGCACATCCCTGGTGGTGTATCCTGTTTCTTTTTGAAACTCTGGTGCTGTGGGACAGCAGGAATTTTGCCATGGGGACGGGTGGCTGTTCTTGGTGATGGCACCACTTTGGTCTTTACCTCAAGTGCCAATTATAGGGCTACACTTGCTTCAGGGATCCTGTGCCAGCTTAACAGTTGTCATTGTAGGCAGTGGCACAATTCACTGTGGTGCCTACACAATGCATGAAGTGCAGCAGGCTTTGGAGAAGAGGGCATTGCCAGGCTGCTGTGCAGGATCTGGGTGCCAGTCTGTTCCTGGTTTCTCCCAGGGGTGATGCCCTAATTTCAGTGCCACCATGTCGGAGGGCTTGTGGATCTTTGCATTTCTTGAGGTGCCTTTCACTTGACACATTCCAGCTTGTTGGCGGTCGGGCTGTGATTGGGAGCCCCTCAGGGTGGCACGCAGCTCGGACTCCATGCCTTATTTATGTTCTTTACATGAACGGATGGAGAAAATGAACACCAAAGGACTCGTTGTTGTTGTTGTTTGTGGTTTTTGTCTTTTTGTAAACATTTTTAATAAAGCCAAAGATCAGTGTGCCCGCTTCTGTGTCTGTGTGTGGTGCAGGTGCCCTTTTGCCAGGTGTGATTCACTCCTCACATTCACCCATGTTCTCTGCTCCACGTTTGGTTTCAAATGGTAGAAGGGGAACCTGCAGTTGGTACGATGGCACAGGGGTGACCACCCACTGATGGGCGCAGGCAGAGAAGGCCCCTCAGTTGGCTCTCCCTTACCCTCAAAGAATCTGCAGAGCATAGCTTGGCCTTTTGGGGGCGCAGTGTTTAGCTGCAGGTTGGCACTCCTGTTCCTTTTACATGGGCTTCTCATGTATGGGTGTGCCATTTGATGGACTGGCATTGGTCTGCCTTGTGGCCCATTCTGCCCCGGGTTTGAAAACATATGGAGAGTCAAACAAGTACCTGCTGAAAGTGTGGATTGGCCCTGGTGACTGAGGGGTATCCGACACACTTGGCTGTGCCCTGCTACTCTGCCCGTGCCCACTGTCCCACGTGTCTTGGCCACCTTAGATGGCCTTGTCCTCCATTAGCCCTGCGCACATCACCACACATGCCTTGTGACGAGACTTCTAGTGACGTTGGGGACGGCGAGGCCCTGCCCCCGGTGTGAGGCGCTGTGCTGGCCCTTATCGGGCTGTGCCTTGAAGCTAAGAATAGAGTGGCACAAGAAAAACAAGCTGGCGCTGGGCGGCTTCTGAGAACTTGGCTGGCTGGAGGACCAGGTGTCTGCCTTTCTGGAAGGAGCTGGACGGGGTGCCGTGGTAAACAGTCGGCTAATGAAGGCCGTGCCAGCTGTCGAGGGGCACCATACTCTGAGATACCAGAGCGGATGTTGGCACGAGGCCACACGCACCGGCCGGGCCCTGACCCTGTCACCTGCCACCGTCTCTTGTTTACAAGACTCTGTGCTCCGCTGGGTGGTCCTCTGAACTGGAATGCTTAAGCCCCCTTTATAGACCCCCAAGATCAAGTGCCATACGGTGAAGCCTGGCACTTGGGCATCACTCGCCCATCGCAGCCTGGTGCTGGTGACTTTAGCCTGCTGTGTGTATGTGTGCCCCGTCATAGACTGGCATTGTGTGAGCTCTGCAAATGTCTGGATGGACTGATTGACTGGCCAGGGGCAGGGGGGCCTGAGGTGGGCATAAGTTGAAATTGGGCATACAGCTTTGTGGAGACCCTCTGACCAGTGATGAGGTGGCTCCGTCCACTTTATGAGGTGCCACATCCACGGCTGGTCATCTTCACAGGTCCCCCTGCTTTGAGCCAGCAGCCCATTAATTGTGGTGAAAGGCGCTGTATGGAGGACAGTAACCTCTGCCTACCAATGGCTCCCCGCGCCCACAAGGCTTTCTATATAGCGCCTTCTCCGGCACAAGCTTCTCTTTGTTCACAGAGTCCAGCGGGTGTGGGCGGCTGCCATTAAAAACAAGCCAAGCAGGAATGTGGCACTCGGAGGACATGAGTGTCACGTACAAGGACTTGGGTGGCACCCCCTTTGGCCGCTGCTGCTGCACGGTGACTGACAAGGTCAGGGCAGGTGCCATGCCGGAGTCATTCATTGCAGGCGAGGCTTGAACTGGCAGCCTTGGGCATGAGGGTTCAGCGCTTGACGTCACCGAGCCAGAGGGTCTCCTGTCACGTGACCTCCCCAATTTGGGGCAACTGGGCAGCAAGACAGGAAGCCCCCCATGGGACACCAGTCGTCATCCAAGGTGGTCAGTTTAGAGTCGTCCGTTAACCAAAGTGCCTAAAGACACAGGCGAGCCACCGTGCTGTCCCCTCTGCAATTAGAACACGTGACACGGGGGCCACTCCGACCGCATGACAGGACAGCACCGGACCGTCCGCTCCCGCTTTGGCGTTCGTGTTAATTGTGAGGGTGGGAGCCGTGAGAGGCGCGTCAGGATCGCTATGAAAGGCGCTATACTAAGGCTGCCCGACCGGTGCCATCGCTCCTTAGGCCGTGCGTGTGACGCGATCCCTTGTTTGTCGCCTTGTGTCCCTCAGCCCCGCCCCCACATCTTTATAGCGCCGTATTCGTGCTCTGAAAGTCAGGAGACAAAAACCAAAACGAAACGCCAGCGAAACCGCCGCGGGCCCCGAGTGTTTGCTGATGATCCGCAGTTGCGTAACGGCGGCCGTCTGAGTCATCCCGGCGGGGACGGGGCATCCCGCACGCGCGCGCGCGCGCTCCCGCCTTGTGTAACTTGTTGACTCGTCTTGCGCGCCGCCGCCGCTGGCCTCCTTCCCAGAATTGCGCGAAGCTTCCTGGAAAGGACAGCCGCACCTCTCGTGTGGTCCCCCGAAAGGGTCTTTGGCGACACGCCGGTCCCCTGCGGAGAACTTGCGAAGGAAGAGGAGGAGGCCGAAAATAAAATGGGCGCACTGGACAAACAACAGGTGCGTCCCGCTAAATGTGTGTGCGGCTCAGGACAGACCCCGCGACCCTCATTACTGGACTGAGCCGGACCACCACCCCATGCCATGGGAAGGATGGCAAAAGTAATGGGGGGGGTCATGTTGGCTTTATATGGCGCCTTTCCGGGAAACTGGAAATGACTGCCATTAGTGGATGCAGGTAACGGGGTCATGCTGGGATTATATAGCGCCTTTCCGTGGACCGCCGTGACAGGCTGGTGGTCCTCAGCCCACTGATACTCGCCTCAAGCTCAGTGCCAAGTGTGCCAAGAAACACCAAAGCGCACGCCCTGCTCTGGCATGTCTGGGCATTCTGGGCAAAGGCGGTGGCATTGAAGGGGCTCCCCAGCGTGACAGCAACTTCTGTGTGCCTTTGGGGTCTCTAATGCTGAATGGCTTTACTTGTTTTAACTTTTAAACTGTCCTTCTTTCTGAGGACTATATAGCGCCTTTTCATTACTGTGCCCACACGCATTGGCCTGTTTTGGGCACCCGCTGCTGCTGTTTTCCTGAATTTACAGACGACCCTGGGCGGACCGCCTGGCGGAGCTTTGAGAAGACACAACAGGCGATAAAAAGCAGCAGACGGGGAGAGAGAGCGAGCGAGACCCCCTCCAGTGGCCAGTGGCGGGGGCTTTGGGGCATCTGTCAAATGGGGAGGTGGGCATGAAGTTGGCAGCACAGTCTCCCCGATGGCCTTGATATGGCGTCTTGTGGGCTGCACCATCATGCCTGCTACGCTCTTCTATATAGCGCCTTGTAGGTTACAGTATAAGACCTTATATCCCTCCACTTCTATTTGGCTGGCATCTTATTGGCACCTTGCCAATCCCTGTCCCTCAGCAGGTTATCCTTTCAAACTGGCAGTGTGGCTGCTGGGCCGGACGTCATGCCCATGCAGGTTCAAACAAGTTGTCATTCTGCCCATGCAGAGGGTGCTATTTGTCACCAAAGGCGCTTTATAAAACAGCTTAGACGTGCAGTCATGTGGTTTGTGACACTACACTCTGACCGGTGACAATCGCTCAATGACACAAGCGGGCACCGAGTGAGGCCGTCACAGAGCCACCTCCTCCCAGGAGACATCTTGCCACCTGAGTGCCCTGCACAGGAGCCAACAGCCTGATGGGCATCAAGGGCCCCAACAAAACTGTTCCACCCACCCAGGCTGCCCTGAATGAGGACCAGCTCTGTTATGGAGTGCAAGGCGCTACATGAGAGAAAGTTGAGAGCTGTGACTCTCTCGTCCTTGTCCTCAGCTAGCATGACACCATGAAGGAGTCCAAGTCATCTGAATGGCCTCACTAACCCTCAGAGTCGTGAAACCACCAGGTCAACCACTGTGCCAGGCAGCAGTAACCAGAAAGTGCAATGAAAGCCCCTGAAGTTGATGGCATGATAAGCCACCTCCACTGCGGACTCAGGTGACTGCCAGGCACATGTGACGATGAGGACGGTCACTTCCAGTGCCAGCAAGCGCCAGTCTAACACAGAAGAAAGTGCCCAGTGGAAGGCGCTCTACAGAGACTTGGAGTCACCGGTGTCACCGCTCACACACAAGGGTCAGAGGGTGGGGACACAAAGTGACACAGAGGTTACACAGGGGGGATGGGTGCTGGATCCTCTGCAGGTGCCATGCCAGCGAGTGAATGTCTGGATTCTCAAACTGCCACCCCGCACAGTCATAGAGACCACCGACCTGCCGACACGTGACACACTGCCTAGGCGGACCCCCATAAGAAGTGACGGATGTCGTGACAAGTCGAGGGGGATGTGATCGGGTTCACAGGCACCTCGAAGCCCCTTCTGCTCACCATGTTGGTGGTCTGTTGAGGCCAAGTGCAGAGGGAGCCCCCAATAGTGTAAACCCCAGGTCCATGCCAACATCCACTCCCTGAGGCCCATGCCAGCCCCCCATGTCCCCCCATGTCTCTTGGACTGCAGTTGTTTTAACTGGCATCCCCGGGGTGCCCGGTCCGGTGCCCTGCACACAAAGCCCCACATGACCACCATTTCTTGACTGCACTGAGGGGTCGGTGGGTTTTCTTCGGGAAGCTTCCAGCCCCTCGCTGGTGACGTGCCAGGCTGGGCGAGGTGTGCACGGCGGCGCTGATTCAGGGTATTTTTAGCTTGTTTTTTAAGGATCACGTAACCTGCCCGGGTTAAAATTGGCAGCCTGACGGCCCTCTAAGGACGCGTGTCAAGCCCCCGTAATGCTGACTAATGTGCAGACCCTCTTGCTGAGCAGGACTGGCCAGTCAGGACCGGTCAGGACCGGTGGGGCATGTGCCCGGGAGGCTGAAAGATTGGGGGGTCCTTGGAGCGAAGGGGGTCACTCGCCGTTCATTAGACTGGCAGGACATGGCATGCAGCGGGACACTGGCGCGTTCATTAAAGCGGGTGGTACAGAGAGAGTCTTTATAGAGTGCCACATCAGACAGACCCTCCATGCTGACCTCTAGAGACAACTACCTAACTGTACTTTCTGTGTGCCAGGGTGGCACATGATGCTGGCATTAATAGTGATGGCACTTACAGGGTGAAGAGGGCCACGCAAAACAGAGCCCACAGCCTGCAGCCATGGCATGGAGACCAGTGCCAAGGCTACAGGAAGCAGCTGACAGTGTGTAGGTGAAAGGTCGAGGTGCCTGCCAACCCGACACAAAAAGATGGCAGACTGGCAGTCACAGACTGAGTTCCAGTTCAGTTGGCATGTGGCCAGTGACCTCCATTAAGGTCACTAAAGGACCTGATGTGCAATGCCAAGCAGTTTGTGGGCATTGAGCCACATGAGGGCCTAAATGACCAAAACTGAATGGGCAGACACAGGTGGCAAATTATAGGTGGATTTACACCTCTAGGGGGTGCTTGCAGGACGAAACCCGCTGAACACATAAAGGGACTGGGGGGCATGAAGGGCATCAGTGAGGCTTCAGCCGGGCATTTGCCTGCCAGTGGGATTCAGGATTCACACTGAAAGTTGGGGTCCAAACTCTCAGACTGGCAGGGACACAAATTGATGACACAGACCAACGCAGTCAGTCAGATGGGCACACGAAGGGCACAGAGCACTCTTGGGAAATAGACAAAGATGCCCAGGCAAAAAGTGACTGCCATTTACATGAGTGGTCCTCCTGGCCATCTCTGTAAGCCTGTGGTGGGCAGTACCTTCAAGACCATCTGAAGAAGATGCCACACAGGTCCTCTGTGGCCAGTCCAATGACACCAGCAGGTGACACATTCATATCATCTGCCAATCACTAAGGCTCTCTACGAGGTTAGCATGTGGCCCAGTGCCCAGGGGTCCAAGACTGGTTTGGTGCCCACATGACAAACGTGGAGTGGGGACCCAGGAAGAGATGGAGGAAGGCCAGGAAAAGCCAAAGGTTTCAGCAGGGGTCTTTGATAGAACTGGCACCACCGCTGGCACCCAGCACATGTTGGCATCATAGCTGGGGGTCAGAAGTGTACCGCTGCATACAGTCACTGGAGCCCACAGGTTTAGGACCACTCAGTGAGCACTGAGGGTTTCCTGTGCCACTCTCAGCTTGTCTGCCCGCCGCCCACTCTGCCTGGCGCCTCAACCCAGGAAGTTGTGTGGTTTCCACTGAAGCCCTCAAGATCGCTCTGCTCTCATTGGCCAGCTTGTTGCCAGGCTTTGCTGCGGGGATCTGCCAATCACTCCCTTGGTTTTTGTTTTGTGATGACATCATTAGCAGGCAGACCATGTGACACTTGATAGAGGAAGGGGCCCAAGTGTGTGCCCAGCTGTGTGCCATTTGTCACATCATCCCCAGCTGCCAGTCTTTGTTTATATAGCGCCTCTCACCACCATCCACGTTAAGACGCTCCAGGAAATCCAACATGACAGGATGGCAGAACAGCAGAGGTGAGGGGCCAGTCAGAGGCAGGTGGCGAGCCGAGGGGCTCACCATGTGGGGTCCCAGCATGAGGGTCCACCCCCTCCAGCTCCTCAATCCTTCCATTTTAAACAGCCCACCCTACAGGGGGCGCCAGTCAATCACCGTGGGGACAGTCCCACTTAGGCGTCTGTGCCGCACACCTCCATGGTGCCCCCATCCGTTCCCAGGGGCTAAACACAGAAGACAACGGGCACAGCCTGAGGGCACCACGGGAGTGGGGGAATAGGGGATGAACTTCTCATGCTGGAGGTCCACCATCTTCCCTTTTTTGTAGAGTCACCAGTGGCCTTTGGGGGGCTTTTGGAGACCCATCATCATTTCATCTTCAGGCAGATGTTCTCCACTGTCCACTTTTCACACGACCAGAGGTGGCACTGTCCCTGCCACTCGTTGTCACAATATGCCTGCTCACCTGTCTTTGAGTGCCCACCTGA
The DNA here is from genome assembly GCF_900747795.2 of Erpetoichthys calabaricus. Taxonomy (NCBI): domain Eukaryota; kingdom Metazoa; phylum Chordata; class Cladistia; order Polypteriformes; family Polypteridae; genus Erpetoichthys; species Erpetoichthys calabaricus. The sequence continues at coordinate 163,180,189 of NC_041405.2, forward strand.
TGATTTGAAGGCAAAATGTGGCGAGACGACATCCTCTGTGGGACGTAGCGTAGTAGGCAGGACTCAAGTCAAACCACTTGTGACTTGCAAAGGGGGCTTCACTGTCACCACCAGGAGGGGTCACCTGGGAGTCCTAACGATGCTGCCCAGGATGAGGGGCGCGGTATAAGGCAATGACTGCTAAAAGGGGTGTAGAGATGAAGGGCAAACGGGTGGTCCGCAGAGGGGTCAGCAGAGTGGTCAAGGTTGCTCCAGGGAGAGAATGGATACATAAAGACTGGCACTGCTTGTTTAGGTTATGAAAGGCGCTATATCTAGAGAGTCATGCCCTTGATTCCGGATTCAAAGCTGCACTCTGACACCTCGACCTATGAAGGCCCCTCAACAGGGCGCCACATTTTGGGCAAAGGCCGCTCGTCTGTCTAGCGGTCCGTCCACCTGGCCACATCATCTTCCATTTTTCAACCACCAGTCCTGCCCTGATGCCACTTTATCCCCCTGCCTGACTTTTGTTGACATGAGCACTGGCTGAGGACCCTCAAATGTCCCCCCCCCCCCCATCTACTAAGGATCGTGAGCTGACTGTGTTTGGTTTGCATGCTATTAGCTTACAAGGCGCTATATAAAATCAAGATGGCTGCTGGACCCGCATGAGCCCCCTAAACGCTTCAGGTCGCACTCTTGTCACCTCTAACAGTAAACGGATGTCCCCGTGCCAGATTTGTGGGACACAAATGTCAGAGTGAATTGTCGCCGCTCTTCCCCTCTTTAGGACAGCGTATGCCGATAGGGGGCGCCGTTACTTTTTTTATACCATTCGAGGGTTGTTGGGGGGCGAAGAGGGGGTCTTGCCTTTCAGATTGGGTGTAATCTGCGATGTCGCCATTCACAGGCTGGCTCGGGCTGGCGGACTCGCGGCTTGTTCTTGGACGTCACGTGTATTCTTCTCCAAACGTGTGACGAGAAGGCCGTCAGGCGTTCTAAATATAGCGCCTTCCCCGGGGATGACGCGCGCGGCGCTCCAGGCTGCCGTAAACCTGCACACAGCGGGACTTTCCCGACCGACAAGGAAAGCGAAAGCTGCCGACGGAGGGGGAATTCCAGGTCGGCCGGACGGCTCCCGCCCCTCCGCTGCGGCCCGGGGATCTGCCAATCACTCCCTTGGTGGTCTTCGGTGTGCGTCGTCCCTTCTTTCTTCTCCTTTTCTCGTTTTGTTTCTACCCAAATGAGTCAACGCGCCTGCGTGGCCCTGAGGCAGCGTCCTCGGCGAAAGACGCTATATAACACCCAGTGCCACTCAGAGGGCCACCACCTTAGACAGCTCCCCGTAGCCCAGCACGGTCTTTGAATTACAAATGGGAACTGCGAATTGATGAGGAAAGGCGCTATAAACAGGCAGGGGATTTTTGATTGGGAACTACGGGAACGAAACCGCTCGCGAAAGGAAAAGAAACGCAGCGCTTTGAAAGTGACAAAAGAAACCGGAAGGACTCCATCCTGTGACAGGGCAGCAGGACTCCGAGGGTGACCTGAAAGGACAAACGAGAACACGCGAAAGGGAAAACGCAGGCGCGAGGGCGCGCGGGGAGGTCAAGACGTGAAAGACGGGGTGCGCGCGCCCGTACAGGCTGGCTCGATGTGGCACGAGGAACGTGAGCGCGCGCAGACCGGGTCACTGTGTCACTGTGAAGAAATGTGTACGCGCACAGGCTGGGCTGTGTCACTGTGTGCCCCAAAGTGTGTGTGTGCGCGCGCAGGCTGACTGGGTGCCCCTCACTGTGGGTCGTCGAGTCATTCTGAACGCGGGCACGCGCAGACTGGGGCTGCAGTCCACCAGTTAATTAATGGACGGATGTTGCTGGGTGGCCATTTTCGCCTTCGTCTTCTGTGTCTTTTAATTCGCCATTTAGTAATTCGTTCAATCTACACGCGCATTTTACCCAAGAATTTGTCACGGCGCACAGCCCCCTCACTCACTAAAAGGCGCTATACGAAATGAATTAAAAAGGTCACCATGAACGTGCGCGCGCTCAGGCTGGCTTGCGGAGGGTCACTGGGATTGTGTGAACGCGCAGGCCGAGTCCGTGACTATAATCAATGCGCGCGTACGTGGACCGGGCCAGCATGTCCGTGCCACTCGCGGTGTGTGCACGCGCAAACAGGGTCAGCGAGTGCCACTGTGCGGGCGATTAGATTGTAAGAATGGCCAGGCAGGAACCCCCGGCACCTGTACCTCTGAACGAGCTCAGAGTCAGCGACAGCAGTAACAGTAATGTCACCGACAGCCTCGGGCGCCCAGTATGGCGATGACAGAAGGGCAAAAAAAACAAAAAGTGGGCCAAAGGTGAGCGAGCGCCCAGCCCGCAGCGCATCAAGCGAGGTAAAGCGGCAGCGGGAGCGCGCCTCCGCTTCTGCTGTGCCAGCCTTCATTTTGTCGTCCACCTTCTCCATCTGGGGTGCCCCCATCACGACCGTTAACGCGGGGGAATTCGGAGGGCTGGTGGTCAGAAGTTTGGGGGGGGGGATGGGTAGTCGGAGCAGCTCAGTCGAGTGGCTTCGCCTGCAGCCTGACAAAAGCGCCCCCCCCCCATGACCCGGGCACACTGGCATTGCCACCTCCGTCCACGGTGGGCATTTCTTGCCGTTTGTGTTTGGCACCAGACACGTGCGCCGCTCAGCTCCGCCTTCGTCCTTCTTCAGGGCGGCATCGGGTTCAAGAAGTGAACTGTAAAGCTACTCGAGTCGGTGCCAGGGCAGGAAGCGCGGGCACACCGACCTTTGACTCTCCAGCTGCCACGACGGTAACGCGCACTGAGGGGGCGCCACCTTCCTCGTGGGTCACCTCGCGTTGATGGCTGACCGCTAGCGGACACCTGGCCGAGCCCCTGCACGTCGCTTTCTTGCCGCTGTCGCGTGTCGGTGTGTGGTGCCGTTGGTCGGTCACGTCGAGTCCGCCGAGTTTGCCCACTTGCCCGGAGCGCCCGAGCTTTTCTGGTGATTCCCTCAAGAACAGGGGTGAGGCGCTATATATCCATGGCGATTATGGGATTGGCCGTTTTCTGTGACCGAATTCAAACTCCAGGCTCCGGTGGAGCTACGGGGCCCTCTAGTGGCCGAAGGCGGCACGACGGCCATAAGGTATATTAGTGCGCGGTTTCTGTGGCTGGGGGGCTCGCAGTGGTCCAGGAAGGTCTCAGGGGTCTGCCCATTTCACGATTGATTTGCCAGTGCCCACTCCACCCCTCGCCCTTCCCACTGCCAGCCTCCGTGACTGTGGGCGACAGTGCAGCCTTCATGCGGGGCTCTCCACTACTCTCCCCTCTCAGCCCAGACCCTTGTAGCTTCTCTACTCAAGAAGCCCACCCTTGAGCCATGCCATCCCTTCCTTCTACACCACAGACTGCTCGACCCATCAAGAGGAGCCACCCCACCGAGACGACCCTCCTCATCAGTGTCACCTGTGCTATCACCCTCTTGTCCTTCCTGACATTGGCAGCACAGGCACTGCCATCAGCTGGGCAGATCCTCCCATTGATGCCAAGGGTGCCCCAGCCAAGCACGGGGGGTCAGCGGTGGTCCTCTTCTCTTCTGTTTGTACGCCTGCCCTCCTCCAGTTTACGTTACTTGAATTTTATTTTTTCTTCACGCTCGATGTGCCACTCTGCCACCCTATGGTACTTCCATGGTTTCAGTCGTCAGTGCTCAGTTGACGAGGGTCCTCCTCTCGGGCCCCTGCCTGTCTCACCCCTACTGCAGCCTGGCTCTGGGGACACCCCCTCCAGCTCCCCTAAGACGGACCTCCTGGTGGTACCAGCTTTGTTCAGCTCGGCCTGCCAGGGCCGTAGACAGGCTGGTGGTCTCTGCTCTTGGTGACACACGACATCTGGGCCAGCCTCTGGTCTTCTCACAGCTGGACTGGCCTGTGCCACCAAGCCCCTGCAGCACATCTGGTGCTCAATCAGCTGATGTGGGCACACGTCCCTCCCCTCTTCAGGTCACTGCATTGCAGTGACATTCAAATCCTCAACCAGCCAGTGGGCTCCTCCACCCCTTCTGGACCACTCGGGCCTGCTGATAAATGGCATCGGACCAGACTCTTGTCACCTGTGGCACAAGGCTGAGTGGACAAGCTGCCCACCTCCCTGTGAACATCAGCGTCCATCTGCTTTGCTAGGTTCTCCTAACTGCTTGGCATTTTGTCCTGACCTCTACACGTATGGTGGTCGATTTTGCCCCCTTGCCCTGCCACATTGGTCTCCAAACAGTCGCCCAGACTGATGTTCACCTGATGATGATGAGGTCCTCCTTTGGAAGTCACTTTGGATAAAAGTATCTGCTGAATAAATGGAAATGCACTGTAAAAATGAATGGCATCGGAGCAGGGTGGCACATCGGCTCATGCCCATAACACCCCCCCTCCCCCAATGGGCTGCACAGTTTCACATTAACTAGATGTTCTGAACTGGTAAAAGTGGGGGGGGGTCCCCAGTACTGCTGGGACAAGCCTGAGGCCTTAAACTGGAATGAAGGGGTTTGCACTTATGAAATGGGCACACCAGTGTGGGCACAGCCATTACATATAGTGCCTTTCACTTCTACAGCAGGTCTGGAACTTTCTACTCAACTGCAGTCTCACTACACTGCCCAAGCTCCGCCCCCTTTGGCACCAGGACCCTGCGCTGTTTCGATCATCGGGGGCACAGGCCTCCATTACTAAAGGCAGGGCCAGACCATCAGGTTCAGGTGCCAAGGGCAGCCCGGTGGGCACTCTCTGAATGGTCAGTCCAATCCATACGTTCAAAGGACTCTGCCAGTGTGCGAGTCACTTTGGATGGGCCCAGGGCACACCTGGTGAGATTGGGCTGGCAGTGCCCACTGCCGGCCAATAAAGTGGTTACCCCCTGTTGGAGTCTGGGGTGAAGCAGAGGGTGGGCCTGGTTAATCAATTTTATAGAAAGCATGTGTCACCACTAGAGGGCAGCACTGCCACCAAGGGGCTTGTGTACCCCACCACTCCATGCCCGACGGGGTGGGGTCTTTGTCCTTGTAGGCCTACTAATGGCCACCTGGCACATTCACGCAATGCTTTGGCAGGACCAGGGTGGACGACGCAACACAAAACCTCCAACGGCTTAGGGGACACAGAGAGCCCGTCGATGGAGGTCCTCAGCAGGTCACCAGGCGCAATATGGGGGCGCCGCCATCAAAGCTGGACAACCACTGCAACGGACTAAACGTTCAAAAGCAGAAGGAGCCCAGAGGGGCTAAGGGGGGAGAGAGCCCCCAGCACGAAGACACCTACTGGAGACCGAGGGGAGTGCAGCCTCAGTCCCGGACAGACCCCCACAATCCCGTGTGATCAGCTGACCCAAAAGGCGCTATATCAAAGGACGCTCACCCAAAGTCGCTTCATTGCACAGACGCTCCTTTATTCGGGGGACTCAGTTGAAGGGCAGCCGCTCGGCGTCCGTCGATCCCGAGCGGCCCACCCCCGTGGTGGTCTTCTTGCCCTCGGCGAGAGCCTTGAAGTGCTGCGAGTTCTTGAACTCGGCGTAGAGCGTGAAGAGCACGTGCAGCGACTGGACGCGGCTCTTGTACACCGGGACGTCCAGGGTGGCGCACACCACGTCCACGTACTCTGCCAGGCTGCACTTGAGCTCGGCGGTGGGCAGGCCCACCTGGCCCAGCAGCCGCTCCACCTCGGGGGGCCACTCCTGCATCAGCGTGCCCACGTCGGGCATGGGCCGGCTGTAGTGCACGGTGGCGGGGGGCTTGGCGCGGTGCAGCTTGCTCATGTTCTCCACCCAGTTGTCGATGGCCTTGCCACTCTTCTCGACGTTCTCCAGGCTCTTGACCTTCACCCGCATGACGTTGTGCTGCATCGAGTTCTCCATGAGCCACAGGGACAGCACGGTGGGCTCCGACTGCTTGGTGCACGGCTCATCCAGCACCAGGAGGCCCAGCTTGTCAGCCTTGGCGTCGGGGCGCGGCACCTTCAGGAAGGGGTCGATGTCGCCCACCGCCGGGATGAAGTCGGGGATGAAGGGCCTCAGCTTGAGCTCCAACTCGACGGCCTGTGGCGCAAAACGCCCGATGTACTGGAAGAGCTCCTTGATCTCGGCCGACGCCTGCAGCTGGCTGAACTCGGCCGGGTCGTAGGCGCCCTCGGGGGACACGCCACACTCGTCCGACTCCTCGTCATTGTCCTCCTCCTCCTCCTCCGTCTCGCTGGCCACCTCCTCCGAGTCGTTCACCTCCAGGCTCTCGTCATACGGCTGGTTCTCCACCAGCTTGGTCAGCTGCTGCTGTTGGCAGCGCCCGTCGGTCTCTGTCATGACTAAGGGAGGAGCGAGAGGAGACGCTGAAGACACCCGAAGCCTGGACTGGCATCCGGGTGGGCATCATAATAAGAGTCTGCCAGCCCTAGGCGGCCCACACGTGCTGGGTAGTAACAGAGGGCTTCTATTCTAACACACCTGTGGAAGGGGGCGGGGCCACTGGGCTGTGCTGCCACAGGCTGGCCAACTGGCAGCTAACCACAGGTAAGGTAGGGGGGCACTGCCATCTTTACAGTCGGCCTCAGGGTCTGACAATACAAATGGTCTCACTAGGGGGCAGCACTCATTTCACTCATGCGCACAGCTGAGGTGGTGCCACTGGTGGGCAGCACTGCCATCTTTGATGTCTTGAGAACTGCTTGTGTGACCTAACAGTGCAGGCCAACTGTGATTTAGAAGAGGGATGGCATTGACTTGGCACTGCCATAGTTTACACCAAGGAAGCAAAGCCAACCGACGATTCAATCCAAGTGTACGTCGCTCAAGAGCGGTAACCACCTGGCACTGCCATCTTAACAGCAGGTCAATTAAAGTCCGCCACGCTACACCTGGCATTGCCCACTGGACATCACCTGAGCAGAGTGGAAATGCCAACCTCATCACAGCAGGGTACACAAATCGGGGCATATTTTCAGCAGTAAAACCGGAAATCCACTTGACCGAGCGTTCCATGGTGTGCCCACCTGGCACCCTCTGCCAGTCTGGGCCAGGCGATGCAAAGCCAATGGCAACTTTTCAATTTTCATTAAAATTTATTTTGCTCTTTTAAATCATTTACAAAGTTACAAAGACACCGAACGGCCGACACCAGAGAGCAGGACAGGAGGGCAGAACGGCGGCGAGAGGGACGGCACGAGAGGTAGCTCCACAGACGCGACGGCGCCATCCAAAGGACAAGGCGATGAGGTAACTGAGTGTGTGCCGCCCGCCCTCGGCGACACCCAAAGGCACAGCAGAAAAGCGGGGAAACGCCACCTGGTGCCAGGGCACACATGGCTCAGAAGTCTCCACGCGCCCCCTGCGTCCCACCTGCTGACTAAAGTCATAGAGAAAGTAAGGAGAGTGGCACGGGGACAGGGGGTCCGCCAGGGCGGTGGTCAGTAGGAGGTACAAGCTGGGCTACCGGCCACCTCGGGCACTGGGCACACCCCACAACCCGGTAAGCATTCACAGTAATGGCCACAAGTGCAGGAATGTGGAGTCAGCGAGGACAGGAGAGGGGACAGTGGCGCCCTCGTGGGGTCCAAACTCGACAGAGACGCCACGAGGCCACAAAAGGAACGAGTGAGGGAGCCGGCCTGGGCGCCGCTGCCAGTGCCGACGGGCTCCAGTCCGGCCGCCCCGCTGGCATCTCAGATATTCCAGGAAACGATCAAAGACAAAACAGACGGGAGGGGACGGGGAAGCGGCCAAGTCCAAAGCCCGCCCAGGCCGCTCCTGCGCCGTCCAATCATCACCGGGAATGTGGGAGGGCACGGGCGAGTGCCCCCTGGAGGTCAGTGGCAGTACAGGCTCTGGATTTAGTTATGATTCTCTAAGTGCACTGTGTCGGGGCGGGGGGTCCCTCTGGGGTCCGCCTCAGTCTCGCTGCTGGCACTGGATTTCCTCCTCTGCTCTGGCCAGGATGTCCAGCATCTCCTGAAGGATGGCCTGTAGGGCGCGGCCCAGCTCCTCGCCACTGTAGGGCTTGCCCAGCGGGGGCACGTGGATGAAGGCCGAGCGGCCGTGGCTCAGGTAGAGCGAGGTGTAGTAGGTGAAGTCGCACAGGTACCTGCGGGGAAAAGGAACGAGAGAAATCAAAGGGGGCTCCAGGAGACCACCGGAGGGGGCAGGTGAGGTGACCGGTCCGACTACGCAGGGGTCCGTGACCTCAACAAGCAGTTAGTGGAGCTGGAGATGTGAATATGGGGGGCGCTGACGAGAGGCGATACGGCGCCCCCCATGGGTGGAGTACAGGGTCACACACGGCCCACAAGTCAGGCCGCCCACCTGGAGTACGGTGGGCCGTTTACAAAAAAGAGAAAGTCCAGCAGAGAAGGGGGTTAAATGGCTAAATCCTAGTGGATCAGGGGGGGCACCCAGCAAATCGTCAACCCCTGACGGGGTCTCAAGTCACAGGGGCGGCCTACGTGTGCGCGAGAGCCGAGACCCCAGGAAGTGCGACTGTCAGCCATTCGGCCCAACAAGCTCGTCCATCCTCGACTGTCCCTAAAGTCCACCACGCCACTTACCCCATGTGTCTCTGTCCCCTTCAAGTCCTCAGCTGTGTCCCCAGAGTCTCCAGCCACTGCACTCATTTAATGACCTCCATCAGGTGGGCTCCTCCTCTCCAGACTTTCTCTTTTTTGTAACACAGAGAGGGGGCTTCACTGGTGAGTCATGTGACCGTGACCCCCCCCCCCACCACCACCAGGGCGCTATATATATATGCCTTCTGAGCCCCGCCTGGTGTTGACACCCCTGGGCCTTCTGCGATGACGAGGGTTTCGTTTACAGATGCCCCCCCCATTTCTCTTTACATTTCCCTTCCTTTAATTCCACCGTCCACAGATCTGCCCACCCGTGTGGCGCTGTTACTCCATCATCTGAACCTCACCTGGCAAATGGAACCCGCTGACCCCTGCTGGACACCACTTTGACCACCACCCACAGTAACCCTTTAGCTTCCCGTGTTTGTGCCCATTTTGTACCCCCTACAAGTCGAGGACCCTGAATTCCCACCCCCCCCCCCCCTCCCCTTCTGAAGGCACAGATCAGTGACATCATGGGCACATTGGTGAAGCCAGAGCCCCCCCATGTCTGAGGCCACGTCCATTACTGATGTGCTGCTCCCTCTTGTCCTTCTGTGATGCCCGTTAACCTCACTGGCCTGTCGTTTCCCCGGTTTGCCTTTTTATACAGCAGGGTATGATCCTCCAGTCTTTAGAAAGGGACTACACTACATGGGCAGAGCCGCGGGGGACAGCTAGTCGTTTATAAAATGAAGGCAGGGGGCGCCCTGCTGCTCTGCAGTACGGAGACGGAGGAATCACTTCCCAGGTCCCCCCTACATGGAGAGCACTTGGAGTAGTGAGAAAGGCACTATATAAAAGTAAACAATCATCACCCGTACTGATCGTGCCACCCCTGCTCAAGCATCAGCTGAAGAGTAAGAAGGGGCGCAGATGGCCATGCCGAGCTTCTCTTGTGCCCGATTACCGACTGAAGGTTACCAGACTTGTCCCGTTAGAGACCTTTCTTTTGTTACGACAGACTAGCAGGCTCTGCCCCCTGCTCACTAACCCTAACCCCGTGTGGCCGTCGCGCTCGTCCGATCTGCCGCTTGTGTCCAATCACACTGCGCTTTCTGTCTTTGATGCCTCCGTCTCATGTTGGTTTCTTATCTATCAGCTTTGTATAGAAATCCAAGATAACTTCTTTGTGTTTTTCAGATAAATTTTGTGTAAAGTGCAATACTTTTGGACGTATGGATTTGTCTCCATTATTGGCCGATGAATTTCTAATATGTCGATTCCTTGTTGCATCACCTCTCGGTGACCATAACTCTAAACCTTTCGCTGTCCCATTATTTCACCGAGTGATCATCTCCATTTGTAACAGCCCTAATGTGATCTTCACTATCATAATCTCTAACCTGCTCTGCATGTGTTTATCACGCCAGCGTTTCTGAATTCTTTACGACGTTCTGCTTTGTCTTCTACTCTGAAAACATAAAAATGTATAAGAACTGTGCCCGCCAATCACATTCACACCAGTGAGAGGACCCGCTGAAATCTCTTGGCACAAAGGCTCGTGTCCCGGGACTTGAAGTGATCTCCGAATGGCTCACCTCAGGTGTGCCTTTTAGACTCGCGAGAGGTTTCATTTCACGCACAACTGAGAAAGTGGCGCCAGTGCAGCACACCTTTGCTTTGGCAGGAGCACATCGTGTGACATCATCATACAGTATGGAAGTCCATCCATCCATCCATTTTCCAACCCGCTGAATCCGAACACAGGGTCACGGGGGTCTGCTGGAGCCAAACCCAGCCAACACAGGGCACAAGGCAGGAAACAATCCTGGGCAGGGTGCCAACCCACCGCAGACAGTATGGAAGTCACACAACACAATGAAACCATCGCTTTGTGGGCTTTTTAAGTAAACGGGAGGTTTTTGAAAAAATATTCAGTCGTGCATTTAACAGACATGGCGACTCCCCAACCTCTCTGGCTGTGCCCGTCTCTCCTCAGTAACATGTGCCCGTTTGTGCTCTACCACTGCCCTTCTCTGTTACAAGCCCGGCTTCTGTCACTCCTATTAAAGTTTTGAGGAATGAAATGTTAGGAATTTTGTAAGGAAGGCGGACGTTTAGGACCACTCAAACAAAAGAGAGGCTCCCCTGTATGTTGGTGGGTTGTCAGCCATACCAGGTGGTCCACACCACTCTTTCCAACCTCCCATTTCAATGACACAAAATGGCCACCTACCTGCCAGCATCCTTAGACACGGAGACGGCTACGCCCAGGCCAGAGGCTGCCATCCTCTTGCACACCGAGTCCATGTCGATGACCGAGTCGATGCAGTGCGGACCCCCATCGACACAGCAGTGACCATCGGGACAGAAGCCACAGTTGTCCAAGCCTTTGTAGCCCTCGTTGTGCCCACACTTCTCCAGCGTCACCGTTGTCGCCATTCCAGAGAGGCCGACGTGGACCACCAGCTGTAACAGAGGGGTCAGTAACTCTGTTAGGGCACACGGACACAGCGTCCTCATTTTTTTGTGTGAAGGTCACCAGTCAGACTCCCCAATTTATGACACCACCAACCCCACAGCCCCAGCCTTCACCTGCTGTACACCCTGGAGGTCCTAAATCTGCCCGGCTGCTCTCCAATCGACTTTTAGTGCTGCTTTGTCTTTTTTTTTTTTTACCATATGGAGACCCCAACGCTGAAGCAGAACCTGCTGAGACGTGTACTCCACACATCAAGGCGCTATATGACCCCACATCCTGTTAGGGACAATACCTGAGGGCAGACACTGACCAGGCAGACAAAGTGAGAGATAGAGGTGAGCCAAACAAGGCCACCTGTCATCACTCAAGTGGCCAGCCTCTGTCCCCTGGGCGAGTACCCATCCACGCCATGTGCCAGGTGTGCGTTGTCCTCTCTCAAACTCTATATGGACCTACAGATTAAAAATGACCAACTCCGGGTGTCTCCACCTGGGCAATGCCCCCACGGTGGACGAGGTGGTCTGGTGCAAGCCATAAGTGCAACGACAACAGACCAGTGTCGCCACAGCCTGCCAGCAATGGTGAGGACCCCCTTATTTTAATTCTGTTAGTCACTCGGTGCTCAGGCTCGGCTTTTGTTGTGTTAGATCAATTTATAACCCAAGAAACTAAAAACGACTTGTTTGTATGGAATGATTACAATGAAAATTAATAAAATAAAAATATTAAGTCGTTTTTAGTTTTGGTTGACCCCCTGACCCCGTGACATGTGACATCATCACAGCCAGCATACGTCCCTCCAAACCACCGAGTTCAGGCGTTTCATTAAATCAGCACAAAGACGTGTGATCTCCCCTGACAGAAGAATGGGTCACACTGCAGAGCTCAGGGACTTTAAATGTGGCATTGTCACCTCCGCCACTCGTCCATGTGTGAAATTTCAGCTCTGCTACATCTGCCACTGTCAACTGCCAAAGTGCCATTGCAACAGCTCAGCCGCCAAGTGGTAGACCACACAAACTCACAGAGCGGGACCACCGAACGCGACGTCACTCGCGTCAGAATTCCAAAGGAGGCACCAGAAATACAATTCTCAGTGTTTTGTAAGAGTGCAGATGTAAAGACTAAAATTGTTAAGTTGAACTTTGATAGGCTGATTTTGAGCAGATGTGACAAGTCTGAGTAGGAAAGACTGGGATAAGACAGTCGAGGAGCAGAGGGACAGGTTTAAAAATGGAAGGCAGGACAGACAGACAGATACAGACCTAAAACTGGAATTAATAGGAAACTAAAGAAAACGCCATGGTGGATTAATAAAGACTTAAAGAAGAAGCTGCAAAGGAAAAACCAGAAGAATAAGGCGTATAAGACTAATGAGTGCAAAGTGAATCGTAGAGCATAGGAGAACATGAGGGCAACCATCGAGAAGAATATCAGGGAGACTGACAGACAGTTGGAGACTAACAGAGCAGAGAAGGTGACAGACGACCTGAAGAGATTCTTTAAATAGTACGAGATCAGTCAAGTGCATCAGAAATAGTGAAGGGGGATTCAAAGATACAGACAGTGGAATAGCGGACACCCGAAACTGTCCTCATAAGTGAGCAAATGAATAACCTCAGAGCAGTAACAGGGACTACTAAGGAGGTGCTGAGGGATTTGGAAATTGTAGAGAGAGAACAGCTGTGATGATTAAATAGGCTGACATCAAACAGATCACCAGGAGCACATAATGTTCACCACAGAGGCCAGCGAGTGCAGATAGAAACCCTTGGCACATAGTTTTAGGAAGTCACTGCACACTGGAGAGATTCCAAAGAAATAGAAAATATCATCCCGTTATATAAAAAGGGTGACAGGACAGGACAGAGCAACTACAGGCCAGTAAGATTAACATGAAACATCACAGGGAAATTAATGGAAGGAATTATTAAGGAGAAGATCGAGCAACACCTGGCAAGGACAGGACAGTCAGCGTGGGCTCAGAAGAGGGAGGTCGTGTTTTACTAACAGGCTGGAATTCTATGAGGAGGCAACAAAAGGAGACGACCAGAGTGGAGCAGATGAGATTATTGATGAGGACTTCTAGAAAACATTTGATAAGGTGACACCTGAGAGGGTGGGCATCAAATTAAAAGAAGTGGCAGTTCAAGGTGTGGAGTGTAGATGGGTGCAGAATTGGCTCAGACACAGGAAGTAGAGGGTGATGGTGTGAGGAACCTCATCAGAACTGGCCGATGTTAAGAGTGGTGACCAGCAGGGGGCAGTGCTAGGGCCACTGCTATTTTTAATATATACAGTGGTGTGAAAAACTATTTGCCCCCTTCCTGATTTCTTATTCTTTTGCATGTTTGTCACACAAAATGTTTCTGATCATCAAACACATTTAACCATTAGTCAAATATAACACAAGTAAACACAAAATGCAGTTTGTAAATGGTGGTTTTTATTATTTAGGGAGAAAAAAAAATCCAAACCTACATGGCCCTGTGTGAAAAAGTAATTGCCCCCTTGTTAAAAAATAACCTAACTGTGGTGTATCACACCTGAGTTCAATTTCCGTAGCCACCCCCAGGCCTGATTACTGCCACACCTGTTTCAATCAAGAAATCACTTAAATAGGAGCTGCCTGACACAGAGAAGTAGACCAAAAGCACCTCAAAAGCTAGACATCATGCCAAGATCCAAAGAAATTCAGGAACAAATGAGAACAGAAGTAATTGAGATCTATCAGTCTGGTAAAGGTTATAAAGCCATTTCTAAAGCTTTGGGACTCCAGGCGAACCACAGTGAGAGCCATTATCCACAAATGGCAAAAACATGGAACAGTGGTGAACCTTCCCAGGAGTGGCCGGCCGACCAAAATTACCCCAAGAGCGCAGAGACGACTCATCCGAGAGGTCACAAAAGACCCCAGGACAACGTCTAAAGAACTGCAGGCCTCACTTGCCTCAATTAAGGTCAGTGTTCACGACTCCACCATAAGAAAGAGACTGGGCAAAAACGGCCTGCATGGCAGATTTCCAAGACGCAAACCACTGTTAAGCAAAAAGAACATTAGGGCTCGTCTCAATTTTGCTAAGAAACATCTCAATGATTGCCAAGACTTTTGGGAAAATACCGTGTGGACTGATGAGTCAAAAGTTGAACTTTTTGGAAGGCAAATGTCCCGTTACATCTGGCGTAAAAGGAACACAGCATTTCAGAAAAAGAACATCATACCAACAGTAAAATATGGTGGTGGTAGTGTGATGGTCTGGGGTTGTTTTGCTGCTTCAGGACCTGGAAGGCTTGCTGTGATAGATGGAACCATGAATTCTACTGTCTACCAAAAAATCCTGAAGGAGAATGTCCGGCCATCTGTTCGTCAACTCAAGCTGAAGCGATCTTGGGTGCTGCAACAGGACAATGACCCAAAACACACCAGCAAATCCACCTCTGAATGGCTGAAGAAAAACAAAATGAAGACTTTGGAGTGGCCTAGTCAAAGTCCTGACCTGAATCCAATTGAGATGCTATGGCAGACCTTAAAAAGGCGGTTCATGCTAGAAAACCCTCAAATAAAGCTGAATTACAACAATTTTGCAAAGATGAGTGGGCCAAAATTCCTCCAGAGCGCTGTAAAAGACTCATCGCAAGTTATCGCAAACGCTTGATTGCAGTTATTGCTGCTAAGGGTGGCCCAACCAGTTATTAGGTTCAGGGGGCAATTACTTTTTCACACAGGGCCATGTAGGTTTGGATTTTTTTTTCTCCCTAAATAATAAAAACCACCATTTACAAACTGCATTTTGTGTTTACTTGTGTTATATTTGACTAATGGTTAAATGTGTTTGATGATCAGAAACATTTTGTGTGACAAACATGCAAAAGAATAAGAAATCAGGAAGGGGGCAAATAGTTTTTCACACCACTGTATATAAATAAATATGATTTAGATAGGAATATAAAGTAACAAGCTGGTTAAGCTGGCAGATGATACCAAGATAGGGGGATTAGCAGATCATTTGGAATCCGTTATAACGTCACAGAAGGACTTGGACAGCAGACAGGCTTGGGCAGATTTGTGGATGATGAACTTTAATGTCAGTAAATGTAAAGAATTACACATAGGAAGTAAAAATGTGAGGTTTGAATACACAATGGGGGTCTGAAAATCGAGAGTCCACCTTATGAGAAGGATTTAGGAGTCGTAGTGGACTCTAAGCTATCGACTGCCAGATAGTATTCAGAAGCCATTAAGAAGGCTCACAGAATGTCAGGTTATATAGCGCCTTGATGTGTGGAGTACAAGTCACAGGAGGTTCTGCTCAGGCTTTATAACACACTGGTGAGGCTCATCTGGAGTCCTGGGTGCAGTTTGGGTCTCCATAAAGACATAGCAGCACTAGAGAAGGTCCAGAGAAGAGCGACTGGGCTGATTCAGGGCTACAGGAGAGGAGTTAGGAGGAAATATTCAAAGAGCTGAGCCTTTACAGTTTAAACAAAAGAAGATTAAGAGGTGACCTGACTGAAGTGTTTAAAATGATGAAGGGCATCAGTCCAGTGGATCAAGACGGTGACTTTAAATTGAGTTCATCAAGTACATGGGGGGACACTGTTGGAGACTTGTTAAAGAGTAAATTTCACACAAACATTAGGAAGTGTTTCTTTAGAAAAAGAACAATAGACACTTGGAATAAGCGACCAAGTAGTGTGGTAGACAGTAAGACGTTGGGGACTTTCCAAACTCGACTTAAGAGGATAGGACTGGCGAGCTTTGTTGAGCTGAGTGGCCTGCTCTCGTCCAGAGTGTTCTAATGTTCGGTAGAGGAGGAATAAGGGCAGGGCACAAACTTGGCCCCTTGGTTCCAGTGAACCAGCAGACAAAGACATTGTCATCCATGGTTCACTTGTCTGCTCCAGCATGACTGTGCCCCCCGTGGCCTGCACAGAGAGAGCCCCCCGACCTCACACCTGCTGCAGACTTTTGGGATAAACTGGCACGTCACTTGTGAGCCCGGTGCTGCCCTCCAACATCAGGTACCTGACCAGCACACATGGGCACAAATCCCCCCTGAAATCCTGTGGAAGGAGGAGTGGAAGCTGAGGCAGCTGCCAAGTCCATATGAATTAGGGTTATTAACGCCCATGGATTTGGAATGGGACGTCCGACATGCTTGTGAAGGTGTGATGGTTAGAGGTCCACAAAAACCGACTGAGACATTTAGAGAAAAGAACATCAAAGAGTTGTCAGTGTAAGTGGTGCTCCGTTTTACTGCCCACGGACGTCTAAGAAGCTCACACAGATGTGATATTCAGGGGTCCACAAAGTCGCGTATGTAAAGACGGAGCCTCTGCTTATCCTCAATGTGGGATTCTCAAGACGGGCCGCGTCTGCTCGAGTTTTCTTAGGTTGCCACTTCGTGTTTAGTTGGCTTGGCTGCTAAATTTTGCTCTGCCCTGCCCAAAAGTCTGTGTAGTTTGTGGATCTTACTGGCTTTACTGGTTTTGACCCCTGACAGCTGTCCGCTTCTCCCTCCGTTTAGCCCCTTAGTCTCCGTTATCTCACATTACCCACAGTTACCTTGACACAGACTCTGTCCATTCCTAACTAGCTGTCCGATGACCCCCCCCTTCTCTACGCCATTCAAATGTGCTTCCCAGAAGGTGCCACTCCTCCACTGGGCATCATGGGCCATCAAGAACAGGACAGAGGTGAGCCACACACGGACATAAAGCAGGGGAGCGCGGAGACTGACCTGCGGTTTGTAGCGCTTCCACAAGGTGGGGATGATGCGCTGGACTGCCTGGTACTCCACAGGGACCTCGAGTACATGCAGGTCCACGTCGTTACCCAGGCCAAGCTTCTTCAACTCCTAAAGGGAAGGAAAAGGAAAACAAACGGTCAGCATTCCCACTGGGCACAGGGGCGGCTGGTCACACCTGAAGTGGGCACACGTGACAACGCAAAGGCCTCTCACGCCGCCTTAGTGTACAGTGCCAAGCTCAGCTCTGTGGATCACGCACCATGGTGGCTGCCCCAGAGTGCCATCACCACACCGAGACTGGCGCAGATCCCGAGGCAGCATCACACACAAACACCTCAAGCCACCCGATTGTCTGCTCTCGAGGTTAAAGCAGCTGGTGGAAAAAAAGTCAACAATACATGGCAGGGAGGAGGAGGAGGAGGAGAAGAAGTGGCGGCAGCAGCCTCTCCAGCCGAGATATGCCATGTGTACAGGAGACATGGTGGGGGGATTACTCAAAGACAACGAGTGCTGCAGCCGGGGTGACAATGGAAACCATGGGTTTGTTGGAGAGGGTGGCAAATACAGAAGCTGGCAGACTGGCACTCGTCACTTATTTACCTTTCAAGTCTCCCCCAATGAGTAACAAGCAGCCGAGCAGCCGGCCAGCGCAGTTCCCAGGCCTCAGGAAGCCCACCTTATAAATATGGAAGAGGGACCGTCTGCCCGGCTGGCTCCTTGACCTTTGAACAATGGCACCTTTGTTTGGGTTTAATATCCTTATCAAGCCCGTCTAGACATCTTAACCCAAACCCCCCTTGGCTCAGGCACAGAGGAGAACAAGAGGGGGACACAGACGAGGGTGGCGC
Organism: Erpetoichthys calabaricus; assembly: GCF_900747795.2. Lineage (NCBI taxonomy): Eukaryota > Metazoa > Chordata > Cladistia > Polypteriformes > Polypteridae > Erpetoichthys > Erpetoichthys calabaricus. Next base: position 163,197,838 of record NC_041405.2, read on the forward strand.
TCATCACACACGAGTGGGCGGATGCCAGCCATTACTGGCCATGGGAACATCGCGGCTCCGCACACCTCGCTGGTTTCCAGGGGTTACTCCGAGTGGACTAAATCAATAAATGGGAAACAAAGGAGCAGGGTGATTAATGGAGCGTGCAGAGGGTCCAGCAGGGGGACTGATGGTGCTGGCACAGCAGCCAAACGTGCACCAGTCACGACTGGGCCATCGATTTGTAACGTGCACTTTGTGATGATGATGATCAGGCTGGTGGCACTGTGGGCGTCAAAGACACGGTCGCAGAAGAAATGGAGCGTGGTACCCAGAGCCCCCTGACATGACCAGGCAGGGCAGGCCCAAACAGAAGCTGCTTTTATGGTCTGACACTTTTATGCAGCACCCTTCAGGTCTGAGGGGACACAAATGGCTGCTCTGCATGTCTTCAAAGGGTTATGTTGACAACAGCAGTGAAACGTCCAAATGTCCTAAATTCATGCCAATGACATGGGCGTGCCACACACATCAGAGCCGAGAACAAGTGGGCGGCACCGGGCGCGGGTCTCTACAGGCCCTTTAGTCTCCTCACTGCCCTTGCTTGGTCTTCTTGTCCATTCACGTCTCCTCCTCCTCTTCTTCCTCCATTCTCCACATTTTTTTCTTGAATTTCCATCGCAGCCAAACTGTTTCTAAATCTGGATATAAGGTGGTCGTGGGGGCATCACTGGGATTTCATCTCTTACTCGTTTTTCGAGTGACAAGTGGAGCTCTGAATATGAGGACCCCACATGTGCAAAGACCCCACGTCCCCAAATGTCCTCAACAATCTTACAGGGCAGCGCACTGCACCGGGCATCACCTGTCATTTTCTCATGTGGTTACATATGTCAGACATGTGGTGGCATTGGCCGACTCCAGAGCTAAAGGTGCTCACACCTCAGATGTTGACATGTGAAGATCTGAAGACACAGCGGGAGCTCTCAAACTTACAAGAACCCTTTATGGACCTGGGAACCTGGACCTGGCTGGCCAGACGAAGCAGACGGGGGACAGAAGCGATGAAGGAGGCTAAAAGAACGGGAGGCCATATAGCGTCTTCATGTACGGGGTACAAGTCCAGGATTCTCGGCCGGTTTTGGCCATCAGACCCTTCTAGGTGTGGAGGATGTTATCTCCAGGCTCCACACAGTCTACTTTCACATGGACAAAGGTGGCACCTCAGTCAGGAACATCATCTTCGACTTCCCCAATCTCCTGGATCTGGGGCTACCTGACCAACAGATAGAAGTTAGTGAGACCGAGGGACTCTGTGCGTCAGAAATAGTGGGGTGACCTACTGGAGTGCCTCAGGGGACTGTCCTGCCTCCATTCATGTTCACCCCTCTACTCAGCAGACCAGCGCTTGCCATCTACAGAACGTGTCAGGTGACGTGTCCATCAGGGGCTGCATTAGTAATGGAGACGAGTCGGGGGACAGGAAGGCTGTGGGGGGACTTTGTCTTGTGGTGTAGGGACAACAACAAACTACAACTCAACATCAGCAGCACAGAAGAGCCGGTGGTGGACTTCTGAGACCAAACACCAGTCAGGGGGAGGATGTGGAAGTAACAGGGGGTCCGAATAAACAACAAACTGGACTGGCTACTCAGACAACAACATCCGCCAGAGTAGGCTGGACTTGCTAGGGGGACTCGGGTCTTCTGATGTGACACGCTCTACCAGTCCACAGCAGCCAGTGTGGTGGTCATCGCTGCACTCAACTGGGGAAGCAACCTGAGCAGGAAAGGAGCACAATGCCCGAGCACACTGATGAGGAAGGCCTGCGCCATCACAGGATAAACCCTGAAGACACTAGAAGATGAGGAGCCGCGGGTGACGCCTCAGCCCCTCACTACTTCACATTCACTTTTTTTTTTTACGCTGGCTGGAGTGCCAATCCTGCTACCAACCCCAAAGTTTTCCCTGTAAGTTGGAGGGGCTGCTTGCAGGTCAATGGCATACCCAGGATGAAGCAATTGCAGGTTAAGGGTCTTCCTCAGTGGCCTAACAGAGTAAGGTGACGTTTTCTGAATTCAGACCAGCAGCCTTCTAATTGCCTGGTGCAGATCCCTAACCTCAGGTCCACCACTCCACCCATAGAAAGGAGGGTGGTGGCAAAACCAGGAGGCGCTCTCTTGGGAGTACTGCCAGCTACAGGCTCATTCCATCTCAGTGGGCTAAGAAGCACCTCTGGGGGTCTTGTCTGCCCACTACTATCAGGCTACTCACTAAGTTCATCTTGAAATATCTGCACAATATACACGTATTGATCGATCGATCGACTGATTGGCTGTATTATTATTTGTCCTGCCAGTCGGTCTCCTCCTCTTTATGTTTCTACATCTGTAAAGTTTATCTAATCTACCGAAGTCAAAGGCCACGTCAGTCGCTAGTGAGGCCTCGCGCTTCATGACGTTTGTACACGTGAAGAAGTCGATAACCTCTGGCAGTAAGCGGGACCACCGAGGAGGCTGCAGAGGGAGAAGAGAACTAAAAGCTCATAAATAGCCAGCAGCAGGCGACACTCATCATGCCTGGAGACCCAAACGCCACGCGTGACTCCAGCGGAGGCCTCACCAGTGGAGTATAAAGCTTCAGCAGACCCTCCTGGGACGTGAACTGCACACATCAAGGCACTATATGACCCGACATTCTCCGACACATCGAGGGGCTTTGGCTCAATGGCGTCACATGGAGTTGGCCACACTTCACAGATTAACATGCACAACAGCAAACCCCACTGACGCCGCTGTAGACGTCACAACGTACGAGACATCATGATGTAACCGAGAGCGCCGATGGGATGTCAGGATACACAGTATGGTCCGGGGGGCAAAGCCAAAGGTCCGGCTCACCGAAGACTTCAGAATTCCGAGCGTTTCGGGAGAGCTGGTTGAATGAACTCCATTGGACTTGTCTGACAGAAACGTGATTTGTAACAAACACTCGTTGGCACACCTCGTACCTGTCAAGCGCTCGTTAACACTCCATTGCACAGACGAGACAGCGTGAAGTACAGTTTGTTGCTTCGTCTTTTCACCCAAAAAACACTGCGGCTGCCACTCAAAACCCATTTCCTTTGGCACTGACCGCACAGCACTCTGGGTAATTCTATTAACCTCCATAATGTTCTGTTCACCCCTTGAGTGGTTTGAGATCCAAAAACACTTTATATGAAAATGTGAACACGTAACAGGAACCTGCAAATAGCAGGACATCACCATACACACTCGTGTGCCATGTTGTGAAAGAGTTGCCAACACACAGCAAGCCGCTCCACATCACCAGTCTCACTCACACACCTTTCTACTATTTTATCTGTTGCTTGGGCAAGAGATGGCACAGTCGGTGTGCCCCTTGTGTTATTGTTAATGCCACAGCCCAAGGCTTATGGTCTTCCACGTTGTGATCAGCACTTCAGGGCCCGACAGCTCGTTTGTCCTTGGCATCTGCTCACAGATAGTTTGCCTTTTTATGTCTCGCAGCTACTGCCTCTCCATGGTGAAGCTTCACGTGACTGAATTCAGTGGGCCTTTCACGCTGGTTCAGTGGCACAGTGCCATACCACACATCAGTGTCACGTCAGATGATCGGCTCACATCGACACCACCATCGCTAGAATTATTTGAGCAGTGGTTCCGACTCTAAAAACCGCCTGCACGGCTGTTTTAAGCCCCGCCCCCTCGTGAATATTGATGAGTTACCATAAAGGGGCACAAAGCCCAGAAATACCCCTCTGTTGTGCAGCACAATCTTAACTCATCCACTAGATGGCAGCAGAATTCTGTCCCGACAGTTACTTGGGCCATCACATGACACCCAGAGTCCCGCTCAGTGTTAACGGGGTTGGCGCATTTCCTACACACAGGTCATATGCTCAGCAGTACCCTTCAACCACAAATGTGGCACACCTGTACGTTGCCAGCCTCCTCCTGCACGAGTGCTTTGTGTTTAAATGGGTTCGCACTAACTTTTAGCACACAGGTTCTTATTAACTCCATACTGCTAGGAGACACATGTGGAGTACACGTCAGAGGGGGTCGTGACCCTCTAGTGAGGCCTCCCTCGTGTGGCGTTTGTCTTTTTTGTAATGTGGAGTGTAAAACCAAAGCGGCACTCGAGAAAGTCCAGAGGACAGCAAGTGGGCTCGGAGTCGCAGATCTGATGGACGGCCTCGCTAGGACGCCAACTTCACCGTGAGCCTGCGTGAAGGTTCAGTGACCGCGGCAGGAAGAGTGCAGACCAAACGTGATGAGCGCACATCTTCTTAATAAACGTCCGTTACCGACACATCTGTTCAGAGATTATTTGGGTTAGGGTGAGGCAGATCTTCATGGTGGCAATTAGCACCAGCCAGGGGGGACTTTCACGAGACAGTAAGAGCCCTCCTTAGAAACGCGGCCGTGTGACCCTGACAAGCCACCATGTCTGCCTAAATGCGGCCAAACCATAAAGCTGCCAATCAACAGAGACCGATGAACCCGTCTGTACCCTTTATAACACGAATCATTTGTGCTGCAATGCCATTTAGTCTTTGCACAGGGACAAAGCTCCCCAATCCCGCGGACTTCACTTCTCCCAAATTACATCACGTCGTCACCACGCTAGCGGAACGGTGTCTTGAGACAAGTGACCCAACGTTTGTGTGAAGTGAACCTCAAGCACTTTCCATTGCCCCCGTGGGGTGGTCTCATCTTCTTACGGGTACAGCCATGTCGTTGACAGTTGCTATGCGGGTTGCCGTCACGTGACTGACGTTGGCATCATGCATTTGGCATTGCTTCTCTGAAATTATAAAAGATGGCGGACTCCTCACTGGACCAACAAACCAAAAGGATTCTTGAAATCTGAAGGCATCAGTCATGAAATCAAACGAGGGTGCGGGCCCCGTAAGGGGGGCTGTCTGCTGTCGTGCACGAGAGGACTTTCAGGAAACGGCTGGGGTCAGGGTGACAGACCACCACCATGCGGATCACGTGACGAGGACGTGAAGAGACAGCGGGGTCCAAGAACGTGGTGGTTTAGAGAGACACTCCGCTGTGCAGAATGCCAATCGCCAGGCTGGACTCCAGTGTGAGGATGGGCAGCATGGCACCTCAGGCACACTTACTCAACAGATGGCAGTACCAGACTGATGAGGCCGATTCCAATTTGGTGTCGTCACCCAAACTCACGTGGTGTCCAACTGGTGGGTGATCAGCCAGAGACCACCTTCACACGTGGCATGGAATTCCAACTCAATTCACACCCAAAGAAGTACATCATATGACACATCATGTGACATCATGGCGGACAAAGCAAACGGTCAGCGAGTGTCACCGCAGGCAATCTTTGCCATTCTTGAAAGGTGGGCCGTGTTCACGCCTGTTCTACCAGGGATCCTGTGCCTTCAACACCTGGCAACGCGGGTCATCACTACAAACCTCGTGGGGCGAGTAACAGACACATGCAGAGGGCACAGCATTCCTTTACGCTCCTTGGCATGAACCCCACACATCTCACGGCCTCAGAATTTCAAGTAAACACAGTTGAGCCTGAGGGTCTCGAGCCCCAAATGACCCACAACGAGGTATTCTGCTGCCATCTAGTGGAAGTGGTAACTAATTCATATTCATGAGTGGGGCGGAGCCTTCAACCAACACACACACACAATGGCGTGTAACCCAAAAGCTATCAAGCCAGTTTTAGAACAAACTGACACGAGTGGTGACGATGAGAATCGGTCACCAGACGCTGACACGGAGAGCATCCCACCGGTGTGACATGCCTGGTGACTCGAGGATTTGCGGGACAAAAAGGCAAAACAACTGCGACTAAGAAAGACGTCAGCTCCACCCAAGCACAATGCAGCAACTGTCACAATTAGTGTCGGGGGGAGTGTGACAGTTGCACACCATCGTGGCACACCAACCATGGAGATCTGCACTCTCCTGCACAAGCAAACAGACAAAACGAGAAACGCCTGTGACGTCGGGCTGTGCGCTGGTGACCTTCAAATGTGTCACACAAAGCACTAAATCTGCGTCAGTACAGCAGTGGACACTAGACAGGCCTCCCCTACTGGTGACGTCCCAGTATTTTCATGGATCTGTCACACGTAATGTTTTTACTGTCACTTCCCTGGGGGTTAGGGGGGCAGCAGTCAGAACCAGAAAGAGCAGGACACTGAAGCCACAGCACAGCAGGGAACACCCCAACTCCAAGGACAACATACCTGAACAGCCACCCAGCTGGCGTTGACAGTGTGCTCTCCAAAAGGCTCGAAACCTGAAGAGAGAAAGAAGAGCACAGTGAGTGGGGCACACGAGAGCAAAAGGGCAGTGCCAACCTTGGATAACAAAAACACAAAGATGACAGGACAAGGAACACCCAGTGGGCGGAGCCGGTGAGGCCGTGGCTACAGGAAAGGTCCAGAAGGGCATGGCCATCACCAGCACGCCAGAGCAGCGGAACACAACCGGGTCACAAAAGTCCTCTGAGGCGTCGAGTTGGCCTTGTGACCGCCGTGCTCAACGACACCAAGTGGTGACTCGAGACTGAAACCACAGCAGAAACCCAGCTGGACAAACATCAGCCAATCAAACATGCAGCGTATCAGCTGAGCAGGCTCTGCCCGCTTCTTGTCTTATCAGTGACTGAAGGTGACAGTGAAACCCCATGAGGGCCACTCTTGGGTGACCATGACTGTGCCAGCAGACACCAGCTGGATATGCCACTTTAAGTGGGTCCCTCCGGGCTCTGGGCTTTACTCTTATTTGTCTGTACCAGCCTCCTTCATTTATCGTGTCCCAAGCCAACAAGTGGGGTTCCGAGTGGGCATGCGAGACGGACAGTCACCTTCTGCCAGCTAGAATGGACACCCAGGTGCCCGCTGCCACACACAGAATGCCTGGCATGTGTAAGGGTGCTTTCATTTTCCTGATCCCCGTTATTAATTAGACAGGACGTGATCGTTGCTTTATTTATCCTTTACGTATTTTTGTTTATCGTAATACGATTGTACTTCCTCCTCTGGCCCCGAGTTATGGGGGCGGAGACTTGGAGGTCGGCTTGAGGCTCCGCCTCCCCAGATCAGCACTGACCGGTGCAGCGCCAACCGCGTCGGCAGTAAGGGCCACCTCAGGGAGCCACCTCTGCCAACACCTGATGCTGGTCGTGTTGCGGCTTCACTCTCCTCAGAGCATCGCTGGCACTCAACACCAGCACAAAGAGGCAGAAGTGAACTTTAGAGAAGGGGCACAGCCACATGCCTTAGAGGACCCCTGTGCCAACAACAACCCTTTGATCTGCTTTAGGCGAGTCACTGAGCAGAACAGGCAGCTGAGCCACCGCCTCATTTATGGGCCCGAGAATCGCACCAGTGTCATGCCAGTGTGTTGATCTCATGCCAGAGGATGCAGCTCCCTCACTCATGAACTTAAAAGAGAACGGAGAATACCGAGCGAGGTGCCATGGGGGTCTGACCTGGCACACAGACTGAGGGGCACATTGAGGAAAGCTGAGCTACCAGGCTAACGGGCAAAACACAACTCACCTACAAGGACGTGAAGAGACAGCAGGGTCCAAGAACGTCGTGGCTCACAGAGACACTCAGCTGTGCAGAATGCCCACCGCCAGGCTGGACTCCAGTGTGAGGATGGGCAGCATGGCACCTCAGGCACACTTACTCAACAGATGGCAGTACCAGACTGATGAGGCCGATTCCAATTTGGTGTCAACACCCAAACTCACGTAGTGTCCAACTGGTGGGTGATCAGCTAGAGACCACCTTCACACGTGGCATGGAATTCCAACTCAATTCACACCCAAAGGTGGTCAGTTTTTCACCCAAGGCAGGAGGTTGCTTGGTTACACCAGTTGTGTACATCATGTGACACGTTAAAAACAATCATGGCAGACAAAGCAAGCGGTCAGCGAGTGTCCAAACACAACGCCAAGTGCCCACTGCGAGCACCACCACAGTGGACTGCTTCACCAACTCCAGCCTGGGCATCCACACCTGGAAGTGGGACTTCTGCTTGTGACATCACACACCTTCAGACTTTAGGCTGGGGGCCCAACAGGCTACCACCTGCCTGGGCATCTTACTGTGGTGGACACTGAAAAAGCCGTTCAAGCAGAGCCCCCTTTGACCACCTAAGTGATCACCCAATGCCTCAAATCACCACTCACCTGGTGGAGCTGCACGTGTGGCACTCACTGAGAAGTGGGCTTTCTAAATTGTACCCACGAGATAGATTTGAATTAGACAGATGGAGGGACGGTCAACTCCAAACATGTCCACTGTGCTCTGCTGAAGACCCTCAAGTCTCCTTCTCAGATCAGCTCCATCTCACTGTCCTTGCTAATTCTCTCCTTGAGCCGCCACACGGGTGCAACTCACCAGCTGACTGGTCACTTCAGGCTCCCTCTGAGAACACACAAGTCAGACATCTTCATCGGACCCCACGAGAGGTTGACCCTGGCACTAATGGGGCTGGCCAGCTTGATCGAGTTAAACTCCTGCAAGAAGGCCCAGCAGGAAAATGGACAACCCCATCGGCTCGGCCAAACAGCAGCGAAGGGTGGACATCTTGTGACTTCTTAAATGGCAAGGAAGTGAAACCGAAGGCTGACACTGATCGAGGGTCTCGGTGTACAGAAGGCCAGTGCACAGGGCGAGAGGAGAGCCGACAGGACAGGACACGGGGACACCCCCCTGGGATCTGGACAAACCCTCACACCTCACCAGGAAGGTGAGCCGCTGCTGATGGAACAAAGCGACTTCTAAAATGGACCACACGACGGGGTGGGTGCCCTGCAGAATTACAGAGCAGTAGATCTGATTTGCGCCCACAAAACAGCTGGTGAGGTGTGCGTCTGAATCTGCTCCAGTAGGGAGTCTGGCGGAGTGACCCGGCAGAAACTGTCTCAAAGCTGTGGGCAGGAATTACTGTGGCGAGGGAAGACAATCTAAGTGGGCACCAAATGACCAAACAACTTCCACCAGGACTCTGAGAAGCTTTACACAGAGTGAGATACGAGGAGGAGAGGACCCCCCTACCTAGGCAGATGTTCAGTGCCCACCTTTGTTTTAAGGGCATCTTTCATGGCTACCTAGGCACATGTTCAGTGCCCACCCTTGTTTTAAGGGCATCTGCCATGGCAGTGAACTCTTAGAATGATCTTCTCGCACTTCCACGGGTCCACTGCACAACGCGGACTGGCTTGACATTTAAGAACCCGAGAAGTTGGCACACATGGCCTCGCTTTGACGGTAGGACTTCATTTCCAAGCCGGGCTGCATCGCCAATGGACACTCCGGAAAGGCACAACCCCCACTTGCCATGCGGGCAGACAGGATTAAGCCATTGAAGTGTCTGAAGCTTTGTTAGCAGCCGCCGGCGGAGACGACCAGGAATCCGAAGGGGAAGCAGACGAGTCACGTCGAGGGGCGAATGAGCTCAACTCCAAGTCTCAAACCAAAGTTAACGAGTCCCGAGCCCCACCAACGTCTCCACTTAACACGGGGGTGGGCCGGCTGGAAGGCCCGGTCACTCTTCTACAGAAGTCCTCAGGCGCCGAAGAACAAAAACGTCGAGCGCCGCGGGCCTTCAGACGGACACCCGTAAACTCCCCCATTCTGTGGAGTGGGAGCGGGGGGGCTGGCCGGGTCTGCAGCTGCTGTCGGGGGGTCTCTTTTGTGTCTCCCGTCTGTTTCCCAGGCATTCTCCGCCCGCCCGTCCCCCCCGCCTTTGTCGCGTGTGTCTCACAGGACTCGGCGGCTGGACTGCGTCTCTTTGCGCGTTCGGGGACTCGTGCGGCTTGCGAGGTGAACTTTTGCCGAGCGTCTGATGATTCAGCAGAAACTGCGAAAACGCCGAAGCGACGTGCGGGACGACGGTAACTGACGAGCTCCTGTTGCGCCTAACCGAGCCGACACAATGGCACGGAGCAAGCGAGCGAAACCGCGGGGAGGACGCCCGGCTCCTCAACTGTTACGCGTCGCCAGCGGGCCATCTCGACAAGCCGAGGACGCCAAGAAGTTCGAGCCGCTCACTCGAGGCAGCAGCACTACGGCCCATCCCCTTCGCCGCCTCGCTGCCCCCCCGGTTCCGGGAACGAAAGATGCTCGCGCTGCACCGAAGTTGCCGGTGTTGCCGCCTGCGAGTCCCTTGTTCCGCACCCGGGCCTGCTTACCTGTCACCACCACGTTCCTCTTCATGTTATCCATGTCGCCGAAACTGCTCTGTGGCCAAAGTCCGATCCTTTGTGAAGCCAACAGCTGCCGAGCGACTTCCAGTCCAAATTCACCTCTCCGGCTGCTTCACTCCTCCCAGTCTGACTGTAGCCGTCGAGTCCGCCGGCCCCCGGCCAGTGACGTCAGATCCAGCTGACCGCCGATCGGGCTGTAAAATATCGATGGTGTGTTGGGCGGACATCTTGAGTGGGTTGGATTAGGTAGCCGAGTCAGGCGGCCATCTTCAGTGAGTGCAGAAAAGTTAGGCGCATGCGTTGTGGTGAAGACATCCTTATCAGGGCCCAATCTGCCTCGCGAAGCCATCATCGCCGATGTGCTGACGAGCCATTTAGAATCTGTAAGACAAATGCCAAGGGTTCGTAATTCAGAAAGCCGGTCTGTGCGGACGGCGGCCCCCTGGACTTTAGAGGGTGGAATCTAGTGATATTGAAATAGCGCCACTAGGGGGCATTCCAACCCTGAATAAAAATATCAAAAAGTCACAAAGCTGCGGATCTGTGTGGGATGTGAGGCAGGAAGACTAATGAACAAAGGTACAAGAAACAAAGAGCACCCATCCCTGAGGCCCACTGCACCCTGTCCACCCGAGAGGCAGGCATCCCTAGGACATGGTGCCCCCAAGCTGCGATATGAGCTTAGTGAGTCATGGCACTGTTGCACATCCTCGTAGTGCTTTTATAGGTCACTTTTCTCAGGACCCCACTGTCCCCACCAAGTCGGGCATTCAGTGGACACATCTGGCGGCTCACACTAAAATGGCATACAGCAGAAATGCTCCGTTGTCTGAGGTGTCTGCCTCATTATGTCTGTCCCATTCCTGTCTCAACTTGACTTCTTTAGACTCTTTAGACAGTGACAAGTGGCGGATCGCCGTAAGGGGACTCCAGCACCAGACATCCAGGGCATGACGGACAGTGGAGATAACGGGCGCTGAGAAACCCCATCAGAGCAGAACGTGGTGGCTGCCTGGAGCTTTAGTCCTAGAATTACTGAGCACATGTCATTGTTGGTGCACCGCTGTGACAGTTAGGCTCTTGACCAGGGGCCTGCGTAGACAGTGCAGACAGTTCAGCAGACATGCATTCTGTTGTGTAAGGAAGGATGCCAATGGGCAAGCATGCCAGCTGAAAGGCTCCAAACTCAAAGACCACCATCAAATGTGCAGCACAGATCAGTCCTGGTCCTCTTTGACCAAGGTGGGGTCTGCTTGTGTGGCCATGAGATGTTGCTGGGGACTCCCTGGACTCAAATGGGCAGGATGGCATCTTCATTCTGGATTGTAATTCTGCTTCAAAATTTATAGATACTTTGAGTAAGTCGAGTGTAAATGTGGAAAACAATCAAGATCAGCTGACATGACATTATAATGTAACCTTGAGAGATGCTGTGGACGCAGTGGTGCCCCTTAAAACAAAACTGACCAAAGCACATAGGAACTCTAACTGGTTTAATGAGAACACTCGAGCTCTTAAATTAGAGTGTCGAAAACTGGAGCGCAGATGGAGAACAACAAAGATAGATAGATAGATAGATAGATAGATAGATAGATAGATAGATAGATAGATAGATAGATAGATAGATAGATAGATAGATAGATAGATAGATGAAAGGCACTATATGATAGATAGATAGATAGATAGATGAAAGGCACTATATGATAGATAGATAGATAGATAGATAGATAGATAGATAGATAGATAGATAGATAGATAGATAGATAGATAGATAGATAGATAGATAGATAGATAGATAGATGAAAGGCACTATATGATAGATAGATAGATAGATAGATAGATAGATAGATAGATAGATAGATAGATAGATAGATAGATAGATAGATAGATAGATAGATAGATGATACTCTATTAATCCCAAGGGGAAATTCACAAAGCTACATTTCTTTCAAACTGCATGGACAGAGAGTGTTAATAAATATAAAAAAGCCCTCTTTAAAGCTCGCTCAGAATACTATTCTACAATAATAGATTTTTTTTTTTTTGTGTAGCCCAAAATCACACAAGAAGTGCCGCAATGGGCTTTAACAGCCCCTGCCTCTTGACAGCCCCCCAGCCTTGACTCTCTAAGAAGACGAGGAAAAACTCCCAAAAAAAAACCTTGTAGAGAAAAAATGGAAGAAACCTCAGGAAAGGAAATTCAAAGAGAGACCCCTTACCAGGTAGGCTGGGCATGCAGTGGGTGTCAAATCAAAGGGGGTCAATACAATACACAGAACAGAACAAATCCTCAATAAAAAATAAAATTTTTTTTAGAAGTACGGAGCAGAATTTAACAGTAGATGATATCACATAATAAGTTTCAGATAATTTTAGACTCCTGGAGACCTCATCCATCAAGCTGCCTCCCCCATTTGGCCATTCCATGGCTGAAACAGTGTAGATGGCAATAATAAAATCCTCGGGTACTGTTTAGAACAGTCGCTAAATTAACAAATGGGAATTCAGAGCGACAGTGCAAAATACCAACAGACATTAGCAGTACAGACTTTATGAACTTCTTCAATGAGAAAATTAAAAATATAAGACCTCAGATGTCAGCGTCACAGTACACCACATACTAGCTTAGCAGACCCTGTCTCACATTGCATTCATCACTTTAGTAATTTTAATCCTGTAACTGAGCAGGAAGTCTTAACTTTAATTTCTAAAATGAAGCCCACTACTTGTTCCCTTGATCCAGTGCCAACAAAACTAGTAAAAAGTGCAATGGATGTTCTTGCAGCGCCTATTCTAAACATTATCAGTAGTTGATTATTGCATGGCACAGTACCTGATACACTAAAAGTGTCAGTCATTAAACCATTACTTAAAAAGTCAGACCTAGACCCACACACACTTAACAATTATAGGCCTATTTCAAATTTACCGTTTCTCTCTAAAATACTAGAAAAAGTAGTCGCCAGTCAGCTTCAGTCACACCTTATGCATTACAATTTATTTGAGAAATTCCAGTCTGGTGTACGCACTGGCCATATTACAGAAACGGCACTAACGCGGGTTCTAAATGACATTCTGATATCCTCTGATGAAGGAAACTCCACTGTAGTTATGTTGTTGGACTTAAGTGCAGCATTTGACACCATCGACCATTCTATTTTACTACACAGGCTAGAAAATGATGTTGGGCTTACAGGCACCGTGCTCGCTTGGTTTAGTTCTTACTTATCAAATCGATTCCAATACGTACAGAAATGTGCTGACAGGACTCCATCATTATACACAGAAGTTCAATATGGTGTCCCGCAGGGCTCAGTACTGGGACCTTTACTGTTTTCACATTACATGCTTCCACTGGGATCTCTCATTAGGAAACATAATGTTAATTTTCACTCGTATGCAGATGATAGATAGATAGATAGATAGATAGATAGATAGATAGATAGATAGATAGATAGATAGATAGATAGATAGATAGATAGATAGATAGATAGATAGATAGATAGATAGATAGATAGATAGATACTTTATTAATCCCAGGGGGAAATTCACATACTCCAGCAGCAAAAAATATTAAATTAAAGAGTAATAAAAAATGCAGGTAAAGAAACAGACAATAACTTGAATAATGTTCAACGTTTACCCCCTCTGGTGGAATTGAAGAGTCGCATAGTTTGGGGGAGGAATGATCTTCTCAGTCTGTCAGTGGAGTAGGACAGTGACAGCAGTCTGTCGCTGAAACTGCTCCTCTGTCTGGAGATGACACTGTTTAATGGATGTAGTGGATTCTCCATAATTGATAGGAGCCTGCTGAGTGCCCGTTGCTCTGCTATGGATGTCAAACCATCCAGCTCTATGCCAACAATAGAGCCTGCCTTCCTCACCAGTTTGTCCAGGCGTGAGGCATCCTTCTTCTTAATGCTGCCTCCCCAGCACACCACTGCGTAGAAGAGGGCACTCGCCACAACCATCTGATAGAACATCTGCAGCATCTTACTGCAGATGTTGAAGGATGCCAGTCTTCTAAGGAAGTACAGGCGGCTCTGTCCTTTCTTGCACAGAGAATCAGTATTGGCAGTCCAGTCCAGTTTATCGTCCAGCTGCACTCCCAGGTATTTATAGGTCTGCACCCTCTGCACACAGTCACCTCTGATGATCACGGGGTCCATGAGGGGCCTGGTCCTCCTAAAATCCACCACCAGTTCCTTGGTTTTGCTGGTGTTCAGTTGTAGGTGGTTTAAGTCGCACCATTTAACAAAGTCCTTGATGAGGTTCCTATACTCCTCCTCCTGCCCACTCCTGATGCAGCCCACGACAGCAGTGTCATCAGCAAACTTTTGCACGTGGCAGGACTCCGAGTTATATTGGAAGTCCGATGTATATAGGCTGAACAGGACCGGAGAAAGTACAGTTCCCTGCGGCGCTCCTGTGTTGCTGACCACAATGTCAGATCTGCAATTCCCGAGACGCACATACTGAGGTCTGTCTTTAAGATAGTCCATGATCCATGCCACCAGGTATGAATCTACTCCCATCTCTGTCAGCTTGTCCCTAAGGAGCAGAGGGTTAGTAACAAATTCTAACTCTCATGTGACTTATGTTTTAGTGCTAATGACTAACAACAGAGATGCAGTCTGTACAGTTAATCAGCAGCTCTAGTCAGGGTGTGCTAAACTGAAGTAGTGAGTCTTCAGCCGGTTCTACTTTTCTTTTAGATCAAATGAAGTTTCTCTGATGTTGTCTTTAATTAGTTGTGTTAGTGAATTAAAGGAGTGGATGGATGAGAACTACTTGTCTTTAAATACAGATAAAATAGTGATGTTAATTGTTGGAGGGAATGATGCTGATCACAACAATATTTTGTCATCATTTAACTCAGTTGGAATCCCAATTAATTTTACTGAATCAGCCCACAATCTCTGAGTTATCTTTGACTCTAGCAGGTCATTTAAAGCGCATATTACAAAGTTGTCCAAATCCAGTTTCTTTCATCTTAAAAATGTTAGGAAATTAAGGCGCTTTCTAAATAAACAGGATTCTGAGAAACTAATTCCTGCATTTATCTCTAGTAGGACTGACTACTGCAATGCGGTGTTCACTGGATGTTCAAACTGTTCTCTATACAGCCTCCAGTTAATTCAAAATGTGGCTGCAAGAATTATTACAAGAACAAGAAAATACGAACAAATAACTCCAGTTCTTAAATCCTTACACTGGCAGTTTAGGGCAGATTTCAAAATCCTTCTTTTAACATATAAAGCATTAAATGGCCGAGGTCCGGCTTACTTGTCTGAACTTGTCATGAGTTACAAACCTGAGCGCACATTAAGATCTCAAGATGCTGGTCTGCTTAGGATTCCAAGGATTAATAAAACAACAGTGGGAGGTCGAGCTTTTAGTTACAGGGCCCCTAAACTGTGGAATGGTCTGCCTGCTACTATAAGAGATGCCCCTTCGGTCACAGCTTTTAAATCCCGGCTGAAGACTCACTACTTCAGTTTAGCACACCCTGACTAGAGCTGCTGATTAACTGTACAGACTGCATCTCTGTTGTTAGTCATTAGCACTAAAACATAAGTCACATGACAGTTAGAATTTGTTACTCACCCTCACCTGTTCTGTTTCTCTTCTTGGTACTCAAATGTGGCACTTGGTGCCACGGCCCACCTGCCAAGTTGTTTTGCCTGCCTAAGGTGAAGTCATCTCTGATGGAGGATCACAGGAATCGTGGGGTAGAGGGGTCCTGTCATCGTATTGGCTGGCCCAGCGCTGACTCAGCTTTGGAATGGCCAATAGGGGGAGGCAGTTTGATGGCTGAGGTCTCCAGGACTCCAAACAAATCCAAATCATATTATGGGATATCATCTACTGTTAAATTCTGCTCCGTACTTGTAATATTTTTATTATTATACCAATGTGAATTTCCCCTTGGGATTAATAAAGTATCTATCAATCTATCTATTGAGGATTTGTTCTGTTCTGTGTATTGTATTGACCCCCACCCTTCTTTTTGACACCCACTGCACCCCCACCCTATCTGGTAAGGGGTCTCTCCTTGAATTGCCTTTCCAGAAGTTTCTTCCATTTTTTCCCTACAAGGGTCTTTTCTTGTTTTCTTAGAGAGTCAGGGCTGGGGGGCTGTCGAGAGGCAGGGCCTGTTAAAGCCCATTGCGGCACTTCTTTTGTGATTTTGGGCTCTACATAAATACATTGTATTGTATTCTGAGCCTCAAACACCTTGGCATCTTTAACACAAATGTGCCCTGGAAATGGAGAGACTGACCGGAGGTCTTTATTTGCCACGGGATCCTCAGTGTCCTAATAGACACATCGTGGATGGTGGACATCGCTGACTCGAATGCCCCCTTCAGGTCGTGCTCCTCTGGTCCTCACACACTGGGCGTCCGCTCTATGGGTCCACCTGTCCATCCCTCATAATGGGACAGCAGTGCTGCTTAGCCATGGATCAGCAGTCAGAGGGACGATGGACACGATGGATGGAATAACACAGTGTGGTAGGCAGGGGGCGCCGGACAGGCTACTGAGTGTGCACACGTGTGGTCATCAGTGTGACTGGATAAAGATGGAGGGCGGTCCTAAAGTAGTGACATCAGGCTGGCCCCGCCTCTTGCAGTTCCACCCACAGAATCCAAGGAATGTCCTCAGGCAACAGCATACATACTGTGAGGTGGCATGGGGTCGCTGTCGCCCCGTTAAACTCAACAGACAGACAGCCATGCAGACACAGAGTAAAAGCACTAAGAAGATATTTCATCTTTAAATCATGCTCCTCCAGCACCCCAGCCACCAGTAAACACAATAAATCACTAAGCACACTAGTACACGATATTCTTCACCTCCCAGCAAGCTCTGTCCTGCTCCTCCCGACTCCAGCTCACTTGCTGGGTTCCCATCAGTCCTTTAAATAGTCTTTGACCCGGAAGTGCTTCTCTCCTTCCACCCACGTGACTGGCTGGCACTTCTGGGTCTAATGAAGAACTGATTCTGTCCTCGTGACTACCACGTACTTCTGAGCTATAAGGAAAGAATTCGTCCCCAGGCCCTTCAACAGCTCCTTCTGGCGGCACCCACAGCACCCAACAGGGCTGAGAAATTGAACTCCCAGTCCCAGGATGCCCTGTGGGAATCCGGGGCACCGCTACACTCCAGGGGAGCTGCCATCTTGCATTTTGGGGGAAGCAGTGTCTGCAAGTAGCTGCCTTCCCCCACCCTTCCATTCCAGGGGCATCCTGGCCGGGTTGAATCCCAATACATACGTACACACAAAATAACATGAATAAAAATCACAAAAACACACAAAGAATAATAATTTAAAAGTAACAATAAATGAGAAAATAAACATAACAGTAACGTGAACACCACAGATGCTGGCTTGGAGTTCTTCACCGATTCTAATTGGGACCTCGAGTCCTGGCAGTGTGAAGGTTGCCTCTGCCTACCGACCACCTTAGCCGGGCAGACAGAGGGGCCACTGCGCTGGTGACCCACCCCCCCCCCCCCCCCCCCCACTTCCACTGATTTACATGACAAAGCAGGAAGGAGAGAAACTCATTGTAGTTTGTCAAAAATTGACACAAAAAGTCCAAGGAGGAGAGTCGTGCAGACGTACGGGAAACGGGACACGCATGTGTCCTGAGGACAGTCTAATGACATTAGGGTACTGGAAAATCGCTACTCAGAAGAAGTCCCTCTGTGGAGTCACAGCCCAGTTTTTCACAAAGTTAACACGAGTTAAAAGTACCGATGAGAAAAATCTTCAACACTGACTGGCCAGCCAGCCTGAGGGAATACAGGAAGGCTGAGATGAAAGTCCATTAACCGGTCAGCAACGTCACAAGGGGGCTTTGCTGCAGTGATGTACCGACGTGTCGGAGACCTCCAGAAGGAAGGGGTGGAGGAGTGAGGGGGATGTTTTAAAGTTACTGTGACCGGGACAGGCCACTGAGGAAGAAAGTCATAGAAAAGTCAGCTGATGAGGTGGCTAAGAAGAGCGCAGGCCAGAGGAAGACCTGACCAGAGAATCAAGAGGAGCAGCAGGTTTAGGTGCCATCTGAGACTGCCCATCTGGCGCGATCAGGATGTGTGGTTCACAAAGCCACATTCCGTTTGCTTCTAATCCTTCATGTCACACCTGTCTGTGACGTGTGTTGAACCACTGACGCGATGCCACTCTATTGTTATACAAACTAGCTGTGCTGCCCATCTAAGACAGACTGAAATCAAAGTAATCAATGTGCGCCTTGACGTAAATGTTTGCAGTGCACAATGCAATGTGTATGTCACGCTTATGTGGCACTGGGTGTGAGATTCTCAAAAGCAGAGTTAATGTTTGTGAGGCGCCATCTGTTGGAATGACAAATACAATGCATATAATCCAGTTACAGTATATGCTATTTGTTAAGAATCTCTTAAAAAAAGAGTTAAATGTTTATGAGGTGCCAGCTGTTGGAATTATAAATGCAATGTGGCATTGGGTGTGAGATTCTCAAAAGCAGAATTCATGTTTGTGAGGTGCCATCTGTTGGAATTGCAAATGCAATGTGGCACTGGGTGTGAGATTCTCAAAAGCAGAATTCACGTTTGTGAGGCGCCATCTGTTGGAATTACAAATGCAATGTGGCACTGAGTATGAGATTCTCAAAAGCAGACTTAAATGTTTGTGAGGTGCCAGCTGTTGGAATTACAAATGCAATGTGGCACTGGGTGTGAGATTCTCAAAAGCAGAATTCATGTTTGTGAGGCACCATCTGTTGGAATTACAAATGCAATGTGGCACTGGGTGTGAGATTCTCAAAAGCAGAATTTATGTTTGTGAGGCGCCATCTGTTGGAATTACAAATGCAATGTGGCACTGAGTATGAGATTCTCAAAAGCAGAATTTATGTTTGTGAGGTGCCATCTGTTGGAATTACAAATGCAATGTGGCACTGGGTGCGAGATTCTCAAAAGCAGAATTCATGTTTGTGAGGCGCCATCTGTTGGAATGATAAATGGAATCCGTGTGTCTCTGTTATGTGTCAGTTGATATGGGATTTGTAAAAGCACTGTGTTTGCATTGAAGGTGGGTTACTTTCACCCTGCAGAAATCACATAATTTTTCATACAAACAATTGCAGGGCACCATAACGTTTGGGACACAGTGGTGGTCTGTACAGGATATTTAAGAAGTACTTTGTTTAATTTCTCTTGCATGCAATGATTGCAGGCGCCAAGGACCTTCTCTGGTGATGCCCTGCCAGCTGTCCTACGATTTCTCTTCAGCACATGGAGGGCCTGCTCAGTTGGATTTAGATTGGGTGACTGACTCATCCATTGAAGAATTTTCTAGCTTCTCACTTTGAAGACCTCCTCGGTTGCTTCAGAAGGATGTTTGGGGTCCTGGTCGTGCTGTAGAATGAAGTGCCATCATCCAGTCCAGTGCTCCAGATGAGATGTCTCTGTACACTTGAGAATTCAATGAGCTACGGCCCTGAGCGGGTCAATCATCAGTGACGAGCATGAGCCCGTAGTGTAGCTGTAGCCACCACAGCTGTCCAGGTTTGACAGATGAGCGGGTCTACTTGGCATCTCGAGCACTTCCTTGTGGTCTCTGCACTTTGCCCTTGCCCTCACTCTGATTCAGGCTCATCTTGGTCTCATCAGTCCACAAGACCTTTTTGCAGGCCCTTTTAAGTGCTTTTTGGCAAGTTGTTACCCTGCCATCCCTTTCCTGTGGCTAATTAGTAGTCACCATCTTGCAGTGCAGCCTTTCTGTCCATGAAGTTTTCTGCAGATGGTCATCTCTGACACATCCACATCTGCCTCCTGAGGGCAGGTGTTTGGGGATTTTCCTTCAGGATGGTGAGAGGTCTTCAGTCATCAGCAGTGGAGGTCATCCTGGGCTGATTTTCCACACAGTTGATATTTGTAACCCCAAGGTTTGGCCAATGTGTCCTACTGTTTTATTCTTGTTTTTCCGCCTCAAAATGGCTTCTTTGACTTTCATTGACACAACAAGGATGACCAGAAGCTTAGAGGCCAGACTAGAGCCCGATAGCTCTCTGAAAATGAAGCAATGAAATCACAAATACCTGCCAGGCATGATGGTGGCATGAAATGGGCAGTCTGTCCATAAAAATGTGCACCAGATGAACCAACATCCCTACATAGTAAAGGCTGAGGGTTGTGCCCATTGTCACTTGTGAACCACTGGGACTAGAACCTCCATCTTGGTCTTAATCGAAAGCTTTTGATGGGATACATGCTGGTGAGGCAAAACCCCAGGCTGCTGACAACTTCCATGAAGTTATTGGGGTTTGTGCTTTACTTACAACAAACTGCACAGGCAAACTGGTTGAGAAGGCGACATGGCAGAAAGAAAAAGAAGAGCAGCGACATCTGCTGAGTGCAAGGCAAACTGCAGATGCTGTGTTAAGAAGAAGAAGAAGAATGACAGCTCAGGTGTCCACTGCACATCACGCATATGTGGCACGGTGACCTGCTGGTACTCACAGACTATGCGGCTTGAACCTCCATCTCGGCAGGGCTGGTGGTCCACGTGTATCCTAGGACCCTTTCATAAAATCAGAGAATAAACACTTTAATCACTTGGAATTGTTTGAGTAAAACTGTGGAGCACAGGGGCAAATTGAGGAAAATAAATGCGTCTTTGTCCCAAACACTATGGAGGGAACTGTAATGAGCTCTCAGGTAGAACATTAGAACATCATGACAAGATCTGTCCATTCAGCCCAACCAGCTCGTCCATCCAATTTAGCAAAAGTATTCTAAGATTGGTGTTCCTGTTTCAAATTGGGGCAGCACGGTGGCGCAGTGGGTAGCGCCGCTGCCTCGCAGATGGGAGACCTGGGGACCTGGTGGAGTTTGCATGTTCTCCCCGTGTCTGCGTGGGTTTCCTCCCACAGTCCAAAGACATGCAGGTCAGGTGGATTGGCGATTCTAAATTGGCCGTAGTGTGTGCTTGGTGTGTTTGTGTGTGTCCTGCGGTGGGTTGGCACCCTGCCCGGGATTGGTTCCTGCCTTGTGCCCTGGGATTGGCTCCAGCAGACCCCCGTGACCCTGTGTTCGGATTCAGTGGGTTGGAAAATGGATGGATGGATGTTTCAAATTGTATTTTAAAGTAACAGCTGAGCTCCACCGAATGAACTGCCTTCATAATTTCAAACACATCAGTTGTGTCACCTCATAATCACCCTCAGTATTCTTACTTATGACGTAAAGACTTTGGGGACCAAGCCATCTCCAGGGTGTCAGACTCGGATCCTGGAGGGACGCACTAGCAGCAACTTCCTAAATCACCAATGGCTGTGGCTAACAGAACACATCGTTACGTGAATTTGAATGAATTTGGGACCCCACATTGTTTAGCAGACAGCCAAGACTCATTTGGTCTCCAACCACTTTCTTAATCGGTAGCCAGTTTTGTTTAATTCAATGGCTTCTTGCTGCTAACATGCCAGATATCCCCCAAACTGTTGCACCATCCAAACAGCACATCAGGGTTCCTCAGGCCTTTTTCTCTTTAGATTTTACTGACAGAGATCGTGCACGCTGGACCCACGGGTTCAAATGGGATCAGGCTAGTTGGTCATCCGTTGGCTTCCTTTGCATGTCATTACTGCTAAGCTGCTGGCTAAAAAAGAATAAAACAACGATGGGTCTTGGATATTAAAAATTAAGTCAGTTTAAAACAAGACAAACGTTGTCCATTCCATTAAGAATTAGATGTAAATTCCCAAAGTGACAGGAACACGATCAGAGTTTGACATCCTCACCAGCCATGATAATAAAGACGGCATAGCCAAACGTCTCGGCGGTTCTCTATGCACCCAGACTTAACGATGAGGTCCAAAATGATGAACTCATTCTGAAAAAGAAAGAGCAAAATAAAAATCATCAGCTCATCTCATGGTCTTTGAAAGAAAAACAAGCACCAAAGATAATTATGAAGTATTCACACACTAAGGACTCCGATGAACTCTGCACTGCAGGCGGCTCGGCGTGGCCCAGCTATCCAACAGAACGATATTCAGTCCGTGTGTTGTGCAGTGGCGGGTCGCCATGGTCCATGGACTCGAACATGTGCAAAACGAAACGCGTTTCACCCTCCCGTTTCATTCATCACACTTGGGCCTCAATCCGTCTCGGCCACCATACACGGTCGGTGTAAATACGTCAATCCAATCACCACTCGATATCGTGCAACCTACTCCTGATCTCCCGCCTTTTGCTTCTATGATTGGCTTATTGGCAGCACTAGCTGAACGCGATTGGTACGTCCAACGCGGCACTTCCTCTAGTTAGGCTGTACTGCGTTTTACTGAGCGGGATAAACTTCGACGGTGAAAATGGTGAGTAGGAATTAATTTAAATTATAGAGGAGAGTCCTGTACACGCGATAAGACCAAGTGACCTCGACGAATGAAATAAATGTGATTTCAGTTGTAATTAAATTGTTATAAATGTGTCCATGAAAGGGAGAGACGTGCGGAAAGACAGCGCAGTTAGTTCTCTTTAAATCGCACGTCTGACAATGAGGCGGCGTTTCTCGAGATTTTACAAACAACTTCCAGCTTGTAGGCGAAAAGCCATTTGACCAGTGCAAGATGTTGACCGCTCAGTTTGAGAAAACGTGACGTAATTAGTAATGGTAATTAAAATGAAACTTAATTGGAAGCGCGCTGGACTGAAAAAGGCGAGAGAATGACGAACCGTAGAAGAGGGAACAAAACCACAGGCGTAATTCACCGGTATAAAGAGTCGTCAAGGGGTCGGTAGGAGGGCTTTAAATGATTTTAACTCGCGCTGGTGCGAGCGGGGAGATGGCCGAGAACTGACGGGGCTTGAGACCACCCGCTCGGAAAGTGGCAGATTTTCAAATTCTTTCCCTTTCACGGTAATACGACGGCCTGGAAATTTTCTGACTTTTCGTTTTGTGTTGTCTTGAAAAATGTGCCGAAATCCGCTTCTCAGTAGCTTAGTGCAAATAAGTGCTACAGTAGCACAAAGTAGTTGGGGGTCCCCGAGACCCCCCATTCATGGAAACGTTACCATTTTTGTACGAGCGTTTTTGCTTCGTTTTATATTTGAATTTACTATTTTTAAATGTGCATTTTCTTTGGTTTAGACATTGCTGGTGTGTAGTTTGTTGAGGAGCAAGTCCAGTTGATGTGTACAAAGAAATTCAATGCAAGTGAAGCCGTGGCTGAAATAATGAAGGAGTTGTCGGATTTCGATACATCAGACAACTCAAATGAAGAGGACAATGATGATGGTAAGTGACACTGTGTCAAGTGATGAGGAAACAAAAATTGATAATGACCATCGTGACAGTGAAATGGAGTTCTGTTCTGGTGACTGTGACTCAGAGGATGATAACCGATCAACAAGTGATGAGGAATCTGCTGAAATGTGACGGCAGAATCAAATGGTCGATGAAGAAACCCTGCAACAGAAGGAACGCCAAGTCGAAATGTCGTCCGTGATAACCGAATGGGAATGGCAGCTTCTGGAGTCAGTCCAGCAGATGTAAAAGAATGCTTTGATCTCTTTCTTACACCAAGGATGAAAGACATTATTAGATATTCAAATGAAAAGTTTCAAGACAATTGGAAAGACATGGATGTCATAGAGTTTGATGGATTCATTGGTGTGCTACTGTTGTTTGGAGTTTTCAAGGCGAGGAATGAAGATGTACAAGAATTGTCTGAAGAGAAGTATGGAAGGCCCCAAATACGAGCAACAATGAACAGTAAACGATTCCAGCAGATCCTGGCAGTCTTCCGTCTTGATGACGACGCAACACGCGAACAATGTAAAGAGAGGGACAGACTAGCTCATGTTCGAAAATACGTCGACTGTTTCACAGCTGCATGCACCAACAGTTACAAGCTCAATGCACAAGTTACAGTTGATGAACAACTGTGTGTGTGGCGTGGCAGAGTAAAGAAACTGAAAGTCTACATACCATCAAAGCCTGGGAAGTGTGGTTTGAAATTTTGGATGGTAGCCGATGCTGTTACAAGTTATTGTATAAACTTACAGTTGTACTCCGGGAAAGAAGGAACTGCTCCAGAAACTCGTCAAGGAGCAAGAGTAGTGCATGACTTCTGTGACTACCTGTACGGCACAGGCAGGAACATAACATGATCATCTTTTCACAGACCGCAGGCTGGCGTTGGATTTGATGCAGAAGCGGACTACAATCCTGGGCACAACGAGAGAGTAAGAAGGAGATCCAAAGACCAAGTTGCAATGTGCTCATACATTCCAAAGAAGAATAAAGCTTTGGTTCTTCTGAGCACAATGCATGATGATGATGATAAAGCTGCCACTGATGAAACGAAGAAGCCTGAAAAGATAACTGACTATAATCAGACAAAAAGGGGTGTTGATAATCTGGACAAAATTGTTCGCACATACAGTGTCGAGCGCAGAACCAAGAGAAGGCCCATTGTTGTGGATGTTGGTGCCTACAATGACCTTGTAATCTGGATGTGCCGCAATCCTGACTGGAATAAGCACAAGAAATCTCGTCGTCGCCTCTTCCTGCGCGAGTAAGGTGAATCTTTGACGACGCCATTGATCGAGCGCCGTTCTGAAATGCAACAAGCACTACGACACAGTGTCAAACGTTCGGTTGGGAGCACTGGAGTCGCTGTTCCGCTGAAACAACCCATGGAGATGCAGCAAATGTAGTTAAGAAGTGATGCTGTCAAGGAGAGAACGATAAAGGCCGCTTGCTCCCAGTGCAAACTTCCGGTTTGCCAGGAACATTCCGAGCGTCCCCTTGTGTGTCCGCCCTGCAAACAAGTTGAAGTTGAGGCGGATTCTGAGGGACTGTTCTGTACGCGAATCGGACGTGGAACTGACGCCTTGTTTTAGTGCTACTGTGACTGTATTTTATATGATTTGGTGTAAAGAACACTGAACACGCATTACTATTATGAAGGTAACATGTAAACCTTTGAAAATTGACATCACGTTTACTTCATTCAGTTATTGTATTGCTTTTTAGGCAGATTTAACCAGTTTAAAATGGTCTGCAAGACCCCCCAGTCATGGAAACGTTATAAAGATGGCATTCATGGATGAGGGTTAAAAGGAGATTGGCAGAAGAATCTCCAGCAAAGCCTCGCTACTCTAATGTTGGATGGGCGGAATTCGATTTGTAAAAACTCGTAAAGTTGACGGTGGACCCCTCGGGTTTATTTTCCCCTCTGATGCCGCTGACCGAGTTTGTTTTTTCCTCCTCTCACTAGTTCAGCAGTTAATTAATGCACAGATATTGTTGGTTTCCATGTGTGCTCAGTCAGTTTTTACTTTGTTTGCGGTGTGTTTTACCAAATCTGACTTTATTGGTTCTAATTCTGTAATATTTACGTGATAACTTGGCATTGCGCTCTGCGCCGGCTCTCCGTGAGGTGGGCAATACAAACGTAAACTGAATTACATAAAATGTCAACAGAAACGCTCAACATAAGGACCCTGGTAGTCATTCCTCAGGCACGTGTTCATTTGACTGACTATTCTGAATTGTCCTTGTGTTGGATTGGCACCCAGTGCCCCGTGAGAGCCCTGAACCCCTGCCACCCTCCACTTGGATTGAGCTGGCTGGTGAGTGTTCCGCTGTTCATGTGTCCCCACCCATCCTCTGGGTAAGCTCTGTTAGTTAGGCCTCAGACCATGTACCACATGATGCGTGGGTGGACATTTGTGTGATGGGACACACATTATGTTTTTAGCACCTTATGCTTCAGTCTCCATAGCTGGTAGATGGCTGCCAATGGTTTTAGAAATGATGTATGGCACACTCTGTCTTGCTGCTGCTTGCTCTCCATGGGAGATATTCCATACCACACAGTGCTGGCCCAGTAGAAGAAGGACCTCACTTTTTGCCACCCTCTGAAGTTGTTTAACTCTTTTAGGGCTAATTTTTTTTTTTTTGTTTCTTTTCTCCCAGGGCTAAATATTTTTCCAAAAACTAACTTTTTTTAAAAAAAAGAACACAAAGCAATTGAAATCAACAAAAAATATTTCCTTTTGACAAATGTTACTGTCTTGCATGTTGTATGAGCCTGCATACTCTATGATTTCACATACATATCACATACATGTTACACAGCAAAGTCTGATCTCGCTCAAAGCAGCCAATTTCAGTCATTGCCACATTGCACTCCTTACAATATGTGTTGCTTTGGTGCCTACTTTTCAATTGTCTGTTGCTGCACTTTCTCACATATATTGTTAGTGTGTACTGTCACCCGTTTGCCATCGTGCCATGCCACTGCCACCAAGTTTTCTGAATAAAACTTTGCAGCATCACGTACCTATCATCACGCTGCATAACCTGTCCAAAGCCACCAGGGGACAAAGCACGTTTGGACCAATGCTCTCTGAAGTTATATCACCAGTTCTGTCCCATCTCTATTTGTAATGCCACAGCGCACTTCATGTCGTCTTTTGTTGTGGGTTTCCACTTTGAAAAACAAGAATGCGATGCAAGCGCAGCCCGCGATTCAAAAAAATTCTCTGCCTACCTGTTTGTCTTGTCTGACAGTAGCTGAAAAGCAGCATCAGGAGAGAGCAGCCTGAAGTTGTCCAGCAGTGGGTGATCTGTCGTGTCCAACAGCAAGCCATGCCGTCTTGTGAACTCCGGTAGCCCACGGATCAATGTCTGTGTATTCCTCCCACGCGAACCTTGCCGTAGATGCATCGGCTGCACGAATGCGTTCGCTGGCAGCAGATCAGCTGGGCGGCATCGGCTGGTGTCCGATCAGCTGATGCCGGCTTCTCACTCGATCTCCTGATCGTTGTCAATAATATCCGATTCTGAAAAATCAGAGTCCGACTCCGCGATAATGTGCAAAACATTGTCTGACAAGTGTTTTCTTTTCTGCACTCGCTTCGCTCCCTTGTGACATGGCGATGCCATCTTGCCATTGTTTACATTTCGCAACTCACGCACACGCAAGGATTAGTTGCCGAGTCAACAAGTCTAGCATTCCTCCAAGCACAGAGGGAATGCCTGTGACGTGACCGTGAGTTTTGTCGCCATTAACAGCTGATTGTCGCCCTCTATCCCTGGATGTCGACTTTTGTCGACATTCGCCCTCAACCCCTCCTGTCGACAAAAGTCGACATCCGCCCTAAAAGAGTTAAAGATGATGTCATGTTATGCAACTTGTAGTCATTGGGTATGTCAGACTTGCCGATTGTCTTCCGGACCTTGCAGGTGTGCACGAGTGAAAAATCACTGGACATGTCACATGAAGTGATAGCTGGCAGAACTTCCAGATTAGCCCAAAATCCCAACTTTCTGACAGCCAGACATGCTGCCGGATGAAGTCGATGCTGTAGTGAGGGGTTATGACAAAAGTGGGGAGTTCAGCCACAATCTTCTCCCTTTGTTTTCTTTTTTTCATTCTGTTGCTGTTTTTAAAACCTGAGAATATCAGACTATGAGCTTCTCTTCTGTTTGTGAGGTTTATTATTCCTCACTGCTGTTGTATATGCATTGCACTCAAGATGAGCATTCATTGGTTTTCGACTCTCTTGCACATAAAGCCCATCACTATGACTTTAGAGAAAATCAGACCTTGTCAGAGTGAGTTGATGAGCGGGTCACATTGTGCGACTACTGACCTCACAGGAGCACACCGCCGACTGTCTCCAACTCACTAAGATTATATAAACGAAAATAGCTGGGAAATGTCCAGTAATGTGACGTGACCTTAGCTGTTTTAGACAGTAGAGCCTCTGGTAAGCTTTTTCTGACCATAAGACCACCCCTGTTACAAGTGGCTATTCTTCACCCCCTTTGCAGACTCCTTTGTCTTCTGTATAACTTGGCTTGCAGTTTGTTTGGCTTTGAATTACAAACTCTTGATAATTTGAGAGAAGTCCTCACAAAAGTGTTGTCTATAGTACAGTAGACCTGCAGTCCTTCATATGCAACAAATAAGAGAATGTTGAAAAGATCCAACTTGGCAGAGAAACTGCCTTTGGCTGAGGGGCTCCTCCAGATTGCCAAAAATACACGTACTGTCTGTAATGTCTGTTTTCACTGGTTCTTCAGAAATGTACGGAGTGAGGACTGTGTCAGATGTAGAGCTGTAGTTGATGAAGATGATCCATTGAAGGATGTCCATCCATTTTCCAACCCGCTGAATCCGAACACAGGGTCACGGGGTCTGCTGGAGCCAATCCCAGCCAACACAGGGCACAAGGCAGGAACCAATCCCGGGCAGGGTGCCAACCCACCGCACCATTGAAGGATGTCTGTCCACTAAAGTAAATGTCTGTACTGAAGAGTTGTGGATGCTTGTGTTCTTACTGTTTCAGTTCATTCTTTCAACCCTACACTCTATCAGCCTTTCTGTATTTTCTATTGTGCCATAGTGTAGTGAGCTCCCCTTTTTGTTAGATGAAGAGCCCGTCACACACACAAAAAATCTCCTACTCGTAGGAAAAAAAAATTCTATTAAGAACGGAAAACGATAGAACCTAAGCCTCAATTTGGTGTCCCCAGACAGTGTGAAATTATATCAAGGAAATAATCACCCTTACAATTCTTTAACCAATCAAAAAATATATATTATAACTCAAACAACAATAAACCCCTTTTGAACAATCCTTATAAACTCTATAAACTATACAAACACCTTAAACACTCTTAACTCTTTGAGGGCTGAATATTTTTTCCAAAAAATAGTTTCTGAAAAGCAATGGTTTCACACAGAAATCAACATAAAATGTCTGTTGCTGAATGCTGTGGCAGCCAGTTTGACAAGAATGTGCGGCAAGGCTTGCTGCCAAGCTGTCTTCACGTGGCTGAGGCAGCAGTGATCAGTTTCTACCACTTATCATTGTTAAGTGGCACTCCTCCCTGGTGAACATTGCCATAGGCATATTAGCTACATGAACCCATTCAGCACCATGGTTAGCTGGGAACCAGTCAACTGAAGCTGGAACCTCACATTCGTTTTCGATCAGTTGCATCAAAATCAGAGTCTGACAAGTCATAGTCCAGTTCAGAGATAATGGGCCAAATGTCGTCCATGCAGTCGTTTGCTTTATGCATTCACTTTGATCAATGCCATTTTTGCTGTTGTTTGCACCTTGCTACTTACACAAGAGCAGGAAATCTCGGTCAAATCAATGAAGCTAACCTTCCTTCTAGCAACGAGAGTCCAGCTAAAACATAACAGTTGGTTTTGTCACAGTTTACAGTCGATTACCATCGTCAACTCCTCCTTTTGACAAAAGTCGACATCAGCCCTGAAAGAGTTAATATATTTCCCAGAATACGGCACAACAGAAAAGAAATCAAGAAAGAAAGAAATGAAAACAAACTAAACAACCCACATATATTCACATTTACTTAAACCTAAATTACATTTATATATAAATCACAATTAGACACACCCACACAATCCTCACACTCACCCCAGTCTCT
Organism: Erpetoichthys calabaricus; assembly: GCF_900747795.2. Taxonomy (NCBI): domain Eukaryota; kingdom Metazoa; phylum Chordata; class Cladistia; order Polypteriformes; family Polypteridae; genus Erpetoichthys; species Erpetoichthys calabaricus. The sequence continues at coordinate 163,227,533 of NC_041405.2, forward strand.
TTTGAGATTAAATTAGTTTTAAAAGTTTTCCTTTCTCACACAGCCTGGGAAGACTGCCGTGAATCTAGCGACCAATCCTGTGGTGTGCCGCTGACCCGTTTACTGAACTTATAAAAAGAAGCAATCTCCCCGGCCTGTCGACAGTTCATTTGATGAAGTCTGAGATCCGTCTAACCCGGGAGTCTCTGCGCTAGCGTTCGTCAATGACCGACGCCCGCAACATACAATCCAAGTAAAAGCTGTGAGCTCCGAAAGTCCTCTTAGGTCCAATGGCACTCCTATACGTGCACCCAACAGTCTTTACTCCGGAGTCTTCCTTGCTGGCTTTACTGTTTGCTTCTCCTCATACGCCTTCCCCACTCCTTGTTGAAACAGACTTTTTTCTTCTTTTTCCCTCCTTTTCCTTTTAAAGCCAGTTTCCCTTACGTCACACCACGATACGTTTTGCAAGGACCCCCAGGCGTAGATTGGCCCCCAACTCCCTTTAAAGAGATATCCCAAATTAAATTATTCCTTAGGACATCCACTAAAAGGAAGCCAGAGGCAGAAACAGATAAAAGCACACAAAATTCAATATGTGACAACTGTTACAATAGACTATCCCATCATAAGATGCTTTATCTTGCTAATGAGGATAAAGTCCAGAGTGCAAGAGCTGACAAAATGCAGTTCTAGGCTCAAGTGTCCATAAGTAAAGAACAACAGAGCAGCACAGTGAAGGACATGAAATAATAAAAGAGAGAGGATGGGTACAGGTGTAACAGAAGAATGAGACACACATGCTGTCACAAGTCAAGCTGCTTTAAATACAACAAACAAGTGGTGGCCCTTAAAGTGATATTTGTGTGTCCACTGAGGAAGCTTTAGAAAGGCACCCAGGGAAGAAGTCCACAGAGGAGAACCCTGAAGCCGAATGAGGTGGCAGTACAGGCCTTTGGAATTGTGAGAAGGCTGGCATCAGAGGTTCTTGGTGGTTTGGCAGGTTGGTAGAATAACAAGTAACATGTAACCGTGCTAGGCAGTCTGAGGTGTCAAATTGAGCAGCTCTGCTTGTAATCTCGCACCACAAAGTGACTGTAGTGAAGTCAGGTGTGCCGACTCTGCAGCAGCACTGGGAACAGGCAGTTGGCACTTGGAAGTGGGAGACCACAGAGGTCATTTCACTAAACGTCCTTTTCTAAAGCTGCAGCTTTCTTTACTTTCCAAACCAGACTTCCTCATCTTTTAATGTACAAGTTCTAGCCGTTCTTTCCTTTTGACTGTGATACAAATTTTATGTCTGTTAGGTTTTAGGAAGGAATTTTATAATACAGTAACTATCAGGTATAACCCACCTACCTCTGGGCTTTTCCTGGAGCACCTCCATGATATGTTAGAATGAACTGCTTGGGACAACAGAAGGGCGGCGCAGTGGTAGTGCTGCTGCCTCGCAGTAAGGAGACTCATCTGTGCTCGCTTCCCAGGTGCGTGGAGTTTGCATGTTCTCCCCGTGTCTGCGTGGGTTTCCTCCCACAGTCCAAAGACATGCAGGTTAGGTGGATTGGCGATTCTAAATTGGCCCCAGTGTGTATGTGTCCTGCAGTGGGATTGGTTCCAGCCTCGCGCCCTGTGCTGGCTGGGATTGGCTCCAGCAGACCCCCGTGACCCTGTGTTCGGATTCAGTTGGTTGGAAAATGGATGGATGGACAACAGAATGATAAAGATGGAGTAAGGGTCTCAGATCATCGGGTGACTCCTTTGGAGGATGACTTGTGCAAAGGGCTGCACGTACTGTGTGCTCATACTGTAGTTTTTACTACTTTGCTCCGTCTCTTTGTGTGTTTGGAATGATAATCTGATGCTCTTAACTTCTCATTCTCTCAATACATCCAAGTACACTCAGTTAACCACTTGGGTTTGGCGTTTTCTGAAGGTGAAAGTGCAGACCAACCAGACAAATAAAGGTGAGGAGGACTTCACCTCAGTGCTCGTTTAGAGGCCGCTGCTGTGCTAGTCAGGGAAAGTCGTGAAGCTCTGCCACTGCATGTGCATGGAAGTTAAAGCCGTTATGTTGTAACGCTGCTTTCATGACACTGTTCTGCATAAACTACATCTGAACATGGCCAGTTACTGAAGCACGAGTCAGACTTCACGGCTGTAATGTTAACTTTGATATGGAGGTTGATTTGTCAAACAAGAGAGATGGAGGTTGTGATCCCATTCACACCTTCTCTTTGGTGGTCGTTTAGCTGACTTTCAGTTGTTTCTGAATTGAACACAACAACCTGTGGAGCACATTTACTAATCGTAATTCATTACATTTGTATAGTGCCTTTCTCACGTCTCAAAGCTCAAAATGCTTTACAAGAGTTGACAGAGAATTACCAACTAAAATGGGTAATACAAAAAAAAAACAGAACAATAGACTTGGAAAAAGGAGCTAAGGAGACGTAACTTAAATTCCTTGTTAACGTACGTCCGTTTTAAGGCCATCAGAGTGCAGCACAGCACTGGTCACATGACTGGGGAGGAGAGGGAAACCAGCTGATGAGATGCTGGAGACAATACGCCCCCCCCAGTGCACAACTGTGTGTTAGAAAAGCTGCTGTGATCAGGTGACAGATGTGAAGGACGCCACAACAGAAAACAAGAAACTCCAGAAAGTTCAGGTTATTGGAGGGAACTGGTGAAGAAATGTTAGGCTCGGCTGGTTTGTGGTTTTTCTCTCGGTTTAACTAAACAAGTGCACCACCACAGACGCCATGCCAGTCGCATCTAATTTGAAACAGAGTAACACATGGGGTGAAGCTGAGTAATGTTGTTGGCGTGTGCCCATGGCTGGCATTCTGAGCAGCACCTCATCCCCCCAACGTCTCCTTCATCCCTCCGCTTTCTAACCTGCTTATCCACTGTAGGTCATGCGGAGCCTGTGCCCATCTTGGCCAGACAGGACTCTAGTCCATCACATGGCACCCCTATGCACTCCGTGACTCTGGCCAGTTTAGACTGTTTGCAGTGTAGTAGTAGGGTGAAGTACCGTGTCAGCCATTTATGGATGTAGGGGAGAAGTGCAGCAAAATGACCCCAGTTATGGACTAGCTGAGTAGACGACAGTCTGCAGGTGCCTAGTAGTTCTTGCTTTTACTGGCATCGTATTTTAGAACAGGCGTAGAAGTCGGGAGCTGAGTTTGATTGATTTTTTTTTTTGGATTTCAAGACCCGATTTATACGCAAGTATCCTCTTTAATAAAATCCCTGTGTGCGTCCTGGTGTCCGTGTGTGTGTGTCTTCTGGTGAAGTTCGCATGCGCGGGGCTCGGTGCGATGCGCGATATTACTGTCAGAGAAAGTTAGAGGCGTTTTATGGAAATACAAACCAGTATTACTGCGAGAGGAAATTAAAGGTACACAATACAGTGACGCGTATTACAGCCACATACAAGCCAGTATTACTGTCAGAGGAGATTAAAGGCATATTACTGACGCGCACGCCTGTATTACCGCCAGAGAAAATTAAAGGTATATTACGGACGTACAAGCCAGCGGACGTACAAGACAGTATTACTGTCACAGAAAATTAAAGACACACAATATACGGCGGCAGCCCACGAAGAACGGTCGGCTCAGCAAGTAAACATCAACAAAAGAAAGGCTGAAAGAAAGAAAAATACAACCAACAAAAAGAATGAGGTCAAAGTCCCTTGCCATTTAATACAGACTGTTCCTACTAATGTTTATGCACTACTGTTCTAGCTCCTGTTATTGTAACGGGCTAAATGACTAGTATATATAATTATTTTTTTATTTTTTTTTTCTCCTTTGCCTCTTTAAAAAAACTTTTTATACTAAGCTCCTGCATAACCAGGTGCATGGAAGTGTCATATCTTATATTAGTGTTAACTTATAATTAAAATATGGACCACAGGTATTAGCATTTGTCCTTAACAAAATTTAAATTCTGTAGGCTTATTGTTCAGTGAGCATGAAAGTACTAAAATAGATAAACTTTCGTTACAGTAAATACTTTACCTAATGTGTGTGTGTCATATATAACTTTTATATATTTATCAATATGTATCTATTAATATAATAATTAAAAGAATACATGCTTCTCATAATTACAAGGTGTCCTATTGTTTTAAAATTTTCTGTAATCAACTTCTCTGAAATAAAGTTTAAAAAAAGTACTTTTCACCATTTCTCTGAACAAAATTTCTATTCTCACCCAATCAAATGCAATTGGCTATTAAACAGGCACTTGTAGGTTTGAATCATTTAAAATCATTACTTGCCCTACAGCTGTTTATGTGTGTATGTATATATATATATATATATATATATATATATATATATTCAAGTGTTTTTTTTTTTCTTCAGTGTGTCAGCCATACATTTATAATTCTTGAGGTATAATTCTATTTTAATTGTGTAGTACTTGTTTCTTACCCAAACATATGCTGTGTGACACACCGCAGCAAATAACACCGACAGTACAAATGTTCATGAAAGCCAGTTGTTTACCAAGCAGCAGTCTCAAACTCATGTGAGTCATCTTTTTGTTTTTCAGTTGTTGTAGTAGGGTGATGTACCCTGTTAGCCGTTATGGAGGCACTGCACTGAAGACCAACTTGTTGTGCAGACTCCGAGTGTCCGTTTTAACAGGGCAAAGTGAAAAGGTCTGAATTCATTAACGTAGCTTATTTCTTGCCACTTGTCTAAATGAGCATTACAACGTGTCTGATTCATTTTTCACCTTCTTTAATGTCAAAGCTAATATACAATTCACCATTAAACAAGCCTCCTCTCACTGCTCTTTGTCTACATTGCAGACAGGCCTTGCACTAGCTGGACACCCATAATATCTTGTATAAAGGAGCATTACAACTAAATTATTGTAAAGCTCAGAGCTGCAGGGGTTGAAGATATCAGTTTTGTGATTAGCCAATCACTGATTTAGTGTGTGTTTTGTTTTTTTAGTGAAATCGGCTGATTTTAGATCTGCAGCTGATCAATCTGAGCACCCCCATGAGCTCCTAATGTCTTTTAAAGCGAGTGTTTCTGTCCACCTACAGCGTCCTAAACTTCACTCTGGCTGTTTTTAGGGCACAGTCAAATCTCTTCAGAGCCCGCAGGCTGCGTGATGTGCTGCTTTCTGGCTGGCCATTGAAGTCCCCGTGATGCTGCGTCTTTAAGGCTTTCCTTGTCTCAGTTTTATTGTGAATGAGTTTTTTGTGTTTTTTTTTTTTTTTTTTCCTCCCCATCTTTAACACCTCCCGTGTGGTGACGCTCCTGTAAATGATGAGTTGTGACTTTACACCTTGCCTGCTGTTTCCTAGAATGTTGCAGTTGCAAAACAGGCTTTTCTCTGATGTTGCGTTAAGCTAAAAGCGTCTGCCTAGGATGTTTTTCTGGTTTTGCTGGCTCACTTAAAGATGTCTTATCTGGGGGGATTAAATGTGGGCTGATCTAAATCTGAAACCGGACTGTGTTAATACTGCGACTTTAACTCCCTGTAAAATCTGAACACGTTTGGCCAGCGAATACAATTGTAATCTTGAGGGTCTGAAACAAAAATAAAGGAAAACTGGAAGATCAAATTGGCCTATTAAAGTGACCCATCATCAGATTCAGGGCGCTTGTGGCTTCTTCTGTCTTGCATTTTAAGGTAAAGCCTGAGCAAAAGGCTCTGCTTTCTGAAGCAAATATTTCTAATACAGCTGAGTACCATTAAGCCAAACGGGAAGAGCCAGCCATAAGGAGTGCCAATCCATCGTAGGCTCCATATGTACCCCCTACGCCCACTTACTCACTTGCAACCTTCTTTAATCAAAGCCCCAGTGCCAGGCAGCTCTACCCTCAGGCTGCCATGTCCTGTTTATGGAGTAGAAGCCACAATGCAGCAATGTCGAGGTTTCCATTTTAAGTGCATTGCAATCCTCTGTATGAAGCTCAGCGCACTGGATGAGGGGCCGACTAGACAGAAAGTGGCGGCTCACCTGCTGCTGATTGTGTTACCTGGCGGGCTGCAGAGGATCCCCTCAGGAGTCAACAGTTTTAGATGAAACCGAATGGTGGCGTCAGCATCAAATGCATAAAGCCCCCTGAAGAGCAGCACAGAGCATACGCATTAATATGCAGAATATGTTACTAAAAGCTGACTAAACATTTATCAACACATAAAGAGTTGGCTAATTTTTTTTTTCTATAATGTCACCAATTTTTAATCAAATAATTCAAGACATGTTTAAGATTTTGAGATGGGGGTGATGTATCAGTGTTCTTAGCAGGTGCCTGTCACCAGAGAGAGATTCAGTTCTGCCATATTTCAACTTTTCCATCCATCCATCCATTATCCAACCCACTATATCCTAACTACAGGGTCACGGGGGGTCTGCTGGAGCCAATCCCAGCCAACACAGGGCGCAAGGCGGGAAGCAAACTCTGGGCAGGGTGCCAGCCCACCGCAAATGTCAAGTTTTTTACTAAACATTTTTGTAAATGAGTGAGCGAGTTAGTAAACTTTGCATCTTCTATACTGTGTGTGTGTATTATATAATATATATAATATCTGCTCACAACTGAAGAGGGCACCATGGCGGATGTTTGTCGACTTGCAGACCAACCACAAACGTTACCTGGTAAGTAACCACCATACAATCGGATTGTGATTCAGACTACAAATGCCATGAATGTAATTACCCTGATCTACATGCTGTCAAATAAACGACCCACACGCCGTGGCACAATGTAAAGAGGCTTCGTCTTTGACGCTGACGTCTGAGGTTCGATCCCCAAGAGGGGGGTGCAGTGAGTGTGTACGCCTGATGAGCCCAGAATTAGGGCAAAACATGTGTCGCGTACTCTTTGCATTATTTGACAGTAAATTATGCAATATATATAATATCTACACACACACACACAAGGAGGTACCCAAAAATAACCAGAACTGAAAAAAAAATAGTTTTTATAATTTTTACCTACTGAAAATTTAGTCTTCTTCAAAGTCCTCTCCTTATGAATGAATGCAACGTCCCAATGGTTTCCCCTCTGGTGTAAATAGTTTTGGAATTGCCAAAGAGGAACATCGTCCAAGGCCTGCAGCAATTTTTCTTTGACTTCCTCCATGGTACAAAAACGGTTTCCTTTGAGTTCTTTTTTTTTCATGTGCAGGAACAAGAGAAATTTGCACGGAGCAAAGATCAAGTGACATTTCTCCTTGTTTCAAATGTGAACACCACGTGTGTTTTACTTAAAGCTTCCTCTTTAAAAGCACTTTCAAGCCTCAGTACACTTTTAGCAGCTGCTTTTCTCCCAAGAGAAAACAAAATTAAACGCAGACTCGCTGTTCTTTATGATCATCCATCACAAAATTCACAGAACATGTTTAATAAGCACCAAGAAAAACCAACACAGAATGGCATACGAACAACACCGAGCAATGCCACTTGGCAGACTGGCACAGAATACTGTGAGTAGACCCCTCAGATTTTTGTAAATGTTTGATGATATCTTTTCGTGTGGCAACACTGAAGATATGACACTCTGCTCCAATGTGAAGTAGTCCGAGTACAGCGTGTATCACAGTGTAAATTTGCTGTCCCCTCAAAATAACTCGACACACAGCCATTAATGTCTAAACCGCTGGTAACAAAAGTGAGTACACCACTAAGTGAAAAATGTCCAAATTGTGCCCAAAGTGTCAATATTTTGTGTGGCTCCCATTATTTTCCAGCACTGCCTTAACTCTCTTGGGCATGGAGTTCACTGGAGCTTCACAGGTTGCCACTGGAGTCCTCTTCCACTCCTCCATGAGGACATCACGGAGCTCTGGATGTTTGAGACCTTGCGCTCCTCCACCTTCCCCACAGGTGGTCAATAGGGTTGAGGTCTGGAGACGTGCTTGGCCAGTCCAGTACCTTTACCCTCCATTTCTTTACAAGGCAGTGGTGGTCTTGGCGGTGTGTTTGGGGTCTTTATCATGTTCAGTTTCCGATCATGCCCAGCTTCAGTATGTCACAGTACATATTGGCATTCATGGTTCCCTCAATGAACTGTAGCTCCCCAGTGCCAGCAGCACTCGTGCAGCCCCAAACCATGACACTCTCACCACCATGTTTGACTGTAGGTAAGACACACTTGTCTTTGTCCTCCTCACCTGGTTGCTGCCACACACGCTTGACACCATCTAAACCAAATAAGTTGATCTTGGTCTCATTAGACCACAACACATGTTCCAGTAATCCATGTCCTTAGTCTGCTTGTCTTCAGCAAACTGTGCATCATCTTTAGAAGAGGCTTCCTTCTGGGACGGCAGCTATGCAGACCAATTTGAAGTGTGTGGCGGGCGTGTGGTCTGAGCACTGACAGGCTGACCCCTGCAGCAATGCTGGCAGCACTCATACGTCTGTTTTCAAAAGACCACCTCTGGATATGACGCTGAGCACGGGCACTCAACTTCTTTGATCGACATGGTGAGGCCTGTTAAACTTGTCGCTGTATGGTCTTGGCCACCGTGCTGCAGCTCAGTTTCAGGGTGTTTACCAATCTTCTTATAGCGGAGGCCATCTTTATGTAGAGCAATAATTCTTGTTTTCAGATCCTCGGAGAGTTCTTTGCCATGTTGAACTTCCAGTGACTAGTGTGAGAGTGAGAACAGCAAATTGAACACGCCTGAGACCGTGTAACACGAACGAGTCACATGACACCGGGGAGGGAAAAGGGCTAATTGGGCACAGTTTGGACATTTGTCACTTAGGGGTGCAGTCACTTTTGTGAGATACTATATGCCACAACTAAGTCAAGATTGTGCACCAGGTACAGATTCCGGTTATTTTTGGGTCCCCCTGTCATATTTATATGATAAACACACACATGCACATAAATATAAATACAAGTACAAGGGTGGGGGGGGGGGGGTCCACATCAATGACATGCTGGACTGCTCTCATGCCACAGAGGAGGGCAGCACAGACTTTTGTCCTTTTTCTTAATAGACTGCATTCCTTTAATGTGGGAAGTGACATCTTGCACATCTTCCACACCTCTGAGATCTCTGCTGCTATTTTTCTACACTGCGGTGTGCTTGGTTGGCAAGATGACTTCAATAGTTGCCCACCAAATCAACAAGTTGATTAAAAGGACACATTCAGTTATGTGACACACTCTGTACCCCCTGGAAGTGGTAGACGAGGAGAGTATTAAGACAAATTGAGTGCCATTATGAACAACGCTGCACATCCTCTCTGTGACGCACCAACATGGAGGACTTTCAGCCAACACGTTATTAAGCAGACGTGTGTTTAGTGCTGTGCTGTGGGGCTCCTCTCTACCATCGGCAGTGTGCCTGCATATCACCTCCCTGGATGTGAGACTGGAAAGTCCAAAGGTGGTGTGTTTTTATTTTTTTTATTTTTAATTCCTTTTTAGTCATTCTGTGTGTGTGTGTGTAGTGCGGCGGAGTGCCTGGCAGCTTTAGACTTTTGGATGGCTTTGTGTGAATGTTTTTGATTTTTAGTTCCTAATTTGCTGGAGGTCTCCACTCACGCCCGTTCCTGTGAACAGTAATGTGCTTACCTCAGGAGAAAATGGTGCAAACAATAAATTAGAGCTGGAGTTTACTTTCGGTTTCCTTTGTCGTCATTCACATACTGCACCTCAGGAATGAGGAAGTTGCCATTTCTGAATCCAAACCTGTGTTGCTTCAAAGTGAGGATCCATCCATTTTCCAAAACCGCCTTATCCTGAGCAGGGTCCTGAAGAAGCTGAATCCATGACCCAGCAAGCATTGTGCACAAGGCAGGGCCAATCACTGGACGGGACACCAGTCTGCTGTAATGGCACACACACACACACACACACACACACGCCAGTGAGCTCCTGACCTGCCTGTCTTTGGACTGCAGGAGGAAACTCCAAGTGAACACATTCAGTCAGTTTAGGCCTTTAGAGTTCATGTTTGGTTGCACCAGCGCTCCACAGACCCTGCATTTCTAAAAAGTCCATCATGTAGGACTGTCTGTACTTAGAATGACGATGACCTCGCTGGACACTGGCACTACAACTGTAATATTGAGCCACTTCATGAGCCCTCTATGTAGATGGATATTGTACTTTCATATTGTATTATTTTACAGGGCATTAGTTTATGGAGGTGTTGTATATTGGACCTCATTGTACCATACAAGGACAATGAAGGAATTTGATTCAATTCAATGAAGGAGAGCACCTTGTATTTACAGACGACGACTGGCTTTTAAGTCGATTCAGATTTCGAAACGCCATCTCCTTGGCGCTGTGTGCTGTTGGAATGCGTTCAAGTTTGCATATTACATTGTTGTCAGTGTACATTATTTAAATGACATTAATAATGAAACGTGCCGTCCACTGTGGTGCAGCAGTAGTGATGAGCTGGCACTATAATGGGAATTCTACATGATGAGGCCCTCAGTGTGTGGACTTGAGTCCTGGAGGCTGTGGGTTCAAATCCCGCCACTGACGCTGGGACACCCTGAGCGGGTCACTTCACCTGCCTGTCCTTCAACTGGAACACCAAAGGACATGGAGCCAATCGTATCATAAATGGTGTAAGTCACCTTGGACAAAGGCGTCGGCCAAATGAGTAAATGTGAGGCCACTCCTCAGGGCACTGTACGCTTCACCTGATTGGTGACTTGATGGGTAGAAGTCACGTCGGGTACTGCGTTTGCGTGGCATCCGTGGCAGAAGGGAGTGTGTAAGAGCAGCTGCCCTCCTATGAGTTTGAGAGGTGGAGTCTGTCTGAGTAGCGGAGCTCTTAGTCGGGTCTCTTATCCAGCGTTCATTGGTCGTTACTGTAATCCTTATACGAATCATTGAAGTATTTGTCTTGGCACATATCAGCTCTGACAGCTTTAGTACATACTGCTATTTATCACCGTGATGTCTTTTTGCTTTTCCCCTACTTGTTCTTCTGCAGTTTCCAGATATCCTTTGCACAGTGAAGTTCGGTTCACAGTCACTCAAATACTCGTTTTAACACAATGGGATTCCAGAGTTTTGGATTGCCGCGTCTTTATCTACTCCTTGAAGTTCTCTCCGGCTTGGTTTCCATAGACAGGCTGTGTGCCGCCTGTTTCACTGCCAGCCTGTAGCTTGCTGACGTGCAGATGGCAGGCCCCTCCAAGTGGAGTTAACGGGGCTTTGCCTTCTCCTCCTCGGCTCAATTCACAGTCTTGACTTTCAGACATTTTTTTGAATTGAGTTTAAACTTTTATTGCCAGGCACTGTGGTTGCTGAGAGTTTCTCTTGGTGTTGCCTCCGTTCACATAACCAGGTACTGTAAATACAAGAGAAGAGCACAGCAAACAATGCTTGTCAACTTCTCAACGCTAGTAGTAGTAGGGCCTTGAAAAACGTACTGCGCAAAACTCCAATTAAGACCATAAGGTAAAGCAGAACTGCACTCCCACCCAGGACTGTATCGGGTAAGTCGACATGAACTGAAAATCAAAGAAAAGCACACCGTAGATTGGATGGAGGAGTTTAGAAATCAACGAGGTGAACCCGAGCCTCATGTTTAACCAGAGATGGCCAGTACTTCTCGCCTCTGCTGGCTGCTAGCATTTCCTCGGTGGTGATAACCGACAGTGGTGGTCGCCCAGGTGAGTGCAGTCTTTGGTTATTTCCGGCACGTTTCCTGCACCAAGACGTAAACAGGACCTCAGTGGAGTTTACTTTCAGGCCTACAGTTTGTTTTGAGTGAGCAGACGGATTGTCGTACCTGCATGTTCTGAAGAAAGTGAGGATGCCTTCAGTGGTCGCTCCGTAAGGCTGCACCGGCTAAACTTAATAATAATAATTTGCATTTATATTGCGCTTTTCTCACTACTCAAAGCGCTCAGCAATTGCAGGTTAAAGGCCTTGTTCAAGGGCCCAACAGAGCAGAGTCCCTTTTGGCATTTACGGGATTCAAACCGGCAACCTTCCGATTGCCAGTGCAGATCTCAAGCCTCAGAGCCACCACTCCGCCTGAGAACATCCACCCTTTTAACGAGAGCAGTCGGGTTTTCTTCCCAGTTCAGACAGCGATAGAAGTTGTCAAGAAATCTAAATAGTGACACCATTTATAACTAGGGGTGTAAGAAGGTCTCCTAAAATCCACACTCATTTCTAGCATCTTTAGGGAATTCAGGCTAAGATGGTTGTGGCTGCACCAACTGGCCCGCCAAGCCACCCCCTTCTGGTGTGGCACCTCGTCCAGTCAGGGTGGTGTCTCTGGTGGTGAGGAGACCGAGGTCAGCCTGAGGACTCTGACTGGGATTTGCTCATCTTCACTGTCTGGAAGTAGGTAGTAGTAGTCTAGGAAGTAAAAATGTGAGGTTTGAATACACGATGAGAGGTCTGAAAATGGAGATTAGACCTTCTGAGAAGGATTTAGGGGTCACAGTGGACTCTAAGCTATCGACTTCCCAACAGTGTTGAGAAGCCATTAAGAAGGCTAACAGACTGTCAGGTTATATAGCGCCTTGATGTGTGGAGTACAAGTCACAGGAGGTTCTGCTCAAGTCTTTATAACACACTGGTGAGGCCTCATCTGGAGTCCTGGGTGCAGTTTGGGTCTCCAGGCTACAAAAAGGACACAGCAGCACTAGAGAAGGTCCAGAGAAGAGCGACTAGGCTGATTATGGGGGGGCTACAGGGGATGAGTTAGGAGGAATGATTAAAAGAGCTGAGCCTTTACAGAGATGAAGAGGAGACCTGAGTGAAGTGTTTAAAATGATGAAGGGCATCAGTCCAGTGGATCGAGACTGTGACTTTAAAATGAGTTCATCGAAAGCACAGGGACAACGTTGGAAACTTTTGAAGGGAAAATTTCACGCAAACATTAGGAAGTTTTTCTTTACTCGAAGAACGGTAGACACTTGGAATAAGCGACCAAGTAGTGTGGTGGACAGTAAGACGTTGGGGACTTTCAAAACTCGACTTGACGTCTGTCTTGTGCTGATCCTGGGACATGCGGTGTAATGCACCTTCATACTGAGAGGTTTGCTGTGGAGAAGAAGCTCTGGTATGATTGAAAACACAAGTCTGATCCCAGCGTAAGTAGCAGAGACGCCCAAATGCTGTGAAATGTCTACTTACTGCGTCCTCGACCGACTTGTTGGCACAGTGAGCAAACCGTAGAGGCTCAAGGGGAGAACAGAGTTTCTGAAGAATCAGATGTTCAAGTGACGTCCTTTATTAGAGAGGTCAGGGCCACAGACCACAAACTCTCTGGAGTCACTAAGGTGTTAAGTCCTCACCCAGGTGTGCTGTCACTTTCTGTTGGCTCTTCCCGTCTTAATCGTTTACTTGGGTCTGGGAGGTTTTTGTGAGTAAATGCAGAAGTGGGAGATCCAGGTGATCGTAACTCTTACAGGTATATCTGCCTTCTGTGAGCAGGCAGCGTCGGTTTGGTTAGGCTGTCACATTTCTGGTGTGTTTGGGCAGAGTGGCCTCATTCTAACCTCTCTCTTTGTTTTTGCAGCTTCCCTTATCGTTGCTGAAGACTGCGCAGAATCATCCAATGGTAAGCTGGACCTTCATCTGAGTGTTAGCTGATGGGCGCACTTGGGTCGGAGTCGTGTTGTCGACAGGATGCAGTTTAGCTAATGTGTCTGACATATTTGAGTAGGGTAGGGCGGACAGTAGTGGGTAACGCTTTGGAGTTCAAACCCTGACACGGTGTGACCCTGAGCAAGACCCTTCACCTGCCTTGCGCTCCATTTGGAAAGACAAAAAAAAGCAATGTGACCAATTGTACCCTAAACTTGGATAAAGGTGTCAGCCAAATAAGTCAAAGAGTGAGTGTGCCACGGCACGTGTAATGTCCATAAAGTGTGACCGCTCAGAATAGACCCCATTTAAATAAGCAGCAGTGTAAACAATAAATAGTCGAGGGCAAACGTCCCTCTCAGGTAAACCGTTTTCCTCCGAGACTGACACCCCACAATACATGAACGACTTTTACTTCAGTGCTGTTATGAATGCCCCCGTTTTCTTTTTCTCACTTGACTTGTCTTCAGACTCGGTCGCCCTTCATCCATCTCTGCGCTGGCCTCCCTCAAGTTCTCATGAATGTCAGCCTGGAGAGCCCACCTCTGGCCACTGGGGTCCTTCAGTTCCATGCCGCTGCTGACGTGCACCACTTTGGCACCATCACTGCTGTCGGGCTGCCTGCTGTTCTCCTGGGCTCAGGGTTGGTAATGATGGAGGATTGGCCAAATGAAATGCAAGTTGGCACCACTGAGTTTGAATTTTAGTATTTTTCAAATAAATATCTTTAGTAAAATAGTTTAAAAAGTAATACAATTGTGCTAACGAGTGAGCTCTTGGTCTCTTGGTGGGCCGCTGGACCTTTCGACTTGAGCGATTCATTCTTATTCTGAAACACTTGGAGTGCCACGGAATTGACTTGCTGCGTATGATTTGACTTCTTGAGTCTCTTTGCTGCTTAATTTGTAGTTTTATTACTTTGACTTTTTTTTTTTTTTTTTTTTTTTTTTTTAATAAGTAAGGAAATAGAATCTTGACACCACACTTGTATTCTTTTCTTTCATTAATGAGGCACAATAAGTCACTTTGCCTATTCTGGTAAATTTTAAATATTCATTTCTAGTTTTTTTCAAAATTTGCCTGTTTTGTTTTGAAAATGCTCCTGAGTTTCACCCATCCGGGTTAAAAATTGCCCCCTAAAGAAGAAGGAGGAAAAAAAATCCATTTCCTTCCCTGAATGTTGGCATCGTAACTGGAGCACATTTGGGTTGGCCCTGGGGAGAGACGGAAAATGAACTGGAAAACGACTGGAATGAAATGGCCTGTCTGTGCTCTTGCGCAAAATCAGAAAAGCGTGACGGCGTGCCAAGGACTTCATGAAACGTAACTCAGGTCAGCCAGGGAGCGGCGTGCAGTGATGCCACCTCTGCGTGGTATCCGGTCTCAATCCAGACTCTCTTACTGTGTTGTTCCCAGTTGGTGGAATGAGCTGCCCACCGCTGTCCATACTGCGACTCCCTCAAAGACTCCATCTGTTCTGTGAATATCTGGCTAATCGATTAGAGGGAAAAAAACAAACTTTATGATCTTTCATGTTGGTGGTTGATTTGTCCCATTAGTTTAATTGCTTTATTTGTGAATTGTGAATTTCCCCTAATTATTAAAGTGTCTGTCTGTTAATATTCGTGAATGTATTAGTTATTACAGATATTACTGTTTCACTTGACGTTTGTTACCTAACCTAACCCTAGTCTGATGTCAGTCGTTTAGGTTCACCTCCGTTGTAAGTCGCTTTGGAGAAGAGCGTCTGTATCCCGTGTGTGTGTGTGTGTGTGTGTGTGTGGTTTATGAGTGGAATGCTTGTAGCCGCTGGTGTTTATGTTCTGTTCTTGTATTCTTTCATTTGGACATTTTTCTCATTCGCTTTGTTTACTGAAATTTGCATTCAAACAGCAGTTTAACTCTGACTAAGTCTTCCTGTAATTCTCCATCCGTCATTGTGTAGGCAGCGCGGGGGCTTTGTGATGGCAGGGCAAGCTGACTGTCAGCTAAAACTCCGTTTTTTGTGGTTTGTTTTAAATGTGGGAACTGAAACCAGTTTGAGCTATGATTACAAAGCCAGTTTGAGAACGCTTCCTCGAATGCAGTGTCATGTCATGTTCACCGTGTCAGCAGTACTTGGTGCACACACCTTTTGTCTGAGTCTTTGCGAGAGACGTGTCGTATGTGACACACACTGTGAAGTGGTACTCGCCGTTCAGAACCGTTCGCTGAATAGAACATGGCAGGCGGGCCCCTCTTGTTTTGGTGTGAAGACAAATCTTTCCAGCTGTGATCTTTTACGTTAAACTGACATGGAAAGTTTCTTTCTAAGCTCTTCTAGATGTGGTATTGTGTTTATTTGAATGTTTTTGCAAAATGCAGACAAGGAAAAATGGCATCATCCTCGAAAACTGCACCTTGTTTACTCAACGTTGGCGGAGCGAGGGTGTGTGTGTATGTGTGTGCTTGCTGTTTACTGACGTGTCTTCGGCTTGATTCCATTGCAAGGCAGAATGCAGAGTTGATGTTTGGTAAGACATTTCAGTACACTCGGTAACTCGCTTAACATTTTATTTATTTATTTATATATATACTAGGGGGCTTCGCTCACCAACCCACCCTCTGTTTGCACTAGGTGCCAGCCACTTTGTGTCTGTGTCACTCGTGTTGTGAAGAGGGGTGTCGCTCCTCCCAAACCCCCTCTTTAAACGGTGATACAATGGGACACAAATACAGTTTTGTTTTTTACCTCCTCTTTGCTCGATCAGCTGCTGCTGTCGTGTGATCGGCATCTCGCTCACCGCACTGCTGTCATATCACAGCATATGTCATGTCCATAGATTCAATCCCTTTTCATCAAGATCATTTGGAATTCCATCGTGACAACACAACGTATAACCGCCCGTGAGTGAATATTGTTTCTTTCTGTCTACATGAACTGTGTCTGACAGTAGCATTCACATAAATGAGAAATGATTTCTCTCGCGGAATTTCACTTTCACCAAACAACAAATCTTTTAGTTCTCGCGGATGGGCCTCTTCATTGGGAAGAAACACGACTTTTCCCATGAGATGATCTACAAGTCTCCGACTTAAACTTTAAAGCCTAACAATATATTTGATCTCTTTTCACTGTCCTGTTATTTCACAGAGTAATAATTTGTTTGTTAGCGCTAATGCGATCTTTGCTCTGTTTTTTGAGACTTTTGAATTTTAGTACTTCCATTATCTCTAACCTGCTCTGCATGTGTACTGCGCCAATGTTTTTGAACCTTTTTATGATGTTTTAGTTTGACTCTTTGTCTTTTATTTCCTGCCCCGGGCCTGGTTAAATCTCTTGGCACAAAGTCTCATCTCATGGGACGTGAAAGTGTCTCTCTGAAAAAGTCTCGTCACTGCTCGTCTCCTTTCAACCTTCCACCATTTTTTTTTTTTTTTTATAATACAGAGATATATAATCTTCATCTTCTTATATAATATGCTACTGTAGCTCTTCGTTTGTCTGTCCAGGATTTTAAATCACGTGTAGCTTGCTAACTGTTTGACCTGAAATTTGGTACACGTGCTACATGACGTCTACTATCCGCTTTTGGGGTGATGATTTTTATTCCTCTTTTTTGTTTTTTTTATTGTAGAATCAATTCTAGCCAGCAGGGCAGCTGTGTGGCGCATGCATACGGGCACCGATCTCAATCCCTACCACCTTCGCCATCACTTCATCTGCCTCTTCATATCTTAAATCATTCTTGAGGCAGATTGAAGACTTCAGTGCCAGCTTGTAACGATTCGTCTCGAGCGCTAAATTGACGATTGCTACCACTAATCTGTCCTAGGTGACAGCAGATGACAAGCTTAAGTGGAAAATTAAGGAAAACGTACTAAGTAATTGCAACGCAGACACTGACTTAATCAATTTAACCCGAAAAGATGCAGAGGAAAGAAGAGAAGAAGTGGGCCGCTAGGGTGGAGAATAGAAGAGCTGCTCAGGAAACGGCAAACGCATCAACCTCTGAGCAAACGAATGATAAACGTACAGAGAAAGAAAAAGGATGAGAAGTCAAGTCAAGTGTTATCGTTATAGCAGGGCGCCGTTATTGGTGTGTGTGTACAGTTAGGTCCATAAATATTTGGACAGAGACAACTTTTTTCTCATTTTGGTTCTGTACATGACCACAATGAATTTGAAATGAAACAACTCCGATGCAGTTGAAGTGCAGACTTTCAGCTTTAATTCAGTGAGGTGAACAAAACGATTGCATAAAAATGTGAGGCAACTAAAGCATTTTGTGAACACAATCCTTTCATTTCAGGGGCTCAAAAGTAATTGGACAATTGACTCAAAGGCTATTTCATGGGCAGGTGTGGGCAAGTCCGTCGTTATGTCATTATCAATTAAGCAGATAAAAGGCCCGGAGTTGATTTGAGATGTGCTGCTTGCATGTGGAAGATTTTGCTGTGAATAGACAACATGCGGTCAAAGGAGCTCTCCATGCAGGTGAAATAATCCATCCTTAAGCTGCGAAAACAGAAAAAACCCATCGGAGAAATTGCTACAACATTACGAGTGGCAAAATCTACAGTTTGGTACATCCTGAGAAAGAAAGCAGGCACTGGTGAACTCAGCAACACAAAAAGACCTGGACGTCCACAGAAGACAACAGTGGTGGATGATCGCAGAATCATTTCCATGGTGAAGAGAAACCCCTTCACAACAGCCAACCAAGTGAACAACACTCTCCAGGGGGTAGACGGGCGTATCGATATCCAAGTCTACCATAAAGAGAAGACTGCATGACAGTAAATCCAGAGGGTGCACTGCAAGGTGCAAGCCACTCATAAGCCTCAAGAATAGAAAGGCGAGATTGGACTTTGCTAAAGAACATCTAAAAAAGCCAGCACAGTTCTGGAAAAACATTCTTTGGACAGATGAAACCAAGATCAACCTCTACCAGAATGATGGCAAGAAAAAAGTATGGAGAAGACGTGGAACAGCTCATTATCCAAAGCATAGCACATCATCTGTAAAACATGGTGGAGGGAGGCAGTGTGATGGCTTGGGCGTGCATGTCTGCCAGTGGCACTGGGACACTAGTGTTTATTGATGATGTGACACAGGACAGAATTCTGAGGTGTTCAGAGACATACTGTCTGCTCAAATCCAGCTAAATACAGCAGTCAAATTGATTCATGATACAGATGGACAATGACCCAAACCATACAGCCAAAGCAACCCAGGAGTTTATTAAAGCAAAGAAGTGGAAAATTCTGGAATGGCCAAGTCAGTCACCTGATCTTAACACAATTGAGCAGGCATTTCACTTGTTGAAGAGTAAACTTCAGACAGAAAGGCCCACAAACACACAGCAACTGAAAGCCGCTGCAGTAAAGGCCTGGCAGAGCATTAAAAAGGAGGAAACCCAACATCTGGTGACGTCCAGGAGTTCAAGACTTCAGGCTGTCATTGCCAGCAAAGGGTTTTCAGTCAAGTATTAGAAATGAACATTTGATTTCCAGTTTTTTAATTTGTCCAATTACTTTTGAGCCCCTGAAATGAAGGGATTGTGTTAAAGAAATGCTTTAATTGCCTCACATTTTTATGCAATCGTTTTGTTCACCCCACTGAATTAAAGCTGAAAGTCTGCACTTCAACTGCATCAGAGTTGTTTCATTTCAAATTCATTGTGGTAATGCACAGAACCAAAATGAGAAAAAAGTTGTCTCTGTCCAAATATTAATGGACCTAACTGTATATACACTTTTCATTCTGCCTCCAGGACCGTTGACATTAAAACCATCTGCAGCTGACGTGACTCTGATGTAAAGTGCCTTGCAATGACTTGAGTTCTGCCAAGATGGCTGGTTCACTTTCTTTTCTCAATGCCTTTGGCTTTTATAGCTTGAATTGTGCTGAATGCAAGCATACATTATACGTTTTTCGATGCTACTCTCTTTATTCTGTTTTGATTACCTCGGGGCCTCGCGTCTCTTAAAGTCCTGGAAACGATTATCAGTCCGGCCATTGCCTGCATGGAGTTCCCGCATTCTCTTTGTGTCTGTGCACTTTTAGGTCACAAAATTTTAGGATGACGATAGCCCCAAAAAAAGTCAGTTGTGCTGGTCGGTGATAGGTGTGAGTGAGGGTGTCCTGTGATGGACGGATGCCCTTTGCTCCTGCAATACACTTCAGACCCTTTGTGAGAAATGAGTGACTAGTGTACTGTACTGGATAAACGAGTTTACTTACAAGTGTGTGTGCTATTGTGTTTCAGCTTGTGGAGCTCAAGAATGGGGAGACCTACAATGGACACTTGGTGAGCTGTGACAACTGGATGAACATCAACCTGCGTGAAGTCATCTGTACATCCAGGGTAAGCGGTGGACCTGTTTGGTCTACAGTCTGTTGTGTATACGGCGGTACAATCCAATTCCTGTTTAATTCCATAGACTACTTTGTACAGTTGTAGCAGCTGACCACCTCCTGCACTACTTGACCAAAAGTGTGTGGGCACCCCTCTAAACTACTGACTGCTGACGTTACAGCCACACTCGTTTTCACAGGCGCTTAAAATTGAGCATCCGGCCGTGCAGTCTCCATTGACGAGCAATGGGACATACTGAGGAGCTGCTGTTGGCTGTCTTTTGTCCCCGTCATTGTGAAGTTGAAGTGTTGAGGAGCAATGGCAGCTCATCCTGAAAGTGGTAGACCACAGGATGTCCCAGAGCAGGGCCGTCGAGTGCTGAAGCACCTAACAATGACCTGTTCTCCTGTGGCATCATTCAGAGTTCCAGATTACCTCTTGAAGCCACACCAGCACAAGGACTGTGTGCTGGGCGCTTTGTGAGATCTGAGAAGCTTCTCATCCATGGAAACCCAAGCCACTATGCACAATGCCAAGCGTTGGCTGCAGTGTAATGCGTGCCACCATTGGACTGTGGGGCAGTGTAACGTGTTCTCTTGAGTCGTCCATCTGACTGCCAGATAGTGAAGTGTGATTCACAAGTCCGGGTTTGGTGAATGTCAGGAGCACAGTGTCCTGTGGACTGTAGAGTGCCTGCTTTAAAGTTTGATGGAGGAGGGACAGTTGGCTGTGGCTGTTTTTCAGGGTTTTAACTTGGTCCCTTGGTGCTAATGAATGGTACAGTTGGTGCCACAGCAGACAAAGACATCTCAGACAATTGTGCACATGCAGCTTGGTGGCGGCAGTTTGGGGAAGGCCAGCATGACTGTGTCCCTGTGCACAAAGCCAGGTCCAACTCAACTGGCCTGCACAATGTAGTTCTTCTAGTGAGAGGAGAGGACACCCAGCGGATAGTCGCCTGTCCTCTCCCCTCACTAGAAGAACTACATAGTTCATGTTGTCTCAGGAATGTCAAGAAAATTCTTCAGGACCCATCACACCCAGGACATGCATTGTTTGAACACCTGCCTTCAGGCAGACGTTTCAGATCCATAAAGACTAAGACAAGTAGACTGAGAAACAGTTTGTATCCTTCAGCCATCACCATGCTGAACGCTGCTAAGTGGTCAATCTGACCGAGTGCACCTTCATTCTAAGTTAACATTAGATAAGGGACCAGTGCAATATAATGTATGTATGTATGAGTGGAAAACTTTGTTCTGCTGTTATGGACAATTTTGGATACTTATTTTATTCCCTTATTTTAGTTGAAACTTGAGTAATTGTGTTTTGGTTTTGTTTTTATTTTTATGTTTATTTTTTTCTGCACTGGAAAATTGCACCTAAAAATTTCATTGTACAATATCTCATTGCTACAATGACCATAAAGATTTTGATTTGATTGATTTTGACAAAGTCCTGACCTCAACCCTGTTGGTCACGTCTGTCCATTATTTTGGAATGGGATGTCCAAGGAGCTCATATAGGTGTGATGGTCAGAGGCCTGCAAAGGTTTGGCCACATGGAGTACATTGAATGTAATAATCTGTGTGTGTGTGTATATGTGTATATATATATAATATATATATATATATATATATATATATATATATATATATATATATATATATATAATATAAATATAACCTCCAATGTACATCTGTCTGTCTGCCTGCTTTTCATGAGAGAACTACATTACAGATTTACAGGAGTGGGGGTCTGGGCAGGGCCCTCCTCACTCACACTAGTGATACCTGTCTGTTTATTGATTTTTTTTTTTTTTTGTCGTGTTTCACTACCACGTGGGCGAAGCTGCAGGGGATGGCTGGTATGAAGTATACAAGAGAGAATCACAGCGTCGTCAGTACAAACCTTTGAGTAATCTTATTACCGCTTGATAAAAGCTCCAAATACGCTGAGGCTTGTCCTGTACTGTTCGCCAGAACAGATTAGGGAGAAAAGCAACTGTGTAGGACGGCGCAGGTCTGTAAGGATACTGTAACAGGATGGCGTCGGGTGCCTTTATTCCATGCAGTCTGTAGTGCCCAACGGCTCTGGACTGAACGGGTGTCCCATATCTGGGTGGTGTTCTGCCACTGAAGATGGGCTCCACGGTGTGCCTTTTACAAATTGGGGAGCACAGATGTGGACATGTCTGCAGCAGTAAAGTACTCGGTGAGCCTTTGTGTCTCTTTCACAACATCATGAAAATGAAAGCTGCTGTGATGTGGCCCGAGGTCTGTGAGCAGCTTCTTGGTTTTGCTGACAGCTCCTGTTCTCTAGCAGCTTGTGCTGCTGATTGTGCTTTCAATGGTGGTGTCCTGATCTAATTAGAAATGTGGAGTTGGAGTTGAGTTTGGTCAGACACTAATAGGTGGACATGGAGTGCTCCTCTTAGTCCTGGATGTGGAGGAGGTGATGGTTTCACTGTGCAGGTGCCTTTGATTGGGGTGCAACTCCTCTGAGTCTGGAGGAGCAGGTGACCTACTGCTGGTATGTGAGGTTCAGAGCCTTTTCCATCAGTTCTGTTTCAGTCCCCAGCAGCAGTTCCTACATTCTTAATAATAATAACATAATTCATTACATTTATATAGCGCTTTTCTCAGTACTCAAAGTGCTATCCACACAGGGAGGAACCGGGAAGCGAACCCACAATCTTCCACAGTCTCCTTACTGCAAAGCAGCAGCACTACCATTGCGCCACCTGTGAGGACTGGGATTCTTGGGATGTACACATTCATGAGAACACGAGAGGAGACCCTTCACTCCGCCAAGCTGAATTGTTTGGTCAGGGGTAGGCGATGTCGGTCCTGGAGATCCACAGTGGCTGCAGGTTTTTGTCCCATCACACTTTCTTACTGAGCTGTCGGTTATTGCTGATGATGACGCACATATTGCTTAAGTGATAGTTTGATGCTTCATTTTCGTGGTCTCGCTTGTTAAGTTTCCCCTCCCTTAATTGCTTCTGTCAATCTTAAACAGCTGCATTCAGTATGTTAATGGCTCCTTATAAGATGTAAATAAAAAACGCGGCCAGCAGTTCTTCATCAAGCTTGTTTCCATGTGTGTCCCTCATGCACTTTTTGATTTGATTTAATAAAACAATCAATAGAAAAAGTGACAGACTGAAAATGGTTTGGGTGATACCCTTGGAAAGGAAAAAAATCTACAAAATAAGAACCTAACATTGTAGACTAACAAGCCATAAAATTAAATGAGGTCTGAGATTGGCAATCATTGGTTTCTAGTGAAGCAACTGGGTTGGAACAAAAACCTGCAGCCACTGTGGCCCTCCAGGACCGCTTTTGCCTACCCCTGGTTTAGCTGATCGCTGAGTGGTCTCAGTGTCTCATCCAGATCCTCCTTGAAGGTTTTCATCTTCAACTGCATGGCTCCCTCCTGTCTTCAGTCCTAATTTCTTGTTCCACAGTGATGATGTGCAGACTGGTCGGTGCAGTGCTGGTGTTGGCCCCATCAGGCATGTAGATGTCAATCAGAAGAACTGTGGAGGAGCCTCCCTCCGATAGTGACTACCAGACTCCCTCTGCACTTTCCTGATGACTCCTTGTATGTGTTACCGCGTGTGGGAGCGTTTTCACTGCAGCCCCTTGGCACCGCTGTCCTGATTTAGCTTCTTGGCCATTACCCGTATATCTCGACCTATTGGTTGTTTTTTTTTTTTTTTTTTTTGTGTGTGTGTGTGGATTTCTTTTTATTATTTTTTTTCCTGTTTGCTCCTTTTTATGGCGCCTGACAATCGGTTCCTGATTAGGGCTATAAAGTCCATTGGTGGTCGGGAGGTGATTGATTGATTTGATTGATAGTAAATGATGACGGGTTGTTTTTTTTGTTTTTTTTTGGTATTTTTGTTAAAGTCCTTTTGTAAAATATGTTGGAGCGTGAGGTTATTTCAAAAGCTCTCTGCCAAGGATGACTTCCCTGCATTCAGATGATGAAGTGCATCCAGAGCCTGCCTTGAACCTGCGCAGTTGCTGTGGAGAATCGTCTGTTGAATAACGCAGTTCTTGCTCACATGGTGCTTGCATATGCAATGCCAGCTAGTCAGACATTGGGAATATGAATGAAAACGACTTGTCACTTTCGAGAGTTTGCTTTTCTGTTCCCTGATGCGGCTGTCCTGCCACCGTCGTCTCCAGTCCTCTGTGAGATGTCTGTGCCTGCGGACTGGCTGCCATGCTGCTGGTATCCACTCTGTCAAAGTTTGAATGTTTGCTCTCGGATGCCCTCATATGTGAATACTGATCAGTCGACGGGTCATTTACATCCCTGGGCTGTGTTGCCAAGTGACCTGACGTCAACTGAAAAGACTCAAACCTCCCCAGCAGTTTGGCTCGGTTCATTTCAATTCCTCATTTTAGAGCTGCAGTTTTTGCAGCACAGCGTTTAGCCCTTCTCACAAAGACCAGTCTCAAATGACGACTGCATCTGACGTTCATTTCATAGTTGACAACTATTCCAGTGCTTTTCAGTTGTTGCCTTCATTTAGATAACCTTAGCAAGCTGTCTGGTAGTGGTGGTGGTGGTGGTGGTGGTGCACTCCTGTTGTCTAGTCTGACATACCCAGCGACTCCATCCAACTAGTCCACGACTCGCCCCTCAAACAGGTTGGATTGGTGGGTTCTGTGTGATAACCAGAGTGTTATTTGAGAGTGCGGTGTGTAGTTAGATAGATAGAGGTGTATTTGTCTCCAGGGGGGTATTTCTCCTTTTACAGATGCACATTAAATAAACACACACACCAGAATGACTAAGAGAGAGTGAGAGAGGTTAGGAACCCCCGCTGATACAGTGCACTGCCGCACCCACCACATGACAAACCAACCCAGGATCCTAGATTAGGACCCGAGTGCAGCCATACAACTGGTGACACCTCAGCACCACACGAGTTCAGATGGAATAATAGTGGGAGGTTTATATGGTGGCAGGGGTGCCAATTCTGAAGGTTTTGAGGGCCTACTTGCGGGGCAGGATGTAGATTAACGTCATACCGAGGACGAAGCAATTGCAAGTTAAGGGCCTTGCTCAGGGGCCCAACGGAATACAGTAATCCCTCCTCCATCGCGGGGGTTGCGTTCCAGAGCCACCCGCGAAATAAGAAAATCCGTGAAGTAGAAACCATATGTTTATATGGTTATTTTTATATTGTCATGCTTGGGTCACAGATTTGCGCAGAAACACAGGAGGTTGTAGAGAGACAGGAACGTTATTCAAACACTGCAAACAAACATTCGTCTCTTTTTCAAAAGTTTAAACTGTGCTCCATGACAAGACAGAGATGACAGTTCCGTCTCACAATTAAAAGAATGCAAACATATCTTCCTCTTCAAAGCAGTGCGCGTTAGGAGCAGATAATGTCAGAGAGATAGAGAAAAGCAAACAAATCAATACGGCTGTTTGGCTTTTAAGTATGCGAAGCACCGCCGCACAAAGTTGTTGAAGGCGGCAGCTCACACCCCCTCCGTCAGGAGCAGAGAAAGAGAGAGAGAGAGAGACAGAGTTTGTTTTTCAATCAAAAATCAATACGTGCCCTTCGAGCTTTTAAGTATGTGAAGCACCGTGCAGCATGTTGCTTCACGAAGCAGCTGCACACAGAAGGTAGCAACGTGAAGATAATCTTTCAGCATTTTTAGACGAGCGTCAGTATCGTCTAGGTGTGCGAACAGCCCCCCTGCTCAATCCCCCTACATCAGGATCAGAGAAAGTCAGCGCGAGGGAGAGAGAGAGAAAAGTAAGTTGGGTAGCTTCTCAGCCATCTGCCAATAGCGTCTCTTGTATGAAATCAACTGGGCAAACCAACTGAGGAAGCATGTACCAGAAATTAAAAGACCCATTGTCCGCAGAAATCCGTGAACCAGCAAAAAATCCGCGATATATATTTAAATATGCTTACATATAAAATCCGCGATGGAGTGAAGCCGCGAAAGGCGAAGCGCGATATAGCGAGGGATTACTGTAGAGTCACTTTGGGCATTTATGGGATTTGAACCGGCATCCTTCCAATTACCAGTGCAGATCCCTACCTCAGAACCACCACTCTGCCCGGTATGACTAAACAACAACAATTATTTCTGTCACACATTTTCATACAAATAATGGAGAAAGAGGAAAAAAAACAAAATAAATAAGAATTAAAATAAGGGAGCACTAATTAAAATAAAATAAGAGTAAGGTCCGATGGCCAGGGAGGACAGAAACAACAAAAAAACTCCAGATGGCTGGAGAAAAAAAAAAAAAATAAAATCTCCAGGCCACGAGACCACCCAGCTCCCTCTAGGCATTCTACCTAACATAAATGATCAGTGCTCAATGTGTTCAAGAAAGGAATAAAGAGAACATTTCTTACTTGGTGCGTTCAATCCCAGTGAGGAGCTGTACCGACATATTGCTGTTGGTATAAAGAAGCCCCCCGTAGCTGAAAGTGCTCAGTATCGGAGAGAGGATGTGCAGCATTGTTCACACTGGCACTCATTCCCTCCCCCGTCCAGGGGGTCCAGAGTGTGTGCCATAAGTGAACCTTCCTTTTTCATTAATTTGTTGATTCACTGGGCCTTGCCTGAAGTGATGTTACTGGCCCAGCACACCACACTGGCCATCACAGATCTGTAGGAGATGTAAGTGACGTCAGTGCCCACCCGCATTATACGAACAGTCTCCTAAGGTAAAGGAGTCTGCTCTGCCCTTTCTTCTGTAGTTCCGGTTTGCTATGAGACAAGACCACCGTGTCACTGATGTGGACCCTCGAGTCCTCGTAGCAGAGCACAACCTCTGTATCTACTCCCTTAATGGTGACCAGACATGGAGGCTCTTTGGTGTGTGAAAGTCAATAAGCAGTTCCTTGGTTTTGCTGATGTTAAGTTGCAGGCAGTTCTCAAAGTGTTCCCTCTGACTCCTCTCCTCCGTCTCATCCCCCTTATCAGTACGCCCCGTCAGTGACATGGCCTGCTGTTATATTTAGGGATGCACCGATACCACTTTTTTGGAAAACGAGTACGAGTACTTGCATTTCAGTACTTGCCGATACCGAGTACTTGCCGATACCGAGTACTTAATAAAAACATGATTTAAATTTACAGGTAACAGCTTTAGTCATATAATTTAACAAAAAAAAACAAGAAACTCTCGTCTATCCACTGGGAGGTTAGGCTAATTAGCGACACAGGGCTAACACTGCTTGTCCAAATATCCGTGGTGAAACTAAACGCAGAGGAGGCTTGCAGTAGGCTGTGGATATGTTTTTTCACGGAGTCGTGTAGTTTAGGCAGCTCCGTGTCAGTCATGTAGCGGCGGCTTGGGACATCATATCTGGGCTCCAGAACATGGAGGAGACGCAGGAATCCCACATTTTCTACCTCCGAGAGTGGCTGGTCACTCAATGCAATGTACTCGATAATTGCCTGTGTTATTTTCACAGCACGTGGATTGTCTCTGGACATTTTCTCTCGTCTTGCAAGAGTTTGCTGCAGCGTGGGTTGTGTTGGTTTAGAAGCGTGGGTAAACTCTTTGTACTCGTCATGTTGGGATTTTAGGTGCTTGATTAAATTACTTGTGTTAAATGCGCTACCTTTTGAGCCTCCTCTGGACAATTTCGCTGAGCACAATTTGCAGTCCGCCTTTGTTTTGTCGTCTTCATTCACTTTGAAATAGTTCCGCACGGCTGACATGTCTCGCCTCGCCTTCACCCCGCTCTGAGCTGCAGCCGGGGCGGGCACTTGGCGCCTGTGATTAACCCCTTACACGCCGCTCAAACATAGACATTTCTCAGACCATGGTATTGGTCCCCGGTATCGGGGGACTTTTAACGAGTACGAGTACTTTAGAAAATGTGGTATCGAGGCCGATACCAGATACCCATTTCGGTATCGGTGCATCCCTAGTTATATTTATCATCGGAGGTGTGAAGAGAGAAGGTTTGTCTAACCTAACTGAACTCTGTGCCATATTTCAACTCTGCTTACCAGTTTCCTGTTCATGGCTGCCTTTAGTTCCAGTCTTGCAGTACCTTCTGTGGGGCAGGTGGGAAAACTCCGTGTGCGGCTGGGCAGGTCAGTGGCAGTTACTGGCAAAAGGGGTGAATAGCCATCAAACGCCTAATAGAAAGGCCCTTTCCTGGCTTTATATTTAAAAACCTCTTTTTACTGAAGTACGAGTGCCAACATTTTAATTTGTTGATTACAAGTATATCCAGGCACCCTGCTCTGTAACGACGACTGGAAAGCCAACCACCGTCTCCCAGTATGTATATATTTATACGTACAGTGCATCCGGAAAGTATTCACAGCACTTCATCACTTTGTCCACATTTTGTTATATTACAATCTTATTCCAAAATGGACTAAATTCATTTTTTGCCTCAGAATTCTACACACAACACCCCATAATGACAACGACAACGTGAGCAAAGTTTACTTGAGATTTTTGCAAATTTATTAAAAGTAAAAAAACTGAGAAAGCACATGTACATAAGTATTCACAGCCTTTGCCATGAAGCTCCAAATTGAGCTCAGGTACATCCTGATCTTAAAATGGCTGTGCACTGACGCTTACCATCCAACCTGATTGAGCTTGAGAGGTGCTGCAAAGAGGAATGGGCCAAACTGGCCAAGGATAGGTGTGCCAAGCTTGT
This sequence comes from Erpetoichthys calabaricus, assembly GCF_900747795.2. NCBI lineage: Eukaryota > Metazoa > Chordata > Cladistia > Polypteriformes > Polypteridae > Erpetoichthys > Erpetoichthys calabaricus. Next base: position 163,256,107 of record NC_041405.2, read on the forward strand.
GGCATCATATTCAAAAAGACTTGAGGCTGGAATTGCTGCCAAAGGGGCATCGACAAAGTATTGAGCAAAGGCTGTGAATACTTATGGACATGAGATTTCTCAATTTTTTTATTTTTAATAAATTTGCAAAAATCTCAAGTAAACTTTTTTCACGTTGTCATTATGGGATGTTGTGTGTAGAATTCTGAGGAAAAAAATTAATTTAATCCATTTTGGAATAAGGCTGTAACATAACAAAATGTGGAAGAAGTGATGAAGTGCTGGGAATACTTTCCGGATGCACTGTATAACAGATCTATACACATCTGTCCTTTACCACACACTGTACTTCGTTACTCCATAACTACCAGTCTGTAGGCTTTACCATAATTACCAGCGGACGAGGGGGCGACGGCTGAAATGCAGTGTTGCTCAGAGCGGCGGCCGATGATTTAACAGCAACCTCGTGGACTTTAAGGGCAGTCGAGAAAATCATATCACAGTGTCGAGCTGGGAATTGATGGAGACTTCAATCAGAGCCATTGGATTCAAAATAACAACACTGGGGACTAAAATATAAAAATATATAATAAATAAATACATATACCCCCCCCCCCCCCCCCAACAGGTTAACCAGTCTGCACCCATAAACGGACCCTCAATAGTTTGCATAAAACTGGGACCCCAGAAGCCCTGCTGAGGCTGACCCTCCAAAAAGATGAAGCCCCATTTTAAAGGTTGCCTCGAAATGATCTCAGGGGGTTTTTAAGTAAATTGAACTCCAAAGTAGGACTGAAAAGCTTGTAAGTGACACTTGTGAGTAGCGATGACATTTCTTGTTCTGAATGTGTTCTCTTAGTTTCCAGATACTCCATTTTGATACGAGTCTCGTTTGTCTAAATGTAAATAGTTTGTTCCAGGGGTTCTCACACATTTTTAGGCTGAGGCCCCCCAAAAACATTGTACCATCAGGTCAGGGCCCCCTCATGACCTTAGATCTCAGTCACTGTTCACATTCATCACACGGCCTGATTTGGGATAACATCACACCTGTCCATTAAAGTAAGTGCTTAACTGCAGTAGACGGCTGGCTGGCACCCATGATGTCTGATGTCTCTACGCCGGGGGTCCTCACCCTTTCCCTTCGGAATACCTCAGTGTGTTCAGTCTTTAACTTTTAAGTACCCCTGATGATGTTTCTCAAATCCCCCATCCCTAATCTGGGGGTTTTAACATGTGACTACTGGTGCCTTTGGGGGTCAGGTTGGGTGTGTTTTAATTTGCCTAATGGAAGACCAATGTGTTTCTAATGAGTTGTGTTTTTATGTCCGAAGAGTAGAGTGGATTGATTCTGAATACACATTTGAAAGCCTAATATTTCCATACTTTTAATATCCAGTGAACAGAATCCACGTGAATTCAGATTAAAAGAAGTGTTCAGAATTTCCGTTCTGCCTCAGGGCGAAAGAACTGCAAGTCAACATGCGGCCGAGTCGGCTTCTAGGCTGTACCCTTCAGGCTCGCCCTGTTCCTGTATTTAAGGATGAAGGCCGTTCTGTTGTTGATTACCATTAGTAAACACTAAAATCTAACGTTAGATAATGCCTATTTTTTAATAATGATTCACATTTATCTTTGTTCCTCATTGCATATTCTTGTGCATTAATCTGACCGTTATAAAAATGATAGTTAAAAATATTGTAATGTTGGTGGATTGGACCAGAGAGACAGACAGACAGACAGACGGACAGACAGACAGACAGACACCATGTAGACTTGTCGTTGGGGAGTTCAGGCCCCGAAAAAGACGACTCTTGCCTATTAAAAGACTCGTTTTTGATGTGCGGTTTTGGGGGAGTTGAAAAGAAGTGGGGTTTACCTCAGACCCCAGGTAAGCAGACTTTGAATTGGCGAGGGCTGTGGATGAAGAAGAGTAGGCCAGCGTGGGGTGGACGAGATGGGAGTGATGGAGCCGAGTGGTGGAATTGAAGCAAAGCCGAGCAGAAGGAGACAGGATCAGCCGCTGTGGCTAAACACTCGCCTCTCATGCATTACCGGAGTGCCGTCATCCTGCAGCTCGACTCTCTAACTACACCTACGTATCTTTTATGTCCAGTTTAAAATTTTAGATTATTAATTGTTGTGGTTGTGCGTCAGGATCAAGTCAAGAGTATTTATTGTCATGTAATGAATTATTATTATTATTATTATTTCATCCGTATACAATGAAATGAAACAACGTTCCTCCAGGACCGTGGTGCAACATAAAACACAGGACAACGAAGAATCCACGATAACACACATAACGTAACGACCCATAATTTATAACAAGGTGCATGCGAGTCAAATGTGCAGACATGTGCAACACTGCAGAGCAGAACACAGAACTCCGATATCGGTCCGGTCCATGAGTGTTGAGGAGTCTCAACTGTTCCACGTTCTGGTGGTGAGGGTCTGAATGCTTTGGTACCTTTTTCTCAATGGCAGGAGTGTAAACTGTGAATGTGAGGGGTGTGTTGGGTCGTTCACAATGCTGGTGGCTTTGCGGATGCAGCGTGTGGTGTTAATGTCCATGATGGAGGGAAGAGAGACACTGATGATCTTCTCAGCTGTCTTCACTATCTGTTGTAGGGCTTTGCGATCCCTGACCATGCAATTTCCAAACCAGACTGTGATGCAGTTGCTCAGGATGTTCTCTATGGTTCCTCTGTAGAATGTTGTTACTGTGGCTGGTGGAAGATGGGCTTTACTCAGCCTACGCAGGAAGTAGAGCCGCTGCTGGGCTTTCTTGGCCAAAGAGCTGGTGTTGTGGGACCAGGTGAGGTTCTCTGCCAGGTGGACACCCAGGAATTTGGTGCTATTGGCGACCTCCACAGTTGAGCCGTCAATGTTCAGTAGCAGAGGGTCACTCTTAGTCTTCCTAAAGTCCACAATCATCTCCTTTGTTTTTGTCTACATTCAGAGACAGGTTGTTGGCTTCACACCAGTCCGTTAACCGCTGCACCTCCTCTCATCAGCACCCATAGTCTCCTGAAAGGCTTTCATTTGAATTGAATTGAAAGTTGACGCTGTGGAGGAAGAGCTGAAACCCTCCATTTCATTTACGCTACAGTTGGACACCTCAGCCAACAACATTTGTGCCACCCAAGGACGTTTCTTAAGTCGGTGTGCACGTTCTGTTCTGTAAGTGGCTAAAAGCTGGAGAAGATGGCCTTCATACTGCTGCCACCACTGGGTCTGCTGGGAGGCAGTCGGCTATTGACCTGAACTTCTGTACTCGATGGGCTGAATGTTCAAATCCTGTTTTTATTTTTTGTTAAATTGATTTATTATCCACTGTAGTAAGTCAATGACTCTGATTCAGAGGCCTGGCTTTGCTCAAATTGATGATCACTTGTCGCTGCGCTGCGCCTCAGTCTGTCTGAGCAGCCATTGTGGACTTGGGGCTCTTGTAAGTAAAGCACTTCCTAGACTTATGTAGTTTGGTGGTCTTCTGTCCGAGGGCTTACGCTGTTCTCTGACTGCATTTTTAGTAAGCTAAACTAAATGTCCTTCATCTCTCTCCCCAAGTTAAAGATGCGCACACACACTTACTGTACGGTCTTACAGATTATTTGGATTTGGAGAAGGGCATGGATTGTAGTTTTCTTTCTTTTTCTCCTAATTTGTCCTAATGTAGGGGACTTTTTCCTCAGAGTATCATTTATACACACCGAAGGCAGACATATTCAACCTCCAGTAATCTGACATTTTCCCTGACATAAGGCCTGTAGAACTTGGCTGACTTTTCAGTCCATTCACATTCGACGGCTCTTCCTGCTAGTCCTGCATGGCAACACCCAGTCACGCTTGTGGTGTGACCCAGAGGAGGAATATCTGTGTTTGTGGGAATGTGCCTCGGCAGAGCTGCTCCCTTTTGGTTCACATACTTGTGTGAAGTGAAGTTTAGATGGCAAGAAGACCAGGAAATCCCACCTCCAAGAAGGGGTAAATGCCGTGGTGGTCTGACAGAACCTTTTCAGGTGCGGGATTGTCAACAGATACAACACTTAAATGACTGGACACATGGACTGAACATTTCATGTAGCCCTCCTGCAATGTAAGTTACATTTAAAAACAAACTTCTAAATAGATTTAATGAAAAATAAACTTGGTATTGCGTGTGTATAAATATAATTATTTTCACCCCCTGCACGCTCCGCTTGCCAACCCCCCAGTCTGCGCTACACGCCAGCCTCTTCGTGTCTCTGCTGCTTGTGTTTGTGGATTTCACTTTCACCAAATAACAAATCTTTTAATTCTCGTGGAAACGCCTCTTCGTTTTGAAGAAACATTACTTTTCTCTGATGGCAACATGAATTAGACAATCTACAAGTCGGAGACTTAGTTTAAATCCAAACAATATCTACATACTTCTGTCATATCACCTGTGTCCATATATTTGATCTCTTTTTTGCTGTTCTGTTATTTTCACCGAGTAATAATTTCTGTTTGTTAGTATTAATGCGATCTTCACTATCAGTTTTTTGAGACTTTTGAATTGTAGTACTTTCTAACCTGCTCTGCATGTGTAACACGCCGACATTTTTGAATTCTTTATGATGTTCTACTTTGTCTTCCCCTCTTTGTCTTTTATTTCTGACCCCGCTTGGAGGTGAGAGCGCAGGAACTGTGTCTGACCATAGCATTGACACGAATGAGAAGTGATTGGACTGAGGGCTGGTTGTAAATGTTTGACATTATCTCGTGGGAGTTGAAATTATCTCCAAGAAAGTCTCATCCCAGGATTTCCTTATATATAGTAGTAAATTCAAGTCCCATTGTAAATATGGAGGAGGTCTTGTGCCCTCCATGTTTGGGATAAGGTCACATTTTTCCTTTATTTTAAAGTTACAAATCCCACAATTCCAACCAGACTAAAGTGTACCTTACAGACTTTCGTTTAGGGTGATTTACACATTTCAGTCACAACACATAGAAATGACAACACTTTTTCCACAAGGAATGGCAGAAAATATTTACATTCAATTATTAAAATATTAATAAAGTACAGTATGTAAACAACTTAAAATTGAAAGCTAAAAAATGTTTTGTGAAATTATGAATTCAGCACCCACAAATATATAAAAATAAGCAGGAATATTGAAAGTGCACACCAAACAGCCACAACATTAAAACCACTGCCAGGTGATGTGAATATGTCATCACAATGACACACCTGTTCAGGGTGACACATACGAGTATGCAGCCAGTACTTGAAGGTGATGTGTTGGCCAAGTGCAACGATGTGAGGGACACTGACAAGGGCCGCATGGTGATGGCCAGAGGACTGGCTCAGAACATCTCCCCAACGGTAGGTCTTGAGCAGTGGGGCGGACAGGGTCAACAACCAGGTCACAGGCACCCACGGTTCAGTGATGCAAGTGGGGAGCTAAGGTTTGCCCTTCTGGTCTGATCCCACCGAAGGAGCTACTGTAGCTCACATGGCTGAAGAACTTAATGCTGACCGTGAGTTGGAGGTGTCAGAACACACAGTGCGTCACAGCTTGCTGCGTAGCTGCTGTTTGGTCAGAGTGCCCAGGCCAACACCTGTTTTACCATTGAAAGCCAATATAATGGGCATGTGAGGCTCAGAACTCGACCATGGAGCAATTGAAGAAGGTGGCCTGGTCTGATGAATCGCATGATTTTTTTAGGTCATTTTTGAAAGAATGGAGATAGCAGCAGGATGCACTATGGGAAGAAAGCCCACAGAGACGTGTGATGCTCTGAGCAGCGTTCTGCTTAAGATACCTTGGGTCCTGGATGTCACTTTGACACCTACCTAAAGATTGTTGTAGACCATGTACACACCTGATGGCAATGACCTCTTTCAGCAGAATAATGCACTCTGCCCCATTACACAAAGTGTTTGACTGATTTGAGGAACATGACCAAAAAAAAAAAGGTCAAGGTGTTGGCTCGGCCTTCAAACTCCCCAGATCTCCACCCGAGTGAGCAGCTGTGGGATCAGCTGGAAAAGCAAGTCTGGTCCATTGAGGCCAAACCTCACAGTTTGCAGGACTTGAATGGATCTGCTGCTAACATGTTGGTGCAGATACCACAGGACACCTTCAGCAGGTCAGAGCTGTTTTGTTGGCACTTGGGGGACCTACACAATATTGGGCAGGTGACCTGTATTATGGATATAAAACTGAAAGTTGGTTAATCTTTAACAGTTTGTCTGGGTTTTTGTTCTGACAACACTTGTGTTTGTCTCGTTCTCTGTAGGATGGAGATAAGTTCTGGAGGATGCCGGAGTGTTATATTCGAGGAAGCACCATTAAGTATCTGCGTATTCCAGATGAAATCATTGATATGGTGAAAGAGGAGGTTGTGTCGAAAGGCCGTGGCCGCGGCGGTATGCAGCCTAACAAAATGCAGCAGAAGGGTCGTGGAGGTGGAATACCTGGACGAGGTGAGACCCCCCTTGTTTACAATGGTAGAGCAGAGTGGCCAACCTAAAGTAACTGCGTGTGTCCAACATCCAACACCAGAGCAGTTTAGACGAGGACAGTGCTGGGAGCCGAGCAAGTTCTCATTTCTCAAATATTCTCCTAAGTCTTCAGCACATTACTTGGCTGTTTCTTCTGTGGTTCTCTGTGTGAAGAAAACTTTTCTAATGTTTGTGTAGAATGCAGCAGTTGATGAGACTCGTGTCCCATTTCATGCAATACGCTCATCACAGAAATGTTTCATCAGGCTGTCATCGCTTATCAAATTCAAATCCGTTTCTGAAAATGGAAAACCAAAAATTGGATATTGAAAAGTTGTTTCCTATTGTTTTAAATGTGGGGAATAATAATAATAATAATGAGTTTCTGGCCCATCAGAAAACCCACAACCAGTTTCCCCAAATATCACTTTTGTATTGCTATATAAACCTGCAGGCCTCCATTTGTATGTAAGGTGCGATGCATCATTCGTCTGTTACTTAACTGTGAAATTCTTAATGCAGTCCTCAACAGAAAGGCTGCTAATGGTAGCCGTTAGATTAGATTATACTTTAAACCCTAATGCCAGATTCCCTAACATCACCCAACAAGGGGCAGTTAGTTTATTTTATCTACAGGGGGCCCATATTTATGTATATTACGTTTCACAGGCTGTAGCGTTTAAACTACTGTGCAAAAAGTATCGAAAATGACATCACGATGTAGCCTGAGAATGTGATGACCGGACATTGATGATCTGTGGTGGCAGCAAGATGGGGCAGCACCACACTACGCTGTACCAGTGCGACGGGTTGAACAAAACATCACCGCAACACTAGATTGGCCGACGTGGGCCTGTGGAATGGCCGGCTTGGTCTCCTGATTTGACTCCACCAAGACAAGGTGTCAACATCACAACCACAGTGTGGCTGAGCTGTGCGCAGAGGATACCAGTACAGATGTGCCAAGCCGCCTGAGACAACATTGCTCCTCGTCTTCAGGCGTGTATCGATCAGGATGGCGCATTGGTTTTAATGTTTGTGTTTCATTATGTTACTTGATAATAACATTGGTGGTTTCCTGACAGTAGTGCCATTTCAATCATATCCATAAATATGGGCCACCCTGTATCTTCTGTATTCACCGATCCCTCCTCAAGGGGAAGTTACAATTTTATAGAAGCTCACAAAAAAAGACCCCAAACACACACACACACACGACTTGGGTAACCGGGAGCTCCTGTTGTCAATAGCAGGCTGGTAGGTGGCAGTAAGATGAGGTACGTTTGGGGTCTGAGAGGACACACCGGGCCTTCACCCTTCTTGTGCAGAGTGAACTCTCACCTGCCAAGCCGTCCAGCATGGCGGACTCCCCCTACAGCAACATGTAGTTATGAAATTTACATTAAAAACTTGCGCTACTTGTACAGTTGCCTTGACTTTGTCCACCAGTTCTGGAGCCGTTTAAGTTTGCACAGATACGTAGTGATAAATTCAGTCACTGCACAGCAAAGCAAAGAAAGACGCAAGACTGGCAGGACGTGACATGGAGCACCTGGATGTTTGTAGGGCTGTAACAGCTAATCGTTATCATCAGATAGCGAATCACTGTGATTGATTAGTTGGTTATGTCATTAGGCAGAATATGTTGTGGCGCGCAACTTACATCGCTAATTCATTTAGCTGGCAAGACATTTGAATAATGGCAGACGGGGAGAACACAGGAAAAAAGAAAAAGTTAGAGATGTGTAGGTCTGCACAACGCTAACACACAAACCTTTGAAAAGAAGAAGGAAGACTTGACGTCAGCCTGGTAACGCGAATGTTACTTCAGCATCATGTGATACAGATCGCCGAACTCAGAGTTTGCATGGCTAGGCATGACGACTGTCGGTTTGAAGTAAGGAGTCAAACTTCAGCTCTCTGCAAAAGAATTTCATGATAGGCGACTAAAATGGGTGTCATTAGCCACTTGCTAGTAAACATTCAGAATTTCACTTGTATTTTTTTGACACGGCCACTCTTGTGAATTGTGGTGCTGCATTATATATGGTGGTCCAGATCTAATTATGCAATTTTCATTACGCTATAACTTATTAAGTTTATTACATAGAAAATCACCCGAAAAATCCTGGACCATCGAGAAGTGTGCGAACTGACAACATGAAGAATCGTCTTTGCACCGAACTGGAATCGTCCCCATATAAATCAAAGTCCTCCAGACGATCTGCATAATTAGATCTGGACCACCCTGCATGGTTGCTTGCACACTCATGTAAGGTTGGCGTGTGTCTGATTACAAAGCAGTAGACAGAAATTTGACAAGACGAGACCATTCAGTCCAACAAGCCTGTTTGCTCAGCTAATAGCTAAGCCCCCAAAGATCTCATCCAGATGTTTCTGCTTCAGCGCCGTGTCCCAGTAGTTTGTTTCAGAGTCCCACAACTCTGCGTACAGAAGTGCTTCCTGTCTTCACTTTTAAATGCTTTAATTTCCATTGATGTCCTTGAGTATGTGATTCACCTTTAAGATGAAAGAATGTTGCTGGGCCAACTTTCTCCAAGCCTTTGAGGGTTTTAAAGACCTGGATGAGGTCCACACGCAGTCTCCTCTGCCCAGACTACAGCATCTGTCCCTGTAGAGCATGTCCTTAAGTCCTGGGACGGTCCTGGTTGGTGGTCTCTGCACACATTCAGGTGCTGCTATGTCTGTCTTGTACTGTGGTGAACACAACTGCACACAGCCCTGCAGATGTGGTTCTATAGTTTGAGCACAACGGCCTCAGTTTTCATGGTATAACCCAACATTAGTGAAGAAAGAAAAGTCCCTGTCTGAGTTGGAAAACTGACCACACTTTGCTATTGGACTTCAGCTAACTCTGCCAGTTTTACACAATCAGGAGAAAGATGTGATGATGTGCAAGTCCTGGTGTGTGTCAGAACAACCCAGCATCTAACGTGACAAATCTGAACAGCAAATGACATACAGCACGCCAGGAGGGTGAGTGCGCTGCGAGGAAATGTGCTAAAGAATCTGAGGTGGTAAAAGGTTTACAGACACGCACACAAAAAAGATACGGCCTGTCAGTGAAATTAGACACCGAATATCACCTAGGAAAGGAAGGCCGGAGGGCCACACAAATGAAGCACTTGTTGTAGTCCGGACACTTCAGCACACGACTGTGAGGTTCGTCGTGCAGAACTCATTTCAAACATGGCTGCTGATACTTCCATGATGGTCTGCCAGTAAACGGTCTCTTATCGTAGACTTCACTTACGTCTTGAATTCTGAATACGTAAGCCACACTGTGAGTGTACTTCATTCTTGGAAGTGTTCTCTACAGTGCGTTATGTGTTGATAATAAATCCTACTTTAGAGCAGCAGGGGTCTCAAACTCCACTCCTGGGGGCCCACAATGGCGGCAGGTTTACATTCAAACCCTTTTCTTAATGAGTGACCTGCTTTTTGCTGCTATTTTAGATTAACATTTTTTGTTCCCTTGAATTTCTTTATTGTTCCTCTGAGTTGTTTCATTTCTTTCCTTAAATGGCACCCAAACAGAAATGAAACGTGAAGTGAGTGAGCGAGCCAGCAGAAGACCACCTAAGTCAGGGCCTCAAACTCCAACTAATTTCTCTCCCAGCGGTGCCTTCTTGTTTTTGGAAGAGCACTGAGCACATCAGCAGTCCTGAGACCTTCACCTTTCTTTATTTTCAGATATTGTGCGATGGTCACAGTTTGCTGCTCCTGTTTTAGCTCATTTTGTGGCTCATTCTTGTTTGACTGCTAATGAAGGGGTCGGAGTCTTCAAGAGCAAATCAATTAAAATGAATTCAAAAGAAGTGAATTAGCAGCAAAAAGAGGTCACTGATTCAGAAAAGGGGGAGAATGAAAACCTGCGGACCCCAGGAGCGGAGTTTGAGACCCCTGCTTTAGAGTGTAGTAAGCTTCTTGTCTACTCCATCTGTAACGCTGGGACAGGTAATCGTTAAAAAGTGAAACCCTAATCTGAGCTTCATTCTTAGGAGTTTTATTTATCCACCCGGCTCTGTGAGTTTGGAGAGTAACGCTGACCGTTTACTTCCTATGGTGATTCTGCCTTGAGTTTCTCCGCAGAGGTTGTAGTTACTTGTTTGTTTGTGTTGAAGCCTGCAGTGTTAACAGAATAAAGCGTTCGGTCTTCTCATATCTGCGGCAGCTCAAAGAGAGCGTGAACACGATAACGTCAGAGCGAGTGCAGAACGTCTTACGTTTAAGTGTGGATTTCCCCATACAGTTTGTTAGTGTTGTTAATAAATGTTTTATAAAAACCTGCATTATGTTTAAAATAGCCACAAATAGTTTGTTTTTTTGAATACTTTCCGCAAATTTTATACAAACCTGTTTTTTGGAGAAATGTTCCATTTCATGCACGTTGTGCTTCCATCCATCCATTTTCCAACCCGCTGAATCCGAACACAGGGTCACGGGGGTCTGCTGGAGCCAATCCCAGCCAACACAGGGCACAAGGCAGGAACCAGTCCCGGGCAGGGTGCCAACCCACCACAGGACACACACAAACACACCAAGCACACACTAGGGCCAATTTAGAATCGCCAATCCACCTAACCTGCATGTCTTTGGACTGTGGGAGGAAACCCACACAGACACGGGGGAGAACATGCAAACTCCATGCAGGGAGGACCCGGGGAAGCGAACCCCAGGTCCCCAGGTCTCCCAACTGCGAGGCAGCAGCACTACCCACTGCGCCACCGTGCCGCCCACGTTGTGCTTTAGTTCAAATAAATTTTTGAATTTTTTTTTTAAATTATTTAACAATCCAGTTAATTGATTAGTCTAGAAAATCGACAGCTGATTCAATTATCAAACTGGTCTTTAGTTGCAGCCGCGGACCGCTGCTTCACTCCCAGCACACTTAATGTGACGTATCGTGAGATCACAGTAATCTGGTTAATGAGTTTGTGTTATTAACAAAAAAAAATGGTGGAATGAGGAAGAAGAGCTGCTGACCCGAGTGGCGCTGTGCTAACTCTGACTGACTGACCGACCTGCTGCTGTCGCCTACCTGTCCACCTGGAGGTTCATTTGGCTCCACGGTGCCCATACATACCTCAGCGTATAATGAATGCTACGCAGTGCACAAGGCTCCGAATTGCCATACAGGATACCCACGATCAGTTGACATCGCGTAGCCGAGGCAATGAGTAAGCAGACCAGTGTCAATAAATATGTGAAGTATAGAATCACACAGACGTAGCCCAAAAGCATATAGTAGATATGAGTGCCAGGCGGTCATTTGCAATAAGTAGGGAGTGTGGGTTCTTAAGCCAGTGACACATTACACGACTTCTTGTCATGGGGCAAGTCACATTTGCCAACTGCAGTTGCTGATCTTGCAGGTCAGTTTTAATGACTAAAAATGGCTGGCCATGTCACATTTAGCAATTGCATGCCCGCCTCGCCCCATTTGCTGATGCCTAATAACCTGCTGCTTGATGGAGCCCATGCTGTATGGGGGGGGTTCAGAGGTGATTTCAGGCCTTTCAACCCCCCCACCCCCATCCCCATTCTGGCGTGACTTTGGAGAGACGAGCCTCTCTTATGTTCATGAGGTCCGAGTCACCCGTGTTTCTTATTCCTCACTGCTGCATTGTACTTCCAGATGAGCTTTTATTGGCTCTCCACTCTCAAGCACACAGGATCTGACCCTGGAGTGAGTCGCTGGGCCTGACGTGTTACACGCATGGCTTCTTCATGGGAGTGTGCTACCCACGGCTTCCAACTCACGGAGATCATGTAAATGAAGGCAAGGACTGAAAATCGCTGCCAATGTCATCAGGTGTGACATGGCCTGTACATAATGGAGTCTTGGCCACAGACCAAGCTGAGGGGCTGTTATTGGGGTGTGTGGGGTCTGAGATGATGGAAAGTCCTTTCTTCAGTTTTCTCGCGTCATGATGGACGATAAACAAGCCCCAAGTATTCTGTTTTTACCGCACACCTCAGCGCTTTGTGATCTGTCATATGAGCCTGTGATGCACTGCTGAGCCCACCTTAAGCCGTTGGCACATTACAGGACTTCTAGTCAGAGGCCTCGAGGATGTCAGATCCCATGACTAGAAGTTGCAGGAGGTGACAGAATACATTTTGGTACAGCTTCACATTCGCAGAGTACCACAAGCTCGCCACATTCTGATGACCAATGTGCTGCCCAAAAGCACTGGCACCTCCACGAGTCCTCGAAGCTTTTTCTTTTCCAATTCTATTGTGGTACGACAAGCCCAAGACTTCAGACAGACGAACAAGTCTCTCTTTTGTGAGTTCTAAAACCCGTGGGCTCCTTCTATTGCTACTTGCAGGTGAGCACTCATTGCAGGCCCCACACCGCTCTGCCCGGGTCGCCCTGCACAGCTGGCAGCAATGACAGAGCAGGGGGCCACGACTGCCCCAGACTCCCTAAGATTATGTAAGTGAAATCCGTATAAAGTCTTACAGTGTGATGGGGGGGGGGGGTTTGGGTTTAAAGTTAATGAGACCACGAGAGATCCTCGGTGATGTGCACTCCTCTAAGGGGTCAAAGGATCTCGCCCCCTGAATTCCCTCCAAGTGACCTCCTTTGTTTCACAGATAATAAAGGACACATTGTTGTCATTGTAAGTGTTCTCCCAGTAGTCACAATAAAAATGACGAGCTGGGCATTCAGGGTCTTGGCATGTGAAACCTCCGCATGTAAGATGGCAGCCTCAGTCTAGCATGTCTGATGTAGCGAAACTCAATTTTGCTTCTCTGTCTTCCCCACAGGTGTTTTTGGGGGCCGTGGCAGAGGCGTGCCCGGGACAGGAAGAGGAGGACAGCAAGAGAAAAAGCCTGGCAAGCCGACGGGGGCCAAGAATCAGCACTGAGCCCCAGCCTGGCGCGTGGTGGTTTGTGTGCTGCAGGAGATGCTTGGCGTCTTCCCAGTTCCCGACTGCTTGTTGAGGGAGCGCCGCTCCACTTGGGCTCCTTCTCATTGTGTGCATTGAGACTTTCTATGGAGGTTTTAGACTTGAAAGGAAAGCGTTGGCATTGTAAGCCCTGAATTTCTTTGTGTTTTTACCTTGGTGTCAGAAGCGTTTAGTTTGATGGCAGTGCCACTGCTTTAGGAAAATTGTGCTCTTTAATTTTTTGCTGGTTAAATAAAGTTGTGCATTGCAAAGAGACAGCAAGAAGATGCTGTGCTCTGTGGTGGAGAAGGAAGAGTCTGAGTGGTCTCGACAAGAAAGACCTGGCAGGGCAAGCGTAGCCTCCTTTATGTGAATTTGAGTCCGACATTTGTTAAAATCTTGTATAATAAAAAAAGTCTAAAATCGGAGTGTTTGCTAGCAGGTGTGGAGTAAATGAGCTGGTGGGCCGAGGTGGTCCATACAGCCAAGCCTGCCCTTGTTAGTACACCTGTCAGTTGGTGCCACGCGAGGCCTGCCACACGCTCTGCTGCTTGCTTTACTGTGCACATGACTAAGAAGTTGGCAGATCACCCAGGAGAGTGGCGGCATCCTCTGGCACACGGTATGGTCTGCTGTTAAAAATAAGTGCAAGACATAAAAGTCATTTGGATGATCTTCACGTCCCCAGACTGAGGTACTGAACTGCTGATGTGACGTCCGAGCTCGGGGTGGGGGTCTTGTAACCTCTGTGACTCTTGTCAATGTGTTGGCTCTTTTGCTCCCACAAGTAGCTTGTGTGCCCCTTACTGCCAGTCCTCGCATTAGCTTGTTGCTTATTGTGCCGGAGCTGCCACCCTCGTCTTCACGTACTTCTATCAGGGTGGCCGTCTAAACTGATGATGGGCTTGTCATCCAGACGAGTGGTGGTGTGTGCTTGTGCAGGGCAGGTCTTCACGCCGAGTGTTTGGCTTGAACCTCCCGTGAGGGTTTGTGCTGCTGCCTTCCCACCGATGAGTCAGGTGGGTGAACATGGGCTGCTTGTCTGCCCTTTGAGACCCTGGAGTGAGTGTGGTTATAGATGGCATAGCTGCCCACCTCAGCAGAATAAGACCACGTGGGTATTCCTTGAAGCACGCTTACCAAATGGAGACGTCTTGCTCGTGTAAGCCTTGTTCTTCCAGTAGAGCCTCAGCCAGTCACAGTCACGGTAGATGGCCGGTTTTGAAGTAATCGGCAGAAGTTGGGACACCCATGCAAATTGTTTGCTTCTCCTTGCAAGGCTTCATTGACTTGAGTTGCTGCAGAACATCAGTAGGTTGTAACCTGTGAGTTGTAAATTCCCTTTTTATTTCAGTCTTTGCTAACCTTAACTTTACATTTAATCCTTTACTGCTCACCTTTTCACCATTTGAGGTTGTGTAGAATTACACAAACATAAGTGCGGTCTGCTGTTAAGAAAGCGAGAGGGGCTGCGTGGCAACTCCGTGGCATCGCTAATTAAATGTTGGTGACTTTACTCAAGTTACCTTTGATTGTAGATGTCAGACTTGAGCCACTGGGTGAGTGGTGCGGCTGGGGGGCCTGGCCAGGCCTTACCCCTGCACTATGTTACTAAAGAGATCCAATGTCCTCAACTGTGGTTTTAACCTCAATATGCTACTCATAGACACTGACCGCCATTAAACGAGCAGCGAAGCTCAAGTGCTGCGTTAGTTTGGTGTTCAGCATTGAGCTTCAACAGACGCCCCTCTGTCTTGCTTTGGTTATTTTTCTCTTTCTTCCGTTTGCAAAACGATTCTCGGCAGTCGTTACGAGCGGCGCAGGCAGCACACGTCCTGACACGTCACTCATGTCCCCATGACAGAGATTTACTAAACAAATGTCTCGAGGAAGTCAGTGGCGCATTAAGAATGGGCCCACTTTCAAAGCTGGCCACCCAATCCCGAGTGGAACGCCGGGTGTCCATCTTCTAACTTGTTTGGCCTCAATTCCAATGAGCAGACAAGCAAACAGAAAAAGTTTAAATATGCCAAATGTATCCTAACGTTTGTGACGTTGTGCCTTTAAATTAAGAACCGCGTAGGATTTTCGACTTGATGTAAATACTGTATGTGGCAGTGTGGATGTGACTCTCAAAGTCCTCTTGCCTCCCAAACCAAAATGTCCAACTCGGCCCATTCTTGAAGCAGCCAAGTGTTTCAGGTGTGCCTGGCCGTGTGTGAAGGTGACCAGGACTCTCTCAGAATTACTAGAATGTTGTTTTCTGTGGAGCTGGCGCATTGTGCCACCCCTGCTGCCCACTCATTATGGCTGGCCTCCTCGTGTGTTGATGTCACTTGAAGATTCTCTCAGTGACTCGTATTTGACACATTGACGCTCTGAAGAGGCTTGGCATGACTGCGGTCTGCTGCTGCTGTAATGTTTAGGACGCCTAAATAACGCATTTCAGTGTCACTGATGTGACTTTGCAAAGACTCCCTTGCCACAAATCCCTCAGAAAGCTCCTCCAAGGGGATGCTAAGCTTCACCTTGACACTGATGGATGACACCAACGAGGTGCCTCTGTCACCAAGTGTGACTTGCCCTGTGCAATCCTCTTTGGTGGGACCAAACCCAGCTGACCCCATGCCTGGCATCTTGATTTTAGTAAGGGCCTGGCAGAATACAAACCCAAAATGGCTCAGGGACTCTCAACGGCAGCAGGGTATGAGAGGAGGGAGCACTCGGCTGATGTACAGAGAGCAGGGGCCGCGGGCAGGAGGAGGCGTTTGCCAGGGCGTTGTCAGAAAATCCTTTATATAGCGCCTTTCCGCAGGAGCACAGTTGTTGTTGACTGCTGTCTCACCCCCAGGCTCAGAGCTGGAGGTGGCAGAGTTAAAGCTGTTAAGACTGGCATTGGGTGTGACGAGGATGGACAGGATTAGAAAGGAGGACATTAGAGGGACGGTTGGGAGACAAAGTCAGAGAGGCGAGAGGGTGTTTGGCTTGGAGACATGCGGAGTATATTGGGAGAAGGATGCTAAGGATAGAGCTGGCAGGGAAGAGGAGAAGAGGAAGGCCTAAGAGAAGGTTTATGGATGTGGTGAGAGGGGACATGCAGGTGACGGGTGTGACAGAACAAGATGACGAGGACAGGAAGATATGGAAGAAGATGACTTGCTGTGGTGACCCCTAACAGGAGCAGCTGAAAGAAGTAGTAGTAGTTTGGTGCAGTTCTTGCAGCCTTTGTTTGCCTTCTCCAGAATCTCTGCGTGGTGACCCTTCAGCTGGGTTCTACCCAATTCTGCTAGGCTCTGGTTTGTGTGGTGGGCCTGGTCCACCCCCACCCCCCCCCGCACCCCGTTAACCCTTGGTGTGTCTAAGGTGCACATCTCTAAGGTTTGGTAAGGGGGCATCACTGCTGCTCAGGTAGTGGTGTGCCAGCTAAGCCCTGCTCTCTCAGTGGGTCTGAAGGATGTGCAATTGGCACTTATCCGAGATGCATTGTGGGATGCTTGACCCCTTGATTTGAGTTTATTCCCCCACCCCTCCACACTCCTGGATGTTCTTTAATGCCAGCAGGCACTACTTTCCCTAGGGGTGTAGTTTAGGCTGCGCCACCGGGCACTGTGAGGGGACGTCCCTTTACTATTCAGTGGGCCCACGGTGTTTGTTTTGTAAGCGCTGGCTGCTCTGATCTCATTGCAATTCTCAGCATGTTGTCTGAGAGGCCTGAACGCCCACCGCCTCACAAATGGCATACCTGTTCCTGCGTCAGAGGATGTCAGTGTTGCCATGGAAACAGATGGCAGCCTTTCTCTTGCCTGCCGCACGTCACCAGTGCCCCAGGGAAGGCGGCTCTTTTCTATATTTGCTGCCTCTGTTTAGTGTGTAGTGACGATCGGCGCCCGTCTTCCTGTGTCTCATGCCGTCATCGTCTCTGCTTCTACTTTTTGTAACTCTTAAGAGCTTCATTGGGTTCTAGTGCCCACTTACAATGTTGCGTGGAAGTGGTCATCAGGTGCAGGTCCAGGCATTGCCAGCTTGTCATGGGCCCCGGCCTAGTGGCCCTGCTTCATCCAAACTGCTGCATGCCAGGAGGAGCTCCAGCCAGCAAGTGAGGTGGGCAGAATAAAAGGGCAGTGGCTGGGACTTTTAGGTTACGCCAGTCTGACCCTCACTTACCACCAGGGGGGTGATAAAGGCAGGGCAGGATCACGAAGAGGATAGAAATCCAAGACCATGCTGGCTTGGGGGGCACACACTAAGGGGCCCTACACCTATACACTCCCCGCTATGGCACAGCAAAGGCAGCAGTTGGAGATTGAGGTGCCCCTAGTAAGATGGCAGATTCTGGAAGGTCACACGGTGGCCGATGGCCCCCTGCAGTCTCACGAGACTCCATTATGCTGTGCCACCCTTTTCATCTTTGACAATATTATCCTCCATTTCTGGGGCAACACCAGAGGGTGGTACTGGGGTAGGACATAATAAGGGTAACTGGCAAGACACTTTGCAATTTCAGGCATCCACTGCGGCCAAACCGGTGGGTCCTGCACCTCTGTGCTCCTGCTGGCGCCACACTATTGTCTGTTTTGTTCCTCCAAGTTTGGTCTGCGCATCTCTGACACTTTATTGATGACGTATGTGAATGTTCTGCCAACTGTGCGCATGGATGTGTGTGCCAGTTCTGGTCTTTGGCAGCATGCCTCTTACTCTGCAGATAGTGTTGATTCACCTGGCATAGCTCACTAGGCACTGCAGAGGGTTTTATTGTTAGGTAGTAAGACTTGTGTCCATCTGTGCTGCTATGAAAGGCACTGTATAAAACCAGGGAGGACTGGCAGAGAGGCAACCTGTGCCAGCGGCCTGTAGGACTGCATTTTAAAGCACTGGAGCCCAAATTAGGGAGTGGAAATGGCAGAGCAGCACAGAATGTGCCAGGTGGGGCCTGCTTGTGGTGGTACAGTGGGCACTCTGTCAGGCTGCTATCTTCTTGCGTGTGTGCGCTGGCATTAGGGCCGCAGTGGTGCACCCCAGTAGGGTGCTTCATTACGCTGATTTGTCTCTCAAGGAGGATGTGGGTGGCTGGCTGGCTCAGCAATTAGGGAACCTCCATGACTTGCTGCCTGCTGCGATGTGTGCGCCACGCTGCTGTTCTCCCACGTCCTCGTGGTAGGGACTCCCCGCGGTGAGCCGTGTGGAAAGTCGCCCACTTGCTCAAACTGCGTCATGGTGGCTGGGGCGGGGCAGCAGGATGGCTGTTGGGTGGCCTGGTGCTCTCTCTGCTCTAGCGCCACTCAGCATCCTTTGGGGACATTGAGGTCTTGATGAGTCAGTCGCCGAGAGCCACACGGCTGTTGCCATCAAGCCATAGTGCTTCTCTTTTTGTCACAGGCCTGGCACCAGCTTGTGTGACACAGATGCGCAGAGCCCAACATCAAGTCAGGACATCTGTAAGTTTTGATTAGAGGGGTACAGTCCATGTACGTTAAGTGCCCCCCGCAGGTGAGGTTAGGCACAGCAAGTCAGTGGAAATGACAAGTGCCTGAGGTGCAACGAGACTTGGCAGTGTCGTGATAATGCCACCCAATGTGCACTCAGAAAACTGGGTGTCCCAGGAGGCAGTGGGCACAGAAGCAGGCACAGCGAAACCATAGCCTTGGTGTCAGGGTGTGTATGGGGGGGGGGGGGGATTTACTGGACTGACCATCAGGAAAGGCGGTGAGCCTGGCAGAGTGCCCTTGCCAGGACATGTATTTGTTAAACATGGCAGACGGTCAAAGAGACGTCCATTTCTGCCAGCTGTAGCCTAGCAGCTCGATCAGCCAAAGCAGGACGGTGACTCCAGTGAGGTGACCCGTCCACATTCATGAAGATCACCGTTAACTTTGTATGGTGCCTTTCACAATTGCCCAGGTGACAGGCATGAGGTGTTGCCTTTGCTGTCATTGCAGTTGTCAGTGAGCAGTTGGTGAGTGACACTGGCACCTCCCTAGTTCATGTCCCAATTTCATGTCATGGTGGACAGTCACAGAGTCTCCTGTCCCTCGAGTGCAGGCTGGTGCCAGGACCTCAGGTGGGCAGACAAAACATAGGCACACAAACTCATATAACAAAAGGCCACTCCACAAAAGCTGCACATGGTCGGGTCAGAGCTGTCTTGCATCAGGGAGCTTGGGGTGGGGCGCAGGGCAGAGGTGTCTGTTTACAGCCACAGGCATCAGCTGGGGTCTTGCAAAGTAGAGGTCCTCCTCCACCAGCAGGGGGCACTACTGTGTAATGTGGAGAAGGAGGGACAAGTCAAGGCAGCATTCAGGCAGAGGGTCACCGAGGCCGGTGGCACCCCCTGTGGCTGAGCTTGTGCTTTACATCCTCTGAGGGCAGAGCAGTGGTTAGGTGCCAGTGGGGTCTGCTTGAGATGCCATGCCTCACGTCAGCCTGCCGGCCCTCCTCCATGCCCTGGATGCCAGCCGCTCGTTTTATTTCCTAATTTGTTCATCAGTTTGTGTTCCTTTGTTTCCTTTCCTCTCCAGTCCCCCCTGCAGTTTTTTAAACTTTTGAACTTGTGATCGGCAGTCTGAGGCAGGAGAGAAGTTTGGTTGGCACACCAGGCCAGCCGGCTTGGAGCTGCCAGCTAACCTGAGCTAAATGTCTTTGGGAGGTGGAAGGGCACTGGACTGCACTGTGGCCCAGCAAGACTTGACTTTGGGTCCCTGGAGTTGTGAGGTAGCAATGCCAACCTCTGTGCCCCTATTTCTCAGAAATAACCACTCTGCTCACATGGTCTTGGCACTCATGCTTGTGCCCCTCACGGGGGGGGGCTTCAGTTCAGTGGCCCACACACCCGGATTGAGCGGACTTTATTTTACATGGTACCCTCTTCTTCTTATACTGGAGTGTGAGTTACTGTTTTATATGGTGGCACATCTGAGCCGGAGTACGTGGAGAACTGGCAGCCCACTTTATCTTGAGGAGGTCGTAGGGATGCTGGAACCCATCTCATTGGGCACTAGACAGAGTGCCAGTCCATCACTGAGTGAGCACACTCAGGCCACTTTAACAGTGCCAATCCACCAAGGCTGCCACCTGTCTTTGGACTGTGTGTGGAAAACCACAAGCACCCTTGGAGGTCTTCCTGGGCCATGACCTATGGCACCAGTGTATACTGGCCACCTTAGAGGTACAGTGTGAGCCCCAGCCCGTGGACTGAGTCCTAGTCACGTTATGTAGCACCTTATGTCGCAAACACCTTGCCCCAGGTGTGACTGTCTCTGACTATATGGTCTTAATCAAGTCAGTGCATATAGCACCTTTCCATCTCGAACAACGTTACAGAGTACTGTCTACACTCCGTTAGATTGGGGTCACACTGTCAGGTTGGGCACCCTTGGCATGATGTATGGCCAACAGCAGCTCTGAGTGCCACCCGCCGTAAGTGGTGTGGATTAACATTCTGCTTGCAGCGATCTCTTCTTGAACCCGGGGTCGATCGAGAAACCTGGACCGAGATTTCCTTACCGGAAGTAGGCGACCACGGTGGGTGTGACGTAGGCAGAGATGTGCGTGGAGTCCCCAGTAAACCCTGGGGCTTCGTCCGATAAACGGAGAAATCGCTACACGAATGCGGCCGCGCGTTGAAGGCGTACAAATGTTAAATACAGAGGAGCATCAAGAGACGGGGCAAAATGAACCGGGTTAGGGTTAGGGGCACACCGCCCAGGGCACCGGAGGGCCGCAGTGCTGCTTACTAACGACCCCCCATTTCCTGTGGCCACTCATGAGTGCTCGGAGGGTCTCTCTCTCTCTCTCTCTCTCTCCCCTTTTTAGCGCTGTCTGCTTCCTCCGCATTCGCATGACGTCACTGTATGCCCCGCCCCCGCAGACGCTCTGAGATGCGCACCTGTGACGCACGCCGCGCTGCTTAACCCTCTTGGCTCCAGAGCACAGCATGAGGCGCTCAGTGCGAAGTTGTCGGGCTGCCGTTCGTTTTTAATTTATGCTGTCGATGGGTTGAAAATCAGAACGGATGTCATTTATATATTGAGGTGCAGCCATCACTCGTGACGAGATGAGTGACCCAATAAGGTCAGCGGTGGGAAATGAACTGGCAGGGGGATTTAAAGTTCAGTGCCTTGAAAGTGGATGGCATGGTGACAGAGTTAAGGAGGCTGGGGTTCAAGTCCTGTATTGAATGCGCATGCTACAGCCACGCAGGCTGGGTGGATTGGCAATGCCATCTTGTCCCATGTGTTCACCAGCAATGGCCCACAGGCCTGTACAGGTGTTGTTCCTGCCTTGTGCCCGATCCTTGCCGGGTTCGGCTCCAGGTGCCCTGTGTCCCTGCTCAGCTGGGCTTGGACAAGGGAGGGATGGACGTCTTAAAACTTACTGGTTGAATAAAAGCCTCGCCACCCAAGTCTTTAATATGAGGACAGGGTGAGGTGGCACAGGTGTTAGGGCAGCTTCTTCTGTGCTCCTTCCACATTCCCAAAGAGGTTGGACTGGCACTCACTCCACGACTGATTCCTGCCTTGTGCCCCGCTGAGGTTTTTTGTAATACCCTCTGACCCTGAATTCACCAAAGCGGGTTTAGGACGTTCTGTGAAAATAACACAATGGTGGGCACTTCACAGACACTGCGAGGGGTCTCAGCAGCTGTGTGAGAGGTTCAGTTTAAGGGGCCTCATGTAGAATGGCCTCGGCCTCCATCTTTAAAGGAGCAGAGAATAGCGAGTGGGTCGGAGCTCAGCCTGGTGGGCTCAGGTGGTATTCAACTTTAATTAAAGGGGGCTAACGGGTGACAAGAAATAATGAGGGAATTAAGCAGGATGGACACAAAATAAAACCTTCAACACGGGCACAAGAGGGCACCAATCCATGGGAGCTCAGGGTCTCTGTCACATCTGACCACCTATGACAAGTGAGTGTTCAGTGGGGCCCACCATGTCTGGCTGTCCCACCCATGTTTTAGCTCAGAGCTCTGCGAATCTGCAGTGCCCACCCTGAGTCGTGGTCTTCTCCTGCTGGCCACTGAGTACTTGTGGACCCTGCAGTGACATGGGTGCCACGTAGCAGTCAGCTGGAGACACACAAGTCATATCCATGCCACTCGGTCACCTACGTACGCCAGCTCATGAGATCCCAGTCTTTTAATAACGGGGGTCCAAAGGCTTTGGGACAAGCAAGTGCCAGGTGGACTCCTGGTGTCCGTCAAACACCTTATGTGACACAGGGAGCCACTTACCGCACCCTGAAGGACGTTCTGGCCAGTAGCTGGTCATTTTATATTGTTTCTTTACACAATGTCACTGATGGCCCTGCAAGGCAAAGTACCGGGCAGGTGACACGTGAGCACAAAATGGGTGAATAACGGGGGTCACACGTGAGGTCATAAATGTCACCAGCTGGCAGCCAGTGAAGGCTCTGCAGGGTGGACCTAGGATGGCATCCCGGAGGTCTCACTTTCACCCACAGAGGCTCCACGTGTGGCCAGCGAGTCTTGAACCATGAAGACCACGGCTCAGCAGGTCGAAGCCATCAATGTCCATGTTATCTTAAGAGAAAGGTGACTGATGCCAGTTTAAATCAAGCCCAGCACAGATGGCGATGACGAGCAGCCAGTTCCCGTCCCCATCAGGTGCTGGTGATGCGATGTCCCATCACATCCCTCCCGTCTTCTGTTGTGCGGCTCCTGTCCTGGACCTCTCACACTTCCTGCTGACATCCATGGCATCTTTCCAAGGTGACATGTGACCAACAGCCCCATGACATGTGATGTTGGCACATTCTGAGCGTGCATTGCCCGGGTCCCCAAAGGGCTCTGCTGTGTCTTAGGTGTGTCCGACGTGAGGCCCTCTAGTGGCAGACCTTGGCATAGCAGACATACAGAGGCAGCCCCTGGACCCCTGATTCTGGGGGTACCACGGTGGTTGGCTCTGCTACCTCACACCTCTCGTGGCACTGTTGCCCACTGTCTGGCTGCATTTTCCTCCTTACGATTTCCATTTTTTCCACTGGCACCCGATTGTAAAGTCTTCCTCATCGGTGTTGACCCCCTTTACAAACTCATTTCCTGTCATTTGCCTGTGCGGTGATGCGTCAAACCGAGGACAGCTGGCCTGGGCACACGTGGCGTGGCGTGGCATGAGCCTCTTTGTGTTTAAATGTCACGCTCTGGGCTGCCTCTCTTCATCTGTAATTATCATGGAGCACACGGAACAAGAATGAATAGAGCTGGAGATGTGGAGGGCGGCTCAAGTGACTCACCGAGGGTCACAGCAGGACTCAGCGGAGGGACGCCAGCCTGCAGGTACTGTCAATGCCTACTTGTTTCTGTGTTGCTACGCGGGCAGATGATGGCAGAGCTGGCACCACACTCGGGAGCAGGTCCTTGGATTTCCTGCCTCACAGGTTGGGAACAAGCTAGGGGTCTCCTGGACCACCTGACCACTCGATGGCAGTCTGTGACACCCAGGGGGGCCGTGTGTCAGAGAGGGTGGTGGGTAACACTGGGGCACCTCAGGGGTCCATCCTGTTCACCATGGATTTGCAGTGTAATCACAGCCTTCTACAGACGTTCTCAGGGGCCTCCTCTGTCACAGCAGGTGGCATTAATAGTGGAGACCACCTGTAACTCGGCATCAGCGAGAGCGGGGAGGCGATGTGCAGAGCTGCAAGCGCCTTGAGCCTGGGAAAGGCGCTATATAAATAAAATGTATTATTAGAAGTGCCGGGGGGGGGTCCACATGAACAGCAAGTGGCACTGCACAAGAATGGGGGCAACACCTGAACAAAGCTGGACACGCGGGAGGGTGGGCTGGAGCAGAGGATGGGGATGGAATGGGATGCCACCATGAACGACTCTGCCCGTCCCGCTAGGGGGTTTTCTTGCAGCTCTTTCAGCTCATTTGGTGTACTAAGCAGCCTCTGGGGGTCTTTTCGGACTGCTGGCCATCGGGCAGTTCAATGCTCCCTCCAGCAGCCATAAGGAGACGGCCCAGACTCCATCTGCCTAAGAAGTTAGAAACCCCCATCCTGATGCCTCGCTACGTCCAGCTTTTTGGGGTCCCTCATATGTCTGGAACGCTAGACCCTAAAACTCCTCATTTTTTGGATCATAGTTTGTGAAGAACATTACAGCCTGATGATAAACCAACTGGTGTCTTCAGCAAAACTGACCAGGGGGACTTGAAGTTGTGGAGGCGACATCAATTAATGGGATACGGGGGACAAAGTTACCCCTTTTCACCAAACTTAATGTCCGCATATGGGGGTGTCGTTTTCTGCTCTCTCGAGGTCTCTCATCACCAATATGAGCCTATTTTTGATCTTTGAAATGCGTCATCAGTGGCTCTTGGGGGGCCAGGACCACCAGTAAAAAGTCAAAGTCGGGGAGGTGATTTTTCACTCTTCACTGTCCCTCTCTGGACCTGCATCAGACGGTGACAAATGACACATTCCTGTTACGGTCGGGGACATTTAGACTGGAAACACTGACACTGAAGCCCACGTTCGAGGAGCGCAGAAGCCTCACGCAGCTCTTCTTTCCCATTCTGAAGTCCACCTTTACATTTCTGTCCAGTTAGGGGGCTTGTTTGTATTTCGAGTCGCCATCTGGGCACGCGCACCTCTTAAACCCCAGCGGCACGGCGCTCGATGCCAGCCTCAGCCTCACTCCTCTCTCAGCTTCCGCGACCCGTTCGCCCGTCTCCGAACTCCGCCGCCCACCACTTCGCTCCGTAGGCGCTCGTCCATAAATAAATGTGACGCGAGATGTGCCGACGCGTGCGCGCGTCTCACAACACCACGTGTTTTGCCCTCCGTCCCACCCCGCCACTCCCAGTCCCGCCCCTTACTCCGCCCTCCTCCCCCCATCCTCTCGGGCCGCGTTTGTTATGACATCAACCCACAATGCCCCGCGCTGTTTGCAGTTTACCCGGCTTCTCCATGGCGATGGGCCTAAGCCCCGCCCCGAATGCTAATTGCACAGGAAGAGCACGTCATTTCTGTCCAATCTGCGGCCTTTCAAGTGACATAATGGAATTTGGGAGGCTAGAAAAGAAGGCGCTGGGGCGGCCGCCTCGTAGAGTCGGCAAGACGGGGAATTGGAGCGGCGCTTTGTAAGGCGCTTCTGCCTAACAAAAAAATAAAAAATAATAATAATAAAAAAAACAAAAGCCAAATCAAAACAAACACACGGCCGGCCTGGCCGGGACGCCGCTTCTAACGGACCTCCGGGATTTGCTCGTTAAGCCGATCGCGCGCGCGCACACACGCCAGCACGCTGGGGCCGCCCTAAACTCGTCTGGCGACCCGCTCGGCGGGCGGATGATGGACACTGCCTTCTACCACGACGACGACCACGACGATGTGCTGATCGGCACTCCTGCCCGGCGCGCCCCCTCGTACCACCACCACCACCACCACTACCACCACAGCAGCAGCAGCAGCATGATGAAGAAGGACCTGAGCCTGAACCTGAACGAGCCCACCTCCGCCACCATGAAGCCGCCGCCACACCTCCGCGGCGACGCCGACGGTATCCTCCACTCGCCCGACCTCGGCCTCTTCAAGCTGGCCTCCCCCGAGCTCGAGCGCCTCATCATCCAGTCCAACGGCATGGTGACCACCACCCCCAGCGCGCAGTTCCTGTTCCCCAAGTCCGGCAGTGACGAGCAGGACTTCGCCGAGGGCTTCGTCAAGGCGCTGGAGGACCTGCACAAGCAGAACCAGCTGGGCACACCGAGCGGCGGCGGCGGCGGAGGAGGAGGAGTAGCAGCGGCAGGAGGAGGAGGAGCAGGAGGACTAGAACTGAACGGCAACCCGCCGGCCCCGGCCAGCCTGCACTCCGGCGAGCTGCCGCCCGTCTACACCAACCTGAGCAGCTTCGGCATCGCCGCCGCCGCCACCACCACCACGGTCAACTACTCGACGGACACGGTGCCCTTCCCTCCGCCGCCCCCGGGCCACCTGCGCCTGCAGTCGCTCAAGGACGAGCCGCAGACGGTGCCCGACGTGCAGAGCTTCGGCGAGAGCCCGCCGCTGTCGCCCATCGACATGGACACGCAGGAGCGCATCAAGGCCGAGCGGAAGAAGCTGCGGAACCGCATCGCCGCCTCCAAGTGCCGCAAGAGGAAGCTGGAGCGCATCTCCCGGCTGGAGGACAAGGTGAAGACCCTCAAGAACCAGAACACGGAACTGGCGTCCACGGCGAGCCTGCTGCGGGAGCAGGTGGCGCAGCTCAAGCAGAAGGTCCTCAACCACGTGAACAGCGGCTGCCAGCTCCTGCCACAGCAGGTCCAGGCGTACTGAGGACCCCCGGTTTTTTTTGGGGGGGGGGGGGAGAAGGAGGAGTTTTGGAGAGGACGATCACGACAAGCTCGATGGCCCGGCGGATGGGTGGGGGTGTGTGGGGGGGGCTCCGGGCCGGCCGGGCGCATGCCCCTTGGACTCTATTCTGCCTTAACTGTTTACACGCACTCGGGAGGTGACCCGAGAGGTGACACGAGGCGACGAGAGACGGCCGTCTGTTTTCTAGAAGGCGACCACCTTTGTACAGGACAATGTTGATGTTCCGTGTCGTTCCCCTTCGCTGCTCCACGGTCTGTCTGTCTGTCCGTCCGTCTGTCTGTCTGTCTGTCAGTTTTTAATGTTGCACTGAACCTCTTTGTCGGTTTCACATTCCAGCTTTATATTTTTTATCTTAAAACGATGCCATGCAATGTTCAATAAATGCCTTGTTTTAAGTATGCCAGTCCTTCAGTGTCCTGCTACTGCCGGCTCTTGTCAGGTGACACACCTCCTTCAGTTGTTCTTTATCGCTGAGGTCGCTCTTGAGGTAGAAGCGGGGCACTGTGCCACCCTGGGTGCCCGAGGGGCTCTGGTGTATCAGATGGCTGCCTTTGTACCCTTTGTGTGTTCTCCCTGTGTCTTTGTGCATCTTAAATTTCAAAGATGGGGCGCCATTTGGTTTGACGGGCAGCTCTCAATGGGGCTTGGCGTGGGACTGTGTGTGTGTGCCCGGCATCTGGTGGAGTGAAAGGGACAGAAAATAAAACGGCCTGGTTTGGGTTCATCTGTGGAGTAAAACCCCCCAGTCAGCTGGCCGGGCAAAGCTTGGCACCCACAGCTCAGAGGACTGCTGTGCCATCCATCCGAGTGGGGTCACAAGGCCCAGGCAGCACTGGGTGCCAAGCCGACCCACCTGAGTCAGTGTAGATCTAGTGCCATTGATCGCTTTATATGAAGCTTTGATGCAGGCAGTTGTGCCCCCGTGCCCGCTGTTGAATGACACAATCGTTTTATACGTATGGTGCCTCTCGAGTTCTTTTAGCTCCACGTCAGTTGTTTTCTTACCCCCTTAGTCCTGAACATGGCCACGGGGGTCTGCTGGAGCCTCTCCCAGCTGGCAGTGGGCACAAGGCAGGCTGTAAGTGTCCTTCACGTTTGGCGTCACATTCCTTACAGTATACCAGTGCTCCCACTTCTCGGAGTTCATTTTCTGTAGCGCCTTTCAGGGTAAACTGCCTGTAGCAGGGCAGGGACCCCTGTCTGTCTGAGACACTGCAGCGGGCACAGGTTGAGTGCCCGCACATTCATTCATTAAGCGGTGCCACTTCATATTCCAGCACTGGTGGCACTGGGATGTTTTGGGGGTCTTCACTGGTGACTCCCCTCATGAAGATGAGCTCATTGTGCCAGGTGATGCTGTCTTGCTGGTGCCACCTGAGATGGGCATGCCAGAGTCCACAGAGGTGGGGGTGGAGCAGGCCACTTTGGCCGTGTATGAGAGGTGGACAGTGGGGTGTTGTGGGGGATGATGCTGACTGGTGGCCCACAATTGTGCCAGGTGTTGCTGTCTTGCTGGTGCCACCTGAGACTGGCAGGCCAACTTCCATGAAGCTGTGGGTGAGGATGCGAGGGGCTCCCTCCTGTAGAAGGTGCTATAAAAGGAGAAAAGCGTCTCATCACCCTACAAAGTGTCTAGTTGGTTGAAGGGGCAGAAAGCAGCCTGCAGTGGGCACACAGTGGTGGTTTGACTGGTAGGGGGCAGCAGTGAGTGCTCAGCTTTGGGTCTTCATGACGGTCAGTTGGTCACTTGTCACATTTATGAGGGGCAGTGGAGTGTTGGTGCCAGTTAGAGATGGGAGGGTACATCATGGCTGACACCCTGGAGTCCCCAAACAGACACACGTCTGCGCCTTTGACATGTGAGGTGACCTCAGATCTCTAGATGACGACGACATGGAGCTGAACCTCTGACTAGGGTGGGCTTTACAGGTGTGTCCCCTTTTATCTTCCTATCCTCATTAAACATCAGGGGAGGAACCCACCCTGGTGAGCCACCTACTGCATCTCCTTCAATGGGCATGGACTGGCAGGAACGGTACCAGAATTTGTGGTGTGAGTGGGCAGGGTGGGCACAGCGACATGAGGAGAAAACACAACACGGCAGGACTTCATGTCACCACCCCGGCTGCTGTGGCTCTGCAGTCCCCGACATTGTCACCCCTGCTAGTGTCCTCTGGGGAGCACAAATGACATGCAGATTGACGGTTGGACAACTGTGGGGGTGTGGACCTCCAGATAAGTGCTTGGCCCCGGGTTTGACATTAGTGGTCCCAGTAATAACTGGACGCCAAGCCCCTTTGACCAACTGTCATGGTCAGTGCCCTCGATAGCCACCACTGGCTTGGTTGTGTTGTCTTTCAGTGATGAGAAGATCCGATGAATTGGCATGAAAAACACTTAAATGGCTGCCCGCTCTGCCAGGGTCCACACCTTGGGTCCACAGGCTTCAAGTGGCGGTTTGAGAGCCATGTGACCCCCCGGGTGGACTTTAAGAGAAGTGAAACCCGTGCCTCCCTCCATCACGTGGTCACCATCTGAAAACAACCGCAGACACGGACAGCGGCCTTCTCCTCTGTGCT
The DNA here is from genome assembly GCF_900747795.2 of Erpetoichthys calabaricus. Lineage (NCBI taxonomy): Eukaryota > Metazoa > Chordata > Cladistia > Polypteriformes > Polypteridae > Erpetoichthys > Erpetoichthys calabaricus. The sequence goes on from NC_041405.2 coordinate 163,285,392, forward strand.
GGTGGCTGTGGCCGAGCTGCCCACCTTTGTCATATCAGGCTCTTAAGATTCTTGACGGCCGCAGTGCACCTCGGTAGTTACTGTAAGTGGGACATGGGGGCCCCCTAGTGGCCGCACTGCTGGACTCTGAGAGCAGCTGAGGACTGAAAAGGCGCCATATGAGCGGACGTTTGTTTGCTGTATGAAGTGAACTTGAGACACCGGTGGGCACCATGTGGCATGGGCGCTGTGTGGCACCGACGTACGGGACGCGCTGCTCTTTAGGGCATTGGCACTGGCGGAGCGCCATCTTGTGGTTTTTTTGTGTCATCACGTGCCTCTGTCCGGCAAGCGGCTCCAGTTCAGAAGTCAATCAAAAGGGTGACAAGAAGTGACAAAGGCCACCCGTGTAGTCCTGGCGGGAGCCCATCGACAAGACGGCGGGGGAGGGGGAATCTCTGAAGGAAAGGCACGCCGGGAATGTGAACCAGTGACGTAATCAGCCTGAGGTGGGGGGCTGTCAGCGGACCCCGTCGTGTAGCCAACTGACTGAGGGGCTCAACTCGACCGCCAAAGCCACCTGATGTGCTGTAATTATGAAGTGTAATGGGGTGGGGGGGGCACCTAAGGGAGCTGGTCAGAAATCACCTGAGGGGCACGTGCCAACTTGTAGACCACTAGATGACCCCCCGACACGCGAGGTGAATGCCATGGGTGCCACTACAACTAGAAACACTGAAATTAAATTATGAGCTTTAGGGGACAGTGCAACAGGTGAAATGGCACGGGGGGGGGGGGGCACAGTGCTTAGCATGGTGGGGTCTACCTGACTGGGCCTGATCCCCCCCAATCCGTGGGCTCATTGCAGCTTCTGTCTGTGTCTGCACTGGCGTCCCTTTGGGTGCTGTCTGCTGATCTTTAAAAAGTTACGAACCTGACATGACAAGTGAACGGGTTATATAGCGCCTTTCACATCTGTCTGTCTGTCTGTCATATAGCGCCTTTCACATCTGTCTGTCTCTCATATAGCGCCTTTCACATTTAATGTCTATAATTTAGCGCCTTTCACATCTGTCTCTCTCTCATATAGCGCCTTTCACATTTAATGTCTATAATTTAGTGCCTTTCACATCTGTCTGTCTGCTTGCCTCTTCATTGTATAGCTAGCGCCTTTCACATCTGTCTGTCTGTCTGTCATATAGCGCCTTTCAGTATTTTCCCGTCTCGTGCTCTTCCTGGTGTGGTGCTTTTCGTCCCTCTCTGTTCATCTCACACAGCCCCTCCATTCTTTGGTGGCTGTCCCGTGTGCTATCACTGTGTCATATTGCGCCTTTCCTATTGCTCTGATGATCGTCTTCCACATTCAACTCTTCATCTCTCTGGCTTTGCCTTCTACGCTCCCTCGTCTTCTGTGTGGACTTTGCATGTTCTCCCTGTGGCCGAGTGGCTCTCCCTCGGACTTTCGTCCCAAATGGTGCGTTGGTTTAGTTGGATGTTCTGAGTTCACTGATGCCCACCCTGCAGTGGCTGAAGTGGGCTTGAGATGGCTGTGGCTCAGGAGGGGTGATGGGTGCTGCTGGACCACCTGGGTGAGGGTGTCTGATGTAGAAAGTCTTGAAGCCCCCAATGACCCCAATGCTGATGATGTGGATGCATCTCAGGATCGTTCTGTAGGCACACACACTGACCAGACACCACTGCCAGATGACATGAGTAATGATGATGATCTCATTCCAGTGGCACCTGTCAAGGGTGGCATATAATGGGCAGCAAGCGAACAATCAGGTCTTGAAGGTGTTCAGTTGGTCAAATGTGAGGATCTGAGCGACTTTGACAAGGGCCACACCAAGACGGCCGGACCACTGGGTCAGAACATCTCCAAATCGGCAGGTCTTCTGCAGTGGTCAGTACCCACTAAATGCGGTCCAAGGAAGGACAAGTGGTGAGTGGGCCACAGGATCATGGGCGTCCAGTCCACCAAGGCTCATTGATGTCTGACTGGTCGAATCCCACAGAAAAGCTTATGGAATGCAAACTTCATGCTGGCCATTAGAAGGCGATGTCCGATCAGAGTGCCCATGTTGACCAAAGTCCACTGCAGAAAGCACCTGACATGGGCATGTGAGTGTCAGAAGTGGACCCTGCAGAGGTCAAAGAAGGTAACCTGGTCTGCTGAATGACATTAGGCCATGTGGATGGCCAGGTAGGTGGGTGTCCTTCACCCGGGGAGGGATGGCAGCAGGATGCACTGTGGGCAGAGGGCAGGGTGGCAGTGCCAATGTGATGTTCTTCTGGGAACCCTCAGGTCCTGGCATTTATGTGGACCACCTACCTAAAGATTGTTGCAGACCGTGTGCACACCTTCATGCCAGGTATTCCCAGATGGCAGTGCCGCCACACACAACAAGGAGCTCCTGGCGCTGACTTGACCTCCACCTTCTCCAGGCCTGAGTCCGGTGGAGCATCAGAGGAATGAGTCCACCCATGGAGGTCCTGCCTGGCAACTTCCAGCTACCACCTTAGTGCCACAGGGCACCTCGAGGGGCTGGCGTGAGGAGGACCTGCACAATGTCAGATGTCATGGCTCACAGGTGTGTGCAGAAGTTTGAAGTCTTCTGCTGTTTGGGAGAAATCCACACTTTGGTTGTGAGTGTGTGAGTGCGAGTGTGTGTGTGTGTGTGTTTTTGAAGGTGCCATTCGGTTCATGTAAATCGACAGCCCGCCCGGACCCCCTAGTGGTCCTACGAGGAGAACACAGTTCTCTTTGCCAGTTGTCTTCTGTCTGACGTCCGTCTGTCCTTCTCTTTTCATTTGCTTGTGTCACATGTGGCCTCTTCCTTCAAGGTCTGCGTCCCTCAGTGGTCTTTTCTCCACTGCCTCCTCACATTGCTCACTCTGATGTCCTTCTCCTCCTCTTCTTCTTCTTCTTCCTTCTTCTCTTGGGACGGTGGCAGACCCCCCAACCCCCTTATCAAATCGTCCATTTCATGTCACATGGAGTCGCCTTCATCTTGGACCTCGAGACCCACGTGAAGAGAATGTCAGGTGTCAGCGGTGGTCATGCAGTGACAAAGGCTCCTCTAATAACCAATCAGATGAAGGACGAGCTCAGGGGGCTCTTCAGTGGGACCCCGCAGTGGGACCCCGCAGGAACGGCTGCACAGTCTGACACTCCGGGGACGTCTTGGCCTTGTTTACGGGTTGATGGTGAAACACAAACATTTCGGGGGGGTTCCCAACTTTGGAATGTCGCTGTAAATATTAAATATGCGCATTCACTTCATAGAAAGATTTAAGATTTTTCTCCCTCGACTTTTCCACGCAAGAAATTAGAGACGACCGCAGCCACCAGGGGAACCCTGAGCCTCCGAGTGACGTCACGGGTCGGCCGACTAATCGAGGGCGTGCCCCGGGTATGAAGGGGGAGGGGCTAGAGTCTGGGGGGCAAAAAGCTCAACATCTCACACAGCCGGACCCCAGTGGTGTGTGGTGGTCTTCAGGGAGCGGTCAGTCAGGGGGCCTGAAGTGATTTCAAAGCGTTCAGAAGTCATTCTTAGGAACGCAGTCATCATCATCATCATCATCATAATGCGGCCTTTAATTTACATCCGCTGGGGTGCCAGTGGTTAACATTGGAGTTCAAACCCTGAGGTTGAGGGTCCAAATCCCCCCACTGTCACTGTGTGACCCCACGCTGGTCACTTCGCCCGCCAGCACTCTGACAGAAATGGAGCCAATGAGAGAGCCGACGGTATCTCAATGTGTAAGTCGCTTTGGATAAAGTCATCGGCCAAATAAGTAAACGTAAGCTGTGAATGTCCCCAACACATTCGAGGGGCCGCACGTTTGTCATGTTGAGAGGGGCTGACGTGTCTCTCCTGGGGCCGAAAGCCGGGGGGGCTCAGGCAGCACTGAAGTTACGTCTGCTGTTCCTGTGAAACTGAAAATCCCACAAAGGAAAACGCACGGGCACTAACGGGCACTGATGGGCACCACAGCGCCTGTCCCTTCGTCCTTTTGACCCTCTGGTCGCCCCGCGTGACTTTAACGGCGTTCTAAACATTCATTTGCTGTCTCTTTTGTTTTTTGTTCGCTCAACTATTCGCCTCGTTTTTGTTTTCTCTCCTCGTCAACCTTTTTGGTTTTCATCCACAGCGACAGAAGGGACCCCCACGTGCCGCTGGCCTGTGACGCGCTTGGTGACGTCGTCTGATTAAAGGGCGGGACGAGCAGCCCAGGGAAGCAGGAGATGGCGCCTGTCATGTGACACGAGATACGGCCGACACGGGCCACGAACGGAGCGCCTCCCGGTACTAGCAGAGGAACTTGAATGTCTCTGTTCTGTAAGGTGTCTGTCTGTCTGTCTGTCCACATTTGTATTATATAGCGCCTTTCACATCTGTCTGTTGATCAAGTCAGGTCAGGTCAGGTTGGCATGCACTGGTACAGTGTGCTGCCACACCCACCACACAATGAAACACCTCGGGGTCCTAGTTGGCATCCCCCCCAGGCAGACCCTCTGGAAATGACCCTCTATCTGGACATAGGTGTCCCCTTGGTCTGGTCCAGCCATTCGGGTCCCCAACAATGAGGGTCCTGCGAAACAGATCACCCTCGGGGAACCTCACTGTAACTGACGCCCCCTCACCATGCTGGTCATGTGACTCATTTGGGACCCCTTGAGTAACACAAAGTCACACCGGCGGCACTCAAGGACCCTCCGAAGAGACACACATGAAGGAGTCCAGTCTTCATCTCTGCTCACTGGATGGTGTCCATGTCTCACAAATGGGGGGCACCAGGACTCTAAAGACTTGGACTTTCGTCATTTTGCAGATATCAGGAGCGCCACACACCCCTCAGTGACCTCATGACCCCATGACCCCCCCCCAATGGTCTCCCAATCCGTCTACTGACTTCATAGGAAGAGTCACCAGAGTCACATGAATGTCACCACTGAGGTCAGTAAACCTCTCGATGAGGTCGACACTCAGACAGACACATCGCTGACGGCTGTGCCCACGAGGTCATTAAAGGCCTCCATCTCCATCCAAGCCCAGACACTCAGACCCCTCACTCAGATTCTCGAGACCCCCGATCAGAGCCTCCATTGAAGATCACAGCATCGTCAGCAAAGTCAAGATTGGTGAATCTCTCTTCACCAACAGACGCCCCAAAGCTGCTGGACCCCATGACCCGGACCAACACCCAGTCCATATAAGCATTGACCAGAGTAGGAGCAGAACAGACACCTGCCGGACCCCCAGAATCAACTGGGAAAACACAGGGGGTCTGTCACCTCCACTCTGCACAGCACTCACATTACCAGTGGACAGGCCGGCCATGATATCCAGCAACCTCGAGGGGATCACGCGAACCCTCAGGACGTCCCACAGGGCAGCTCGATCAACTGAGTGTGAAAATCGACAAAGGCTGCAAAGAAACTCCATCGATATTCGGGTTTGCGCTCCATGAGAACCCTCAGTGCCAGGATGCGGTCGATGGTCGACTTCTTAGGCGTAAAACCAGACTGTTCCAGTCGCTGGTAGGTGAGCAGGTGATCACGGATCCTACTGAGGATGACTCCATCAAGGACCTCACCCGCCCCCCAGAGCAGTGCTATCCCCCTGTAGTTGATCCCCCTTCCCTTTCCAGATTGGGACCACAAGTCCCGTTTTCCAGTCAGTTGGGATGATGCCAGTCTCCCAAATGGAAGTAAAGATTGCTTGCAATGCCAGGCAGACAGCCTTACCACCAGCCTGGAGAAGTTCACCCCCCCCCCTCCCCTTCAGCTGGTTCACCACCTGTGCCATCTCAGTGAGACTGGGGGGTTCACAGCTAACTGGACGATCAGCCTCAAGGACCGAGGACCCCGAAATAGCCAGCCCAGCGGGTCAGTCACGGGGGTCGTGGCCCTCACAAGGTGTTGAGTGTCACTTCTAATGCCCCCACCCCCCAGCATTCCAGCAAGGTAAGCGACGTAGGAGTCTGCTTAATCGAGTCATATATGGCATTATATAGCGCCATTCCGTGACTTTCTTCCTTCCTCAGACGTCTTCGTCACCCCGATTTATTCCAGAACTTCCTGACCTGCCGGCCTTTTCACATTTCATTTCACTGCAGAGGTGGGTTGGCACCCTGCCCGGGATTGGTTCCTGCCTTGTACCCCGTGTTGGCTGGGATTGGCTCCAGCAGACCCCCGTGACCCTGTGTTCGGATTCAGCGGGTTGGAAAATGGATGGATGGATGGATTTCACTGCAGATGGCCGCTCAGGAGCTGCTGACCCGAACTCTCCGGTCTTTCAGCGAATCCCGAAAAAAAAACGAAGCGCAAATGAGCACAAACGACCCCGAGAGCCCACTCTCAGCGCGGACTGAGCCCTCGGCCATGCTGTGGCATGAATGCAATGCCCACACGAGCGCGGACTGAGCCCTCGGCCATGCTGTGTCTGTCTGCGGACCCCCTAGGACTTTTACGCGCGCCTCGGGAGCCCCGCCCCGCCGCCCGTCTTTGTTGTGGTCCTCCATTCCTCCTCATTTCATTCTTGTAAAGCACTAAGCCCATGAAAGGCGCTATATAGCGTGCAGACTGGCCAGCGCATTAACTCGCCATCCTTAAATCCGGGGCGTCACCGTGACCAGCAGCTTAGGGGGCTGAACCATCGCGTGAATCTGAGACCCCCCCCCCCCCCCCCCCCGCCGGGCTATCTGCGGGGCGGGGGTCTCAGGTAATAAAAAAAGAAAACGAATAAAAGCCACCAAAGTGAGCGGAGCGGCGAGCGGCCCGCGTGTGCGGCGTTTCGAAAGCAAACCGAGAGCGGTGCGGGAGGCGGTGAACACACCCCCGCCGGACCGCCCGCCCGCCCGCCCACTCGCCATCGGGCCGCACATCCTGTTGCACTCAAGGATGTCTCCTTACGTGTCGAGGAAGCAGTCGCGCTGCGCCCGCCGAGCTCGAGACACGCGTCCTCCTGTCGCTGTCGCCGCTGTCCTCGCCATGGCGCCGTCTCGGATGGCGCTGCTTCTCGTCTTCCTCGGCGTCGGATCGGCTCTCGGTTCAGGTGAGTGGGGACCGAATTCACGTGCTCCGGTTTGGGGGTGTAAAAACCACAAAAAGCCGAAGTCGCGCACCCGAGGCGCGCGCCCGCCCGCACGGACACCTGCCGCTGATCGCCTGGTGGGGGGTGCGGGGGTGGGCTCACCTGACGCCGTTTGGGAGGGCGCGCTGTTGAATTCCAAGTGGTCCCAAAACCCTCGTATTGCGCCTTGTGAGCTTTGCCCCCCAACCCCCTGGTGACCTGCCAGGCCGGGACGAACTTCGCGCGGTGCCCCCCAGACTTTTTATGTATTTGAGCGGAAGCGCAGCCCTCGTCGGAGGTGGTCGCGTGCCCGGGCTCGGCTCTGAGGTCTGCTGTGCCCAGTCCTCCCATTACGGTGCCCACAAATCAGGGTTATCAGTGCCATCTACAGCGGGCACTCCGCTCTCACTTTACAAGTCAAATCCAGGAAGAAAACACAAAGTTTGGGCGGCGGCGTCGCAGCTTCTGTCTCCCCCTAGAGGCCGCGAAGATAATAGGAGCGGGACACGGCAGGGGGTTCAAGTCAGGCGCTATATAAAACCTGGCCCCCTGTATGCTGACATGCTTGTCCACATTTGAGGGTCCCAGTTGTGTTGGGTTTCCAGTCGGACCACAGGCAGGTGAAGTGACTTCCTGGTGGGCACACAGTGGCAGCCATCCACTCTCCTGATCTGCTTCATCTTGGCAGGCTGCAGCATCGGGCATGAGGCAACACCATAGGAAGGCGCTATATAAAACCACAAGCACCTTGGAGTGGTTATATTGTAGAAGGTGAGCAGCACCCGTTCACAGGTATGCCACCTGTCACCAGACTTAGATGACCTGCTCTGCTGTGGAAGTGGCTGTGTCACATCTCTGGCCTCATTGATGTCCGTAACGTGGCTAAAGGTCTGGTCAGGTGGCACTTGTGTCCTCGTTCCTCTACTCAGAGAGCTGATGCTCCTGGAGGGGTCGTGTGAAAGGCACACTTGGCACAGGCTGCTATGCAGGACTCGGCCCCTGTGTCCTCGCCCTACTGCCCCGAGTGCTGTTCACTGTGTCCCACGCCCAGCTCTTGACATTTGGGCCCACGCCTTTTGCTGCTGGGCTCGGTTGTTCAGGTCGCCATGGGGCGAGGGCACCTCGCAGGGTCAGCGTCATGCGGTGTCTTCAGGGTGGGTCCGCTGGCCTCGGCTGCTGGCTTTCTGGTTTGTGATGCTGAGCTTATGAGGGCAGAGCGGTGGGCACAGCAGCCAGACTGACCTACTAGAGGCCACCACAACCCACCCAGCCCTAACGACTCGTTGGCATGGCCCTCCGTGGAGGGCTGCTGCCCTGTTTCCTGCCAGGACTGCCCGCAGGCCACCTAATCTCTGCTGTTGACCCAAGGCCTGTTTGCATTTCCTTAATTAGTGCAAACTGTTCAAACACAAAGCCCTCTGCAGACGTGGAGCTGAGCCGCCTGCGCTTCACCTGGGGCTGCCGGACCCCCAAGAAAGAGAAGAAGACAAGAGAAAGGACCTCTCCCCTCCCCCATAATTACATTTCAGGTCACAAGTCTGCGACCCCCTTAGCGTCACAGGACTCACACTTTCTTAGTATTTATTCTGTAAGTGCCTTGAGCATGGTAAAGGCGCTATATAAATAAAATGTATTATTATTATTATTATAATTATATTATTATTATTATTATTTATTATTAGTGGTGCCACCATCAGGGTCGGGACACCTGGGGACACCTGAGGCTCTGTCAGGAATAACGAGGGCAGGTTGTGCGCCCCCTAGTGCCCGAGGTGACTGCATGGGGGGCATTTTGTGTGCCACCAGAAATAGGTACCCGGGGGTGAAAGTCAAAGGCCGTGGGGCTTCCCCCCTGTTGCCCCTAAATGTGCCAGCGCTCATTGTGGTAAAGCAATCACACAGCCTGTGTGAACTGCCTTGGCATAGTCACTTTAATGAAAACAGGGGCTGGCAGTGTGGACCCCTAATGGCTGAACTACTGGGCTGGAAAGTGGGGGACCCTCCGAGAGTCGGGTCTCCTGTCTGTGCCCATTTTACAGTGTAAAGCGCCTTGAGGTGCTGCTCTCTAGGCAGTAAGAGATGGGCCCTTGGGTGGCACTGCGGCCTCGCAGTAAGAGGCCTGGGGTCCGCGTTCTCCGCAGGCCTTCAATCCAAAGCCATGGCAGTTAGGTAGATTGGCCCTAGCACGCGTTTGTGTGTGTTTCACCCTGGCACCCTGTCCAGCTGGTCTTCCTGCCTTGTGCTCCGTGCTTGCTGGGATAGGCTCCACACCACTGCCCCATTCAAACAGGTAAAGAACATGGACGGATGGATGTGCCCGACTGTCAGGCTCCTGTGCCATGCTCTGAGAGTCAGTCTGCCCACCTGAACCAGTACATCACCAGTACAACTGGGGTGGCAAGGCTGTGGGCATCTGCTGGCTCTACCCACCTTCAGCCTTGTGTGTGTCCTGCTGGTGTCCACTCCACTCCTTTGTGTGGCCTGCTTGGCCAGAAGACCCCTCAATGGGCCAGAAGAATGGCCATCCATCATACCCGCCTTATATAGCGCCTTTTCAAAACGAGAACACCACCATTAAAGGTCTTCATAATGGTAAACACCGGCAGGCAGTGGGGTGTAGTGGTGAAGGCCGTGGGTTCAAATCATGTGGCGGACCCCATGTGACCCTGAGCTAGTAAATAACAAACTGTGGGCCGACTGGCGAGGTCTCTTTGCCAAGGCGCTATATGCAAGTTTTTACTGTTGGAAGCCTAGGAGTGCGCCCCTCACGCCCCCAGTGCCAAGCTGCAGCAGCCCACCTTTTCAGATTTCTTTGGGCGCCTTAAAGAAGGTCCTCTGCCAGGCTCTCCGCTTTGCTGAGCTGGCTGGGCGCGGTGCCGCCCTAAATCTGCTGTTTGCCTCCGAGACTTGGCTGTGCCCATGTGAAAAATGAGGGAAGCCGGCTGCTCCCTGCTGTACTCTTGGCATCTTTGAAAAGGAGAAGAACAATTGAGGGCGTAGTTGGTGAGAAACGGGCCAAAGAGCTCTCGTTTTAGCGCCCGGGGGCACCAGCGCCATCGCCATTCCTGATGCCAGCTCGAATGTGCGCGGATGGACAGCGTGAGCCGCCGGGCGGTGGCGCTCGTCCGGCTCGGTGCTGGAGCTGAAGCCTCGCCCGTAGTGACGTCAGCCGGCCCCGCCCTTGGGGACAGGTGCGCGGAGCAGAGGGAGGAGCCGAGAGCGCGGACGGCGGCAAGTCGAAGCATCTCAAAGTAGGAGGCTCGGGAGTGCGCCCGCGTGCGCGCGCATTGCTAAATGCTGTGTTCGGCCCCCCAACACCCTCACCCCCACCGCGCATACCTGTGCCCCCCCTTGGAAAAATCGGGAACGCACGTGGTCAAAGCCGCCGGCCATCGAGACGGGCATGTGGAGCTCCGCTCAGCTCACCTGAACCTTCCAGAATTCCGACATTCCAAGCTGAAATGTGAGAGCCGCCAAATCTGAGGCTGCGATCGGCACGGGGACGCCCTGCTGTCACGTCACTTGAACCCCGTGATCTCCGCCGTGATCTCCGCCGCGCCTCGCCTTTGTGCGCCACGTACAGAAGGAGACTCGGCCGGGATGAGGTTTGATTGAGCGCATGCGCTTTACGCTCAGAGTGACGCGTCCACAGCTCCGACTGGACAGCTGAAGGACAGACACCTGCCTGAAGGTGGCCTCCATGTGACTGGGGCAGCTCCTCTAATTATTAAGGGGGTGACAGTGGATGTTAAGACAGCACTTTAGTTGAAAGGGCACCAGAATGGGCACATAGCTTACTGACTGTGTTGGCATAAAAAACTAACAAACACCTTGCTGATGGTCAGGGAGGTCACTTCTCACCTAATCCTGAATTTCCTTTATCATCCACTCACCCAAAAACCTAAAGAAATAAGGACAGTGTCCAGGATGGTGACCGGCCAGCCACTAGACCTAAACATTGAGACCCCTGGACCAGACTGAGGTCCTCCTGTGATACCAGTGGGGGTCACAATTAACTGACGGCTCATGTGTGCTTATCGTCTACAGATCTGCAAGGGACCCAGCCAGACATCTCCACCACGAGTGAGAAGAGCTCAGCCAGCAGCACCACAACCATCCTGGTGCCACCCACCAGCATGGCATCAAGTGTCACCAACAGCAGCACTCAGAGCAGCACATCAGTGGCCACCACCAGCTCTATGTCAAATGCCACCACAGTGGCTATCACCAGTTCTACACTGACTGCCAGCTCCACGCCAAATGCCACCACAGTGGTCACCACCAGCTCTACAGTGACTGCCAGCTCTACGCCAAATGCCACCACAGTGGTCACCACCAGCTCTACAGTGACTGCCAGCTCCACGCCAAATGCCACCACAGTGGTCACCACCAGCTCTACAGTGACTGCCAGCTCTATGCCAAATGTCACCACAGTGGCCACCACCAGCTCTACAGTGACTAGCACCTTGGTGGTCACAACCAACAGCACGCAGAGCAGCAGTCCAATGCCCACAAGCAGCAATGCCACCCCAACAAGCACCAAGAATGACACCACCCTGAGTGCCTCCACAGTTTCTACAAACCACAGCTCCACTGGGGGTTCGGTGCCCACCAAGCCTGAAGCAAATACCACCAGCTCAACTCAGCCCACAGCCTCAGTGCCCACGGGAGTCAACGGCACCAACACAACGAGCACAACCAGTCCTACCGGTAGGTGTTAGGAAGGTGTGCCACTCTCCTTTTCACTTCTGTGCCTTTGAAGTGCCTGCTGGCGCCATTCCAGCCATTCCAGCTGTTCACTGGCTGTGCCCAGCTGAGATTGGGTGGGGTGTCGATGTTTACTCCTTCAGGGGGGTTCAGCTGCGATTATCAAAGGAGAGGTGAGGTGAGGAGTGGGGACGTGTTGGGCACAGGGTGGCAACCTGGTATACTGAGAAGGGGATGATGTGCCAGTAAGGGAGGGCACAGCTGGGCAACTCAGCAGAGTCTTTAGGGGATACCTGCCTGTGATATGAGAGGCACAATGTAGGGAATAGAGAAGTGTGGAAGGTGCTGTGGACCAATGGGTAGGAAAGGCACTAAGTGATGGAGGAATAGATCAAAAAGGTGCTATATAATATATAGAAGTGAGAGGCGCTATATAATAGACACGCAGACAGGCCACTGCACAGACTGGTATAAGGAGCACTGCATAATGAAGAAGAGAGAAACAACTGGCACCGTTGAAAGACAGACAAGAAAGGCGCTATATAGAGAAAAATTGAGGCATATATAAATATGAAAGGCACTACACAGTCACGTGAAAAAGTTTGGGAGCCCCTCTTAATTCTTCAGATTCTTGTTTCTCATTGGCTGAACTTCCTTTTCATATCTGACATGCCTTATGGACACAGTAGGATTTCAGCAGTGACATTAAGTTTATTGGATTAACAGAAAATATGAAATAAATTGGCCCTAGTGTGTGCTTGGTGTGTGGGTGTGTTTGTGTGTGTCCTAAGGTGGGTTGGCACCCTGCCCAGGATTGGTTCCTGCCTTGTGCCCTGTGTTGGCTGGGATTGGCTCCAGCAGACCCCCGTGACCCTGTGTTCGGATTCTGCGGGTTGGAAAATGGATGGATGAATGGATGAAATATCCATCATAACAAACTTAGACCGGTGCATAAATGTGGGCCCCCCAACAGAGATGTGACATCAGTACTTAGCTGAGCCTCCTTTTGTCCTCTAGACGCTGTCCTCCTGTAGCCTCTGATGAGTGTCTGATTCTGGATGGAGGTCTTGTTCACCATTCTTCATACCAAATCTCTCCAGTTCAGTTCAATTTGATGGACAGCCTGCTTCAAATCATCCCATAGATTGTCGATGATATTCAAGTCAGGTGACTGTGACGGCCATTCCAGAACATTGGACTTCTCCTTCTGCATGAATGCCTTTGTAGATTTCCAACTGTGTTTTAGGTCATTGTCTTGTTGAAATATCCAACCCCTGCATAACTTCAACTTTGTGACTAATGCTTGAACATTATCATGAAGAACGTGTTGATATTGGGTTGAATTCATGCGACCCTCGACTTTAACAAGGGCCCCAGTCCCTGAACTGGCCACACAGCCCCACAGCATGATGGGACCTCCACCAAATGTGACAGTAGGTAGCAGGTGTTTTTCTTGGACTGCGGTGTTCTTCTTCCGCCATGCAAAGCACTTTTTGTTCTGACCAAATAACTCCATTGGTGTCTCATCAGTCCAAAGCACTTTGTCCCCAAATGAGTCTGACTTGTCTAAATGAGCATTGGCATCCAACAAGCGACTCTGTTTGTGGCTTCTGTGTCATCACCCTGCCATACAGATGTTTGAATTGTAGAGCGATGTCCAGATACACCATCTGCAGCCAGATGTTCTTGCAGGTCTTTGGAGATGATCCATGGGTTGTCTGTCACCATTCTCACAATCCTGTATTTTTCTTGGCCTGCCAGACCTGCTGGTTTAACATCAACTGTGCCTGTGACCTTCCATCTCCTGATTCCATTCCTTCCAGTTGAAGGACAGTTTAAACCTCTGAGATGGCTTTTTTGTAGCCTTCTCCTAAACCAGGAGACTCAACCATCTTTGTTTTCAGATCTTTGGAGAGTTGCTTTTTCAGGACCCCATGCTGTCTGTCACTCTTCAGAGGAGAGTCAAAGGGTAGGAAGCCCACCTTGTGATTGACCACCTGAAATCCCTTTATGTCTCCTGATTGGACACACCTGTCTGTGAAGCTCAAGGTGTAACGAGCTCATCAACCAATCAGCATTGAGCAGTGACAGGCATTCAAATGAGCACAATGACAAGGGGACCCCCATTTGTGCAGCGCCAGTTTGTCACATTTGATTTCATTGTCCAGATAACAGCGCAGGACCCCCAGGTAATGACAGACATGCCGCTCTTCTCTTTGGTGTTGAAGGTCAATTGTTATTCCGAGTTCCCAGACGTTTTCACTGACTGTGTAATTCATATATGCGAGTATGAAAGGCACTGTACAGTAGAATTCATAGATGGCTGTGACAGCAGTCGATGGCAGATAGATGAGAATGCGCTAATAGAGAGACAGAGGGACTTGAAAGGCGCCATATAATAGATGATCAGGTGTGAAAGGCGCCATATCTTTATTAGACAGACAGACAGGTACGAGACGTGGATTTGCAGCTTCTAAGAGTCACTATGGAGGTGGGTGTCAAAGGCACTATATAATAACTCTAATAGAGTGCCCTTCTCAAGGGCCTGGCACCCACAAAGTTCCACTAATCAGACCTGTGCCCGTGTAAGGCGCTATATAACACGACCAAAGCCACACTGCCTCACTCTGCTTTGTCCTTTTGCTTTTCAGCTGCGGGGATGTCAATAAGCGACGTGACGAAGAACCCGGGCCTGGTGGCCGTGCTGTGTATCTTTGCCATTGTGGTGGTCCTCGTTCTGGTGGTGGTCATCGCCAAGGCATGTAAACCCCACAAGCCGCAGTTTGAGCGCCTGGAGGACATGCAGATGGTGGGTACCGAAGGCTCTCGCTGCTGTTTGTGGTCATTTGGACTTCAGGGGTCTCAGTGCTCCTAATCCTCTGGCTGGACCAGTTGGCACAAGTGGGTCAGGACTGTGGGATACCGTCCATCACTTCTTTCCTTTGGCCCCTGTTGGCACTTTCTGGGCCAGTTTCTCGCCCTGCCTGCCCTGTGGCCTTGATGTCACATGACCTTACCAGGCCCACCCCTCATGACGGGATGTCATGATTGGCTCAGTACGTGGCAGGGTGACCCAGCGGCTGAGGTCCTGCACCGCCCTCCCGTACAGCTGGTAGTCAAATACCAGGCACTTTAACGATTGCGCAGAGTGCCCCCTGCAGGTGGGCTGCTCATAAAATCGGTGGCCCTTGTAACGCTTGTGTTTTCTCTTCATTTTCAGAACAACGTCAACGAGGAGTCGCCCTTTGCACACTACACCCCTAAGTGACCTCTGACCCCGGTGGGCACCCATGACCAGCGCCTCTTCACTGCCAAAGCAGGCTCCTGTGGCAAGTGGACATTTGGACATTTGGTGTGTCTACTTGCACCTTTCAGTAGGGCCCATTATTACCGAGCAAATCACGAGACATGGCTAACAAATAAAAGAGTGCCCAAGAGCTGAGGTGCCCAGTCTTTCTCCAAGACTCCCAGACAGCAGGTGACGGTCACGGGCACTGTGGGCAAGGGGTGGGTGGCTGAACACAGCATGGTGGATGGCATGAGTCTCAGATTTCTAGTCCCTTGAACTGCCTTTTAAGTGTGCTAAATAGCCTCCTGTTGGTGTCACTTCCTGATGTGCCCACCAGTGGGCACCTTCAGCACTGAAGCCAAACATGCCCATCTCAACAGGACATTTCTGAGCAGCTGGTTTTTGTAGTGGAGCGAGAGGCTGAGCCACCCAGCTGACCATCACCACTGAGTTCTCACTGTGCGGCAGCAGATCAGGAATCCCAGACACTCCATTTATATAGCGCCTTTCACAACAACAAGCTTCATGCCAAGGAGTGTTCTGAAGAATGTAATACAGGTGTGGGCATGCTGGCCAATATAGCTGGTGAAGCAAAAAGGTCATTGAGTGGTGCCACCTTGGCAGTGGGGTGACCACGTCAGTGCCTTGAGTGCCCATGTTATCTGGCAGGGGAATAGAATGAGCTGACCTGGCCTCTGGTGCCAATGCTGATCCTCACGCTGTGACAACTTTGTGAGCCTAGGGTAGCATGTCACATCCAGCACGTAGTGTGTGGTCCCCTGGGCCTTGTGGACCCCCTAGGCATGTCCTAATGAACTCCTTTGAACACTGGCACTATATATCAACTTGCCTGAACCCAAAAAGTGCCACCAGGTGGTGCTTATTATAGAAAGGCACTATATAAAGCAACAATAATCATTCCTTAAGAGTCTCGACTCCCTAACTGCATGTCTCTGTGTGACCCTCACTGAAGCTGCTTAGCCTCATATGGGGTGGGGGCACATGCCCGTCCATCCATGCCCATGTCCTCACAGCGACGCCAATTCGAGTGAAGTGTGAGGGGACCACAGCTTTTCACCACTCTGCTCAAGGCGCTATATCCTAGTGTGGCCCATGGGACCTTTGCAGGCTGAGGATGAGATGATGGCCATGCTGCTCACACTGACGGTGCCAGGCCTCCTGGTCAAAGCCCCTGGCCACCTGTCTACACCGAAGAGGATGGGCATGAAAGGCACTATATAACCCACTGTGGAATCCATCCATCCTGACATCGGCTGTTCATCAGTCTGACCACTCAGTTGTGGTCGGTGTGTATGGTGGGCACTCCTCAGCTCCCCCAACCACTGCATAGATGTTTGGAACCCAAGTCTGTGCATGTCAATGTTTCTGTGTCCTTGTCCCTTTGTCCCCTGCTGTGTAGATCCCAGCTGATTTTAGAAGAGCCACTGGTCAGTGTGCCAGGCCATGCTGGACTCATCAGGACCCTCCTGGTGTGACCCACATGGCCTTATGTCACCTCAGTGGTCCCAATGGCGTTTGGCAGAGGAGCCAAGTGAGGTGACACTTGATGGTGGTCAAGCTGGACAGACGTTGGCGTGATTCTCACCTCAGGCAGCTCAGTTCAATGCCATATGGGGCAGAAATGGGAGGAACACGACAACGACAGGTGAATCTGATGACGTTGGCACCAGTGTTGGGTATAAATGTGGTGAGGCCAATCAGGGAGCCTAAACAGGCTTATAAAATGAGTGGCATGGTGGCACAGTGGCTGGCATGGTCACCTCCAGGCTCTTGTTTTCAATCCCAATTACACAAAAGGTGACTCTAAATTGGTAAATGTAGATGTGTGCCCTACAAGTGCCCTGCTGTCTGATGCCCAGGGATAGGATCTGCTGCCCCTCACAATGGGTAAGAAGGGCTGGCAACGGGCTAGCGCCCCCATGAGGCTGAGACGCTCTGCTTCACTGGGCAGACTGACAATGGAGGGCATAGCAGCGGTGATTGGGGGGCAGCTGATACCAGGCTTTGCTCCTTCGCTCACTTTCCCTAAAAGACCGAAATCTCAAAAGTCACCAAAAGGCTCGAGTGAGGGCACAATCAAGGGAACATGCGGGCACAGCTGCCAATGCACCTGAGCACCTCAATTCTTCATTCTTTAATCAAGTTGCCGCCCCCTTTAAATGCGTATTTTGATGCCTGGTTCCCCCGATGATCCAAATTCTCAGACCAGGCCTGGTTCCAGGGGTCATTCAGCTTGGCAAAGCCCCCGCAGATATTGTGGTGAGCCCCCCAGATGGTATCCACTGCACTGCTGTGTTTTGGATTTCTTAGCTTTATGACACCACACCCTGTAGATGCCCCCCTGACTGATGTTGGACCTCCTGAGGGTGACGGTGGCAACCAAATAAAAAAATAAAAAAAAAAAGGAAGAAAGTCAGTCGTGGCGCTCGTGTGCCACCTGCAGGTGAGTTGTGGGACAAAAACGGAAATTTAGACAGCAGGAGCCAACTCAGGGCCCCAGACTCCCGTCACTCCATCGGGGTATCTGACGAGGTCACGTGACATCGCTGACCGCTGCCATGGCGTGTAACGTGACAGCGTAGGGACACCTTGGCACTCACCAAGATGAGGGTACGATGGCGGGTGAAACTTCCGGACTGCAGTGTTTAATGCAACATAAGGTAATGCAGCATCACACAAATGTCCCACAAAGTCCCTCAGAGTCACACAAATGTAACATGCCAGTCGTGTGCCCCCATGTCACATGGTAATGTCACTGCCCGGACCTCGTGTGTCTCTGAGCCTGAGGCTTCACGTACTCCAAGCCTGCGTCCCCTCGACGGGATGGCCACCATCCTCATTTCCAGCACAGCCTCCAGAGTGCTCGGGGTCAGCCCTGGCATGGAGATGGCTTTTCTCAGTTGCTTCCCCAGGAGACCACACTGTAGGACCCCAGGCGAGACCTCTGTAGTGGCTTCTGCACCCCACCACAGCCGGGGGTCTCCACAGTTGGCTCTGGCGTGCGTTTCTTATAAGGGAGGCACCACAATGTTGGCATTCTGTGTCCAGTTTGCTGTTCTTATGGACCCCCAGGTTCTCATAGCTCTGCATCATCTCCACATCCTGCGTAGTGACTGGCCTCGGGGGTCTCCTTGACCTGCAGGTGTCTCTCTCCGCACCACAAGACAAAGTCCTCCACCGGCCCCCTGTACCGTTATTAATGCAGCCTTTGATGGAGGAGGCAGCTGAGAACTTTGGTAGATGGCAAGCACTGGTATGGTACTGGTGGTCCGTTGTGTGGAAGGTGAACAGCAAGGGAGAGCAGATGGCACTTTGGGATACCCTGGTGTTGCACTCCACCATCATTGGCACGCAGCCCCTGAGCCTCACAAACTGCCATCTGTTGGTCACGTAGTCCTTCTGTGATCCAGAAGATTGTGGGGGCATCGTGTCTTTGGACTTGGGGAGAACCTGAGACACAGAGCCTGGCACTCCTTACTGTGCCACCATGCCACCCTAATCCCGATCAGCTCAATTTGGGGGAATTCAGTTTATTTTTGAATAGCACTCTGCACTGAGACTGTGACGAGTTCTCAGGTGACTAATTTACACCTGACCATGTCATTAATGCCAATGTTGGCCCTGGCATTCCTAGTGCCCTGCTGTGTTTGTGCTCCCAACCCACAGGTCTTCTGTGGGCCCCTCAGCTGTCTGACTGTGGAAGGTGACAGCCAATAGGAGAGCAGCGTGGCATAGTGGGTAGGGCTTTGGACCTCCAATCCTGAGGCAGCGCCTTGAAATGCCACTGCTGGCACCACAGTGTGACCCTGAGCGGGTCACTTCACCTGCCTGGGCTCCAACTGGAAAAACTACAGGAAAGCAAACGTTAAGTCACCGTATCATCAAATGTGACAGGGTGACAGAACTGGGGTGGCCCTCTTCTTTGGGCGCTGGCCGAGAGAACTTCTGCCCAGATGGGCTTCTTCAACGACACACTCGTCCAGAAAGCCTCGCCGCTGCCAATTTGTCATGGACAGTCCGTTCAGTGCCAGGGAGACTTGGCACATTTACAAGATGCCAGGCATTTGTGAGATTCAACGCACACCGCCATCTTGCTCTCAAGTAGATTTCCATTTTCGTTTGGATGTCACACTGTCCTGTCTGAGGTCCTCATCATTCCGGCCTGTTAGATGTTACAGGACTTTCAGCCACATTTGAATTGCGAGTCGCTTCATTTCTTTCTGTTTCTCCACTGGAGGGCAGGCAGGTGACGTCACTCACTCAGGGTCACACGGTGCCATTTGAAAGGGGGGGGTGAGGGGACCCCGTTGTCATCCTCTGACGTGGCCAACGACGCGTTTTGACTCGGGAGGTGCGCCGCCCTTTGACGATTAAGTGTAACTAAACAATGAATGACGACACGCGACGTCATCCTAACCTGACGCGCGCTCACGGAGGGTCCGGAAAGCGCGCGCCGGCGGGCCAGCGTGTCTGAGCTCAGTGACGCCGTCGGTCCCACCAGGGGAGAGAACACGCGCTGTCAGGAGTCTCCTGCTGTAAAGCTTCATTTTATTTTTGACTGGCACCCTCCTCTTCATCGCTCCCTGCCACAGCAGATAAACGTCCGAATGATCGAGAAGCCCAAAGTCTAACCCGATGAATAAACGAGAAAGGCTGCGTCACATGTCTGAAATGTGCCCTTCAGTTGACAAAGGTGACTTCTCCTCGATTTTAACGGAAAATGGACACTTGTCACCCGCTGACCGTAGACCCCAAGTGGAGGATCAAAACTCCAAAATGACCTCACATTCGTAAAATAGTCCAAAAGATCCCCCAATTTATATGCTTACAGTGGTGTGAAAAACTATTTGCCCCCTTCCTGATTTCTTATTCTTTTGCATGTTTGTCACACAAAATGTTTCTGATCATCAAACACATTTAACCATTAGTCAAATATAACACAAGTAAACACAAAATGCAGTTTGTAAATGGTGGTTTTTATTATTTAGGGAGAAAAAAAAATCCAAACCTACATGGCCCTGTGTGAAAAAGTAATTGCCCCCTGAACCTAATAACTGGTTGGGCCACCCTTAGCAGCAATAACTGCAATCAAGCGTTTGCGATAACTTGCAATGAGTCTTTTACAGCGCTCTGGAGGAATTTTGGCCCACTCATCTTTGCAAAATTGTTGTAATTCAGCTTTATTTGAGGGTTTTCTAGCATGAACCGCCTTTTTAAGGTCATGCCATAGCATCTCAATTGGATTCAGGTCAGGACTTTGACTAGGCCACTCCAAAGTCTTCATTTTGTTTTTCTTCAGCCATTCAGAGGTGGATTTGCTGGTGTGTTTTGGGTCATTGTCCTGTTGCAGCACCCAAGATCGCTTCAGCTTGAGTTGACGAACAGATGGCCGGACATTCTCCTTCAGGATTTTTTGGTAGACAGTAGAATTCATGGTTCCATCTATCACAGCAAGCCTTCCAGGTCCTGAAGCAGCAAAACAACCCCAGACCATCACACTACCACCACCATATTTTACTGTTGGTATGATGTTCTTTTTCTGAAATGCTGTGTTCCTTTTACGCCAGATGTAACGGGACATTTGCCTTCCAAAAAGTTCAACTTTTGTCTCATCAGTCCACAAGGTATTTTCCCAAAAGTCTTGGCAATCATTGAGATGTTTCTTAGCAAAATTGAGACGAGCCCTAATGTTCTTTTTGCTTAACAGTGGTTTGCGTCTTGGAAATCTGCCATGCAGGCCGTTTTTGCCCAGTCTCTTTCTTATGGTGGAATCGTGAACACTGACCTTAATTGAGGCAAGTGAGGCCTGCAGTTCTTTAGACGTTATCCTGGGGTCTTTTGTGACCTCTCGGATGAGTCGTCTCTGCGCTCTTGGGGTAATTTTGGTCGGCCGGCCACTCCTGGGAAGGTTCACCACTGTTCCATGTTTTTGCCATTTGTGGACAATGGCTCTCACTGTGGTTCGCTGGAGTCCCAAAGCTTTAGAAATGGCTTTATAACCTTTACCAGACTGATAGATCTCAATTACTTCTGTTCTCATTTGTTCCTGAATTTCTTTGGATCTTGGCATGATGTCTAGCTTTTGAGGTGCTTTTAGTCTACTTCTCTGTGTCAGGCAGCTCCTATTTAAGTGATTTCTTGATTGAAACAGGTGTGGCAGTAATCAGGCCTGGGGGTGGCTACGGAAATTGAACTCAGGTGTGATACACCACAGTTAGGTAATTTTTTAACAAGGGGGCAATTACTTTTTCACACAGGGCCATGTAGGTTTGGATTTTTTTTCTCCCTAAATAATAAAAACCATCATTTAAAAACTGCATTTTGTGTTTACTTGTGTTATATTTGACTAATGGTTAAATGTGTTTGATGATCAGAAACATTTTGTGTGACAAACATGCAAAAGAATAAGAAATCAGGAAGGGGGCAAATAGTTTTTCACACCACTGTATATCTGGAATTTGTCATTCGAACTTTCTCGAATGTCTCTTAGAGGGCGACGACCACCGGTAAAGAACCAAATATCAAGAATATGATCAGCAAACTCGAACTAGCACAAGACGACACTCCAGGTGCCCCCATTTTATACGTTTTATGACCCCTCGTATCCCATTCGGGGTGACCCCTTAGGCTCGGTTGATGCTCATCCTCAAGTGTTTTTTTTCTTTATCACAGGGGCGTCAATTTCCCCCTAAAATGTGATCCAAAATTGGGGGATTTGGGTCACCACAACGAGCACATAACGTCAAAGCTCCTCGGTATTTTACCTAAAAGGACGAACTGTCGCGTTTTTCTGTCTTTGAGTAGCGAACACCACTCTTTGAAAGAATCGCGACGTGAACCGAAGCCGCTGCGCAGATCGGCAGAAAAGAGCGCCGCGGTGACGTCACTGCTTCAGTACCTGGACTCAAAATCCCATGAAGCAACGCGGCGGCTAGCGCGACGGGCTGACCATGCGCACATTGGTCGTTCCGCCGGCCTTGTAAGTTCAGTGCTGTGCCGTGGCGCGGGGGTCGAGCCGATCTGTGGAGGGTCTCCGCGATCTTCATGTAGCAGATTATCTGACAGTTTTGGGTGGGACATATCGAGCTGAAGGTCATGAGGTGCTTCACTGGGCAGACTGACAATGGAGGGCATAGCAGCGGTGATCAGGGGGCAGCTGATACCAGGCTTTGCTCCAAGCCTGCTGAATATCGAGGTCTCGATGACTCTGGGTTCAAGTGGCCCGGCCCATCCCGTCCCATCCAGATTTGATTCTGTCACTTGTGTGCTCATCACTTCTCTTGTGCTCGTTTGCATTTCTTTCTTCACAAAGACACAGAGACCACCGGATGGCCTGGCCTTGTCTTCTGTTCTGGACACCCACCCCAGCGCCCCCTACTGTTTCCTGATGCTCTACTCGCACCCTTCATTTCCACACCCTTTTGTAATCACTGAGACAAATGCCTACATGTCATTGACCGCCTGACGGGCACCTCCAGAGTAAAAGAGAAGGTGGTGGAGGGCAGGCCTGGGCACCAAATGCCAGCTGGAGCACCAGGCCTTCTTGGAGTCACTGGAGGGGATCCTGGGAAGGTTCCCAGCGTGGGGATCTCCATAGTTCTGCTGGGAGTCTTCAACAATGGAGACACCTGGAGAGGTGCCATTGGTGGGACCGGCCTGCCTCCCTGAGCCCAAGCCGACTTCTGTGCCTAGCAGGATTGGTCCACAACGAGCACCATGTTGGGACATAAGGTGGTGACAGAGCACCTTAGGCCAAAGATCTGTGACTGATAAGTGTGGCAGAGCTGTCAACTGATCACCCCCTGGCTCGGATGGTGGGTGAGGTGGACACAGCTGGAGAGCCCATGTGAGTAGTGAAGGTGGGCTGGGAACATCTAGGAGAGGCCAATGTCCAGGAGACTTTCATCTCCAACCTTTCTGCACCCCAGGGGAGTCTGCGGCCTGAAGACCACCGGTGCCTCTCAAGGTGGTGGACACCAGGGGTGAGGGTTGCCATCAGGCTGAGACAGGAGGCTCTCCGCGTGAAGTCAGCAGCAGAAGGGCCGCAGCTTTGGTGGTCAGGGGCGCTGGAGGAGTTCGGAGGGACCATGGAAGGTGACTCTCGATCGCGTCGAAGGGGTCCTGGCAAAGCATTAGGGTCTCAGAAGGGGAAGGTGAGGACTCACTGGGCAGTGTGTTATTGTCTGGCTTTAATAAGAAAAATTATTTATATAGCGCCTTTCCAATGCTCCAGGCGCTATATGCCTATACGCTTTGAGGAGTGTGGAGTAGTTTAAGCCCCTTGGGGTCTTCTTTGCGAGCTCGATGGACGGACTGGGATGGTCGTTAAGCAGATCTGTGGTGGGGAAGGAGGTGTGGAGTCAGAAGGCGAAGCTCTCCGTCTACTGGGCGTCCCTAATCTCACCTGTGCCCATCAGCTTTGGGTGATGACTCAAAGGGTGACACGGTGGGTTCAAGTGGCCCAAAGGAGTTTCCCCCTCAGAGATACGGTGAGACATCCGGGAGAGTGGAGCCAATTGAGCTGCTTCAGGCGTCAATACGGGGGTCTCATGGATGCCACCCTGTGGAGGTTTATGGGTCATGACCAGCTGGGAGGAGACCCTGGGGAAGACCCAGGGCTTGTTGGGAATGCCTTGGCAAGTGAGGCTGGGGACAGGGACACATGGGCCTCACCGCTAAGACTTTTGTCCCACAACCCATCTTCAGGTTTGTGGAGGAAGATGGATGAATGAACTTTTGTCATCTTACTGTCCCCATAAAGTGCCCCACGGTGGCCATGCTGGGTGGTGCTATGAGAGATAAACAAGGGACGAATAATTGATTGGCTGCCCATGTGCTGTCCATCACACTCCACTAGATTGGCCAATGGGGGCACCCTTGAGCTGCCCAAAGTGTCCACTGGCACCTTACTGGCCTGTGAGTGCCCGCTGCACTTACCCACAATGCACCCTTTCCTCCTTCCTCTCGCCAGTTTTGTTCACCCCAACTCCAGGCTCGCTGGCCTTATGGGACATCAGGCTCTCTTAAGGCTCAGCCTTGAAGCACTTCTAGGGACACTTCAGTCCCCTTGGAGTGCCATCTAGTGGAGCGTACTGTCCTCACAAGTCAGGCTGAGTCCCCAAAACAATGTCACCTCAGTACAACACAGAATATGCAGTACACCACCCCACCCTGCTGCTTCGGTCTTCTGGTCACAATGGTGTCATGTCCAGATGTGGCCAGACGTCAGATGTCATCGAGCCCTCAGGCATTTGGAGGTCTGTTGTCCAGTCCAAGCTGCCTGGACACAGGTGACAGGTCAGCGATGACAATGAAGGTGACAAAGGCAATGATGATGGTGATGATGATGAAAATAGTGATAATAATGATGGGGAAAATGGCATTTAGTGAAGGTGATGATTGTAATGATGGTGACAGTGATCATAATGATAATGGGGACTGTAACAATGGAGGTGACAATGGCAATGATAATGATGGCGACAGTGGTAATAATGACAGTGATACTGTAGTGATGTTGGTGACAATGGTGATGACGATGACAATCATGATGGTAACAACGGTGACAGTGATGAGGTGACAAACACTTTGTTAGGTCCCCACAATAAGCCATACCATTTTGTCCTCTGTCACCTGCTTTGAGATGTATGCCCATGTTTGTGGACAGCTTGGGGCCACCAAGTAAAAGAGCCAAGTTCAGAGCCAACGTGTGCCCACACCAAACACAGCAGGGCATAATAAAGTGAGTCCTCGCATTGTGAAGGAAATGAAATGAAGTCACACACATCAAGTGGGTGAAGATAATGACAAACAGGGTTGGGTGCCAGCCGGTTGGTCAATAACCGTGGCGAATGGGTGAACAGACTGAGGTGCCCTCAACTCTTCAGTCACAAAGGCTTTTCACGGCCAGAAGGAATGGCACTTCGGTGGGAGTTCTGTCACCGTCCAATAGGAGCTCCTTCATCAGGGGACGACCCGCTTTTATGGCGTGTAGGGTGGAGGGGGCGGAGACTTTGCCAGCTATTGTGGGCGGGGCTATGCGTCATCCCTCAGTGGAGAGAGAAGAAATGGTTAGCGACAGCGCCCCCTGTTGTCCCAAGATGGTATTGCTTACCTTCTCAGAATGCAGAAGGTGGTCCCTGGGCACACATGTGTGACACTCTGCATGCTCAAGGGACATGGCAGGACCCAGACGTCCACAGCATGCCGGTGCTCACTCAGGCCATGATGCAAATCCACCCAGCGAACGTCATCACAGATGGCACATCCGGGCAGAGAGTCTTGGCAGCAGGTGGGCTTCTCACCGGCCCTTGACCAGGGACAGCTTCAGTGTGGAAATTGGAGTGGAGCCATGCAGAACGTCAGAGCGGCGTGCAGGGGCCTGGACGTCATGGCATTAGCATCTGAGGTCCTCACTGAGTTTACACGACTTTAAACAAAAGGACGCCTTTGTTTAGTTTCCACATAAATAAACGAAGGAAAGCGAAAGGCGGAGAGACAGCCGAGCCAGGAGGGCACCACCAAAGTCCTGACTTGGCTCAACTGGCACATGAATCGGGCTGCATATGTAGTCCACCGTGGAGCTGAGCCGAGCCGGGATCTCACCATCCACCTTTCCACGTGATCTGATCTGATGGGGCCACCCAAGCTGGTGATCAGAGGTCAGGAGCGGGCAGGAGACGGGTGGGCAGACTGAGCCGTTTGTGTGCTGAGAGCCCCAGTTCACCACCACGGTGGTCATCCTCACAATCATCTCTGCTCACAGCAGTCAGTAAGACCCCCACACTTGGGGTGGCCGCTCGAGGTCCCTACTGTTTCCGCTTTGCCCGAAGACAGCGCTGTCCACACTCACCCAGCATGCCACCCAGTCTGCACCTGGCCATCCTCTCCACAGTCAGCACTCCAATGGCACAGCCAGCTGCTGACAAGATGGGCAGAGTGCCAGTCAAATGATCACCATACAGTATCTGTGCCTTCTTTGGGCACC
This sequence comes from Erpetoichthys calabaricus, assembly GCF_900747795.2. Lineage (NCBI taxonomy): Eukaryota > Metazoa > Chordata > Cladistia > Polypteriformes > Polypteridae > Erpetoichthys > Erpetoichthys calabaricus. The sequence continues at coordinate 163,311,451 of NC_041405.2, forward strand.
CAGAAGACCCCAACAGCCATCCCTGGGATGACCCTGAGGTAAGAATGGCACTGCCCTCCGAGATTTGAACCCAAGACCAGCTGTCCTGGTGGTGTCACATCCCCGGCTTTTGAATGAATCCACGTTCAGGTGGGCCGCTGAGTGCAGGTTCAATGGAGGGTCTCCCCCTGTCCCCTCAAAGGTCTGGGCTAATCTGGTTGGTACTGGGCTTTGTCCTTAATGGTGGGGGTGCTCAGGTCCAGCCACTGATCAGCTTAGGACATGTATATCAGACCCCCAGACTGACCTAGGAGGGTCTACAGTGTCCTGAGTGGCACTTTGGTCACCTTTACCGTGTGGTAGTCTTCTGCTCAGACCGTCGTCCATCCACACTCAAGCCCCCAGGATGGCAGCATGGGGGCAACATCAGAGGAATTTCAGCAAAAGTACTAAATTTAAACACTGAACTGTCCCGCTGGTGCCAGGGCTGAGACCCCCGTGCTGTGGCTCAGGTGCATCCCATTCTGGGCTCGATTCAGTGGATTGGACCGATTAGCACCGAATGTCCTCAGGTGACAATGGCCAGACCGTGAGGTCCAAGGAGTGTGTTGGGACAAAGATCTGGGAAGGATGCCACATTGGAGGGTCCCAAAGGCACAGCGGTCGCCGGAATTCTTAAGTGGGAGACGTTTGGCACAAGCAGCTGAACGATCAGGGGAGAAGGAGGGATCTCAGTAAGAAAGGTGACTGAATACCTGAAGGTCACCTTGGATGGGCTCCAGAGAACCTGATAATCATTATCATCATCATTTTATTTATATAGCGCCTTTCCCTTGCTCAAGGCTCTTAAGATACAAATATTTATATGGTCTTTTGTGGGAGACGGGAGAAACTTCCAGAAGGACCACCATCACTGCGACACTCCCCACTTGTCGCTCACCAGCACGATATCATCCCAAGGGTGAACATGCTGGCGCAGCACCAGGGACTGGGGGGCATCAGGGTGGAGGGAAAGCTGGACAGAGGAAGGACCATAATGGAAACCTGCTGAGGGACACTCTGGACCCCAAAGTGGGCTGAAGAGTCACAAAGCAAAGACAACCCGACCAGAGCCCAGACTTGAACATCAGAGACCTGAGAGGGGCCGTCCATTCAACCAGATAGAGAAGGAGAGCCAGCTGAGTGAGCCAAGAAGACCCCCGGCTGGCATCATGAAGCGCCAAGTGAAGTCAGCGTTTTACGTTTACGTTTACTGAATTTACACAAAAGTCCAAAATTCCACTTTTGCTCTGCCGTTCTGCGGTACTGAGAGGTTCACAAATCAAAGTGTGGAGGAAGTGGAAAGGCGCTATACGTGGGCACAGGTGGGCAAGAAAGAAGAAGCCGCTGAGGCCGCGCTGGGCACGCGCGAGCACTGGGGGGCTGAGGACCACCTCACCGGGGCCCGGGCTCTCACTTGGACTGTTAACCGAACCCTGGTGACCTGCTGGGAGCCCCCGGTGGGGGCGGAGCCGAACTTTGGCAGGACACTGAAGCCGCACCTCCCGCCCCGCCCCGCCCGGCCACGCCCCCTCCCGGGCACTCGGAGGTCCGAGCGAGGCGGCTGGTCTTTCCGCTGCGCTCCCACCAAAGAGCACCGGAGCATCCCGGCCCGTCCCACCTCCCGCCCCTTCCAGCTTCCGGCACCGAGGCGAAGTGCTCGGCGGGCGGACTGAGGTCGCGGCACTTCGTCGGGACGCCGGCGGGCGGACTGAGGCTGCGAGCGGCACCTGCGCGGTCCTCGGAAGGCGACAGTAAGTCACACGTGGGCGGCGTTTTTCTGTTTGTGTGTGTGGGGTGTGGGTCGCGGCAGGCAAGGCGCACGGCTGCGGGTTCAAATCCCACAAATGGTGCGTGGCGTCTTGGTGGGCGCGATGAGATCTGCAGGTGACAGGAGAGGGGACTCACGTGACAAAGCGACACGCCGACCTTTAATGAGACTCGCAGATCCTGACGCGCGCGGCACGGGCTGTTACGGAAAATTCTATTTTTGGCAAAAAACGCCCGGGTGGCGAGCGGTCACATAGTTGGAGTTTCCAGAGGCTCCTCGTTTGCTTTTTTCTTTCTTTTCCCACACAGCAGAACTTCGGGATGGATGTTAAAAACATCAAGGCGTTGGGTGGCGAATTCAGGGCAAAGTGTCAAAAACGGAACAGACGCCCACCCGTATAAGAAGAGCAAACCCCACTTCCTGCACTCAATGTGACGGACTCACGGAGCGAGCAGGGTCGCCCCCACCCTCCGTTTGTCCAATTTCAGGTAACGCATCTTTCATTTTTACACGTTGGTTTACAAATCCGATCTCACGCCTTCATCGTGGGGTGGGGGCTGTGAAACGTCACGGTCAGGGAGGCGCGTGCGTGGGCGGCATTACTGCCACGACTAGTCATGCATTGTGTGTATATAGCGCCTTACCGACTCACTGGATTCTGTCACACAAGAGCGACCGAGGCGGCCTTTTGTCGTTAAATATTAAACCTCAGCTCGCCCGCCTTTGGACGGCCAGTTACTTTTTAAGTCACTGATTGTCAGGTCGTTTCTGGTCATTAGAGCATCTCATGGCGACAACAAACCAGAACGGCCACTTGGCGAAAATGAGGTGCTCACCTCGTAAAAAGGGCGAATGAAGACCCCAACCGGCCCCAGGGTTCAAAAGACCCCGCTCACCATTGCCACCCACCAGGCCTGCGCAGGAACTCGCAAACGATGAACCCTGGGAAAGGCGCTATATAAACAGAATGGATTATTATTTCATTTTCTAACGCACTTAATCCAGACCAGAGTCGCTGGGGTGCTGGAGCCAATGCCAGGTAGCCCAGGGCTCAAGGCAGGATGAAACCTTGGGCAGGGCGCCAGTCCATTGCAGGACACACACACACACACACACACACAGTAGCGTCAATTTAACGTCACCCGTTCGCCTAACATAAATGTCTATGGAAGGAAAGCCTTTCAGACACGGCGAGAACATGCAGACTCCACACAGAGAGGACCAGGGAAGGCGACGCTGCAGCACTGCACTGCGCCCCCGTGCCACCCTGCCCTAGAATTAGCATTACTATTATTATTATAAATGGCAAGTGTCACATCACGTGTGCCTGGAAATCCACGTTTTATCGCAGTTAATGAACCTCAATTTAACGTTTTTAAAGGCATGTCGCTACTATAAGGTGAAAGGTGACAGACACCGTAATGGAGTGTTTTGGGGTCTGCACCAAACCAAAGAAAAGACCGGAAGGGGATCCTTGGTTCGGGTTTGTCGCCGTTTGGTGCGTCTATCCCTCCTTCTGTGTCCCTGTCGTCTGTCGCGTTGACGCTAAAGCTGCTAGAAGCGTCCATCTCAGCCCTCTGACGACCCCGTTGTTTTTAGTGCCCACTGCAGTGTTTACGGTTGATGATGATGATGATGATAGTTATGGTTTTCGGCAGCACAACGTCTTTTGCTTCTTCGTCTATGATGTTGCTATTCGCTGCCCCACCGGGCTCTCCTTTTGAATGACCGTCCATGTGGACTTTTTCGGTTTTCGAGCTCATTAAACTGACCAATCAGACACCTGCTCTTGCCGTGCCCCACCCATCAGCCAATCAGGGTTCCTCTTTACATGTTATGAAGTTTTTCTTTATTTTTGTTTCTCTTACATGTGCCGAAGCCCCTTTGTGAGGCGGACCCCGGGGGGCGCACCCAAATCACCCTGACGGTGGACTCAATTCCGTTTATTTTTTATTGCGCCTTTCACGGTGCACCATGACAGGTTCTCAGGTTCAACGCTAAATGTTGATTTTCCAAATCATTCAACGCAGGATTAGTTCACATAAATCAAATAAATGCATTATATAGCGCCTTTCACAGCAGGCACTCCTTCACAGGCAGCGTGGCGCTGGATTTGAGACCCCGAGGCTGCGGGTTCAAGCCCCGCTACTGACGCTGTGTGACCCTGATGCCCACCGCGCCCCCCCCCCCCCCCCCCAGGTCCGTTAGAATCGTCCCATTTTGTTGCCCCGATCCCTCGAGTCCTCGGCTTACCGATCCTATAGCCCATCAGTCCGTTTTGTGGCCACATAACGTCTATCTGGTTCCAGCTGGTCGTCCGGGGGTCCTCGGTTTCGGGCCAGGCGCCAATGCAGGCTTTGAATTAACACGCCGGCGTGCGCAGCCGTTCTGCTCCTCCAAGTTGCCGTCTTAGGTCTTGTGAAATGTTTGATTCAAACAGAGGCGCTTGGATGGGCACACAGGGGTGCGCTTTGTGCCAGGTTGGGTGGCAACTGATTTCAAAGACCATTTTAGGGGGTCTTAGCAAGCGGGGAAAGTATCGGCATCGAACTTAAAAAAGCGCACCGGGGACTATGTCAGCACAACCACGACATCTGACATTCAATAGGCGAGGTGACCTCCTCATGGTCACGCTGTGTCACTGGCGGGATGTCAACCCACGGGCTCAAAGTCTGAGGTCCAAAGCCTTAACCGCCACGCCACACAGTCCGCCATTCAACATCGAAAGGTCACTCACGGTTGAGCGCTGCGCCGCCATGCCACCCCGATCTGATTTACTGACGCCCTTTGTATTCTCGTTTATCTTCACGCCATTTGCAAATGAAGCGGAGAAACGGAGCGCGGGCGACATTTCAGTGCGCTACCGGGCAACAGATGACTTTACAACCTTCACTGGCGACAAGCAGAGCGGCGCAGACGCGTTCCTCTGATTGTGGGGACCCCCGAATTCGTCCCGCCAGCCTGACCATTGGCTGCCGATGTCCCTCTGGGCTCTACTGGCCAGCACGCCCCCGTTTCCAATGGGGACTGTCCAGCAGGGGCCGCCTTCTGGTCATTTTTTGTAGTTTTTAACGTTGGCATATACTGCGGTCTGCGGTGGGTTGGCACCCTGCCCAGGATTGGTTCCCTGCCTTGTGCTCTGTGTTGGCTGTGATTGGCTCCAGCAGACCCCCGTGACCCTGTGTTCGGATTCAGCGGGTTGGAAAATGGATGGATGGATATACTGCGGTTTTCATTTTCTTTGTTAGCCGCACTGACCGCATCTCGTGATTGTGAAAGACGCTTTATTAGTTAACGTCGGCTCCAGGACGGGACGCCCGAGTGCCAGCTGCGGAGGGGCAGAGGGGTGGCGACAGGATATCCCGGATGCGCAGCGGCCACTCGCCTCACGGTCGCCCTTGACGGCGCTGGCTGTGCGCTTTGTTTAGATTTTCTATTGTGTGCGCCGGCGTCATGGCGGAAGGACGGGCCGGCGGGGGGCTTTGTATGCGATGGACAGGCCAGTAAAGTGCATTTGGCGCGTAATATAGCGCCTTTCAGATCAGGCAGTGTGGTGTCGTGGTTAAGGCCTTGGACCTCCGACTTTGAGCTGTGGTTCACATCCCGCTACTGTGACAGTGTGACCCTGAGCAGGTCACTTCACCGTCTGGGATCTGTAAGTCGTCAGTAATTAAATCAAGAATCAGGGCATTACTGCGGGTGATATAGCGTCTTTCACCGTGACTTGGACAATTCCTCGGGCCTACCGGACAGCCCCCGCTCCCCAACCCCTTGAAGCTGGCAGAGAAACGACCTTTGCTGTTTTGAAAGGCGCTGTATGAAACTCAAATGGCACGTGACTATAACGACAAATGCGACAAAGAAACATTCACGTGCGCTGCCAGTCGGGCACTGCTCAGCAAATCAGAGCCAGTCTTATTCTATATAATGTAAACCCCAACTGGAGTGAGCATTAAGGGTCCCCTGGGATGCCACCTGCCAGGACGCTGGCTGCCCACCTTAGCGAGCGCGAGAGTGAGTGACCGCTTAGTGTCCACTCCTCACTTTAAGGTTTTGTCGGCTGCACGGTGGGGCACGTCGTGTGGAGGGGCTCATCAGCCATTACTTCTGCGGACCTCGTGTTTGGGGTACAACGGCAGCAGGTGGGCAGCGGGCGTCTGTGCGGGACGAGCGTTCTTCCCCCTGGCAATAGGCTCGTGACGTCAGAGGACTGGAGCTGAGGTCGGGGTGGGACACGCGGGTCTTGTGCGCGTACCTGCCCGCAATCCCCCCTGTTTCAGAGCAATGCAGGTGGTCACCATCTGTTATATAGCGCCCTTCACGGACAGGTCAGTCACAACCAAGTGGCCCCCGTTTGACCCCCAGAGCCGCACTTGAGGGTGGAAGTGCCGCCTGTCGTCCGATGAGTGGCTGCAGTGTAAAAATAGCAGACGGGCCATCCGGTGACGTGCCGCGACTACGTGCCACTAGAAGCGAAGGGGCACTGCAGGAGGAGGAGGAGGAGAGTGGCAGGGCGTGGCCGCCATTGTTTTTCTAACGGGGGTCTGCAGGCTGGCACAGGAAGAGGGAGACGTGCAGACTGAGGGTACAGCGGATGGCAGGCGTCACGTGACCGGGGCAGGCGCAGAGAGTGGCCTACGTCACCCTGCCCTAGTCAGAGGGGGAAGGGGGGCCAGCAAGGGGTAGCCCTGGCACACTCCAGATTTGCTGTGGGCACTTTGGAGGTCAACAGACACAGCGGTGCCCGTAATGTGGAGTAGCAGCAGTGACATTCACTATGAGCTTTGTGTCGTGACGTTTGTGTTGGATCAAAGCTGCAGGTGGGCACTGTCATGTGTTCAATGAAGTGGGTACCACTCTTGGAATTGAATGGTGGAACAGCAGATGGCATGGAGGACATTATTGTCCTCTGTGTGCTGCCTGTATGCTCTCTCTGTGTTCTGACACATTGGCACCATTTGTTGAGTGTGTAAACTCTGTGCTGGACTGGCAGGGCCCTACTGGGCACGCCCTGCATTGCACCAGTTGCTGACACCATTAGTGTCACTTCCCTGGACTCTGAACTGGATGCCATTTTCAGGTGCCACTAATAATAGTAAAGAACGGTAGAGCATGCCAGCCTGTAGAAGTTGTGCCTCCATTCATCCCACCGGGTTTAGTGGACCACAGATCAAGCAGGTCCATAACTGCCACCATCATTGGATGAGGGATGGGCACATGAGCTCAGAGCCCCTTTGCCCATCTTGATACCTCTGGTGTTCACACTGGGCACTCGCTCTGGTCTTGGTAGCAGTGGGGGTGGTGCCCAATTGAGAAGTGCGCTATTTGAACCCTGTTTGTGTTTTGACAATGTCCCCCACCATGCCACCCACCACTCTGCCTTATGGATGCCGTGTGGCTGTGAGTGACCTTATTGGGCACTTAACACAAGCACATTGATGAGCAGAGGTGGCACTCGTGGTCGTAAGCCTGATGGGAGGGCATGACAACGGGGACAGACTAATGTGACGGCAGACCGGGGGCACGTGCACGTGTCCTTTACAGCAGCGAGGTGGTCGGTGGTGCCACGTGGCCTGTTTGGTCAGTTTTGCGATCGGCACGTTCAAACAGTGGCCTGCCTTCTGAAACGTTTCTTTAAACAATGGCGGGTTTATATTCGCATTTGACGTCACGATTTCATTCAGGTGTGGGTGACGCCCACCACGACACCACCATCCTTCTATGTGAAACTTTGGTGCTAAAGTGTCTGTACTGTAGGAGTGAGAGAGTGCGCGTGCGCGTGCGCGTGCCCTGTGATGGACTAGGCTGGGCAGCGGCTCCTAGTGACCGGGCGATCGCGTTCAGAATCCGCAAGGTGGCGCCAAACAGCCGTCGATCAGCCCGTTAGATAGATAGATAGATAGATAGATAGATAGATAGATAGATAGATAGATAGATAGATATGTGAAAGGCACTATATCATAGATAGATAGATATGTGAAAGGCACTATATCATAGATAGATAGAGATATGTGAAAGGCACTATATAATAAATAGATAGATAGATACTTTATTAATCCCAAGGGGAAACCCTAATTAGTGAGCCATGGCCGGACACGTCGGTGCGGGGGGCTGCAGATGTCCGCTCCATTGGGCCCAACTGGTGTCCTGAGGCTGGGACGTCCACTCACTCGTGTCACACAAGAAAGAGTTGGGCTGTCTGAGGAAGTGCAGTCACAACGTCCCTGTGACCCTTAAGGTGCGACATGACACCCACCCGCCATATAGCGCCTTCCACACTATCGGCATCCACGCACTCAGACCGCATTGCGGACTTCAATATCTTTTGTTTTTCTTGTCCTCAGTTTCCTGCCAGTCTGCTCTGGTGGGCTCAGCTCTGACGGGGTCGCTCCTGGAGAGGCGCAGTGACTGCCCTGTCAACGTTTCATTGCATTTGTCACAGCTGCTCCCCTTAGCTGTTAGCTTCTGGGGGGCTGCTGTCCTTTGGACTTTTTATTAATTCTATTTATTGGTTTACATTTTTTTTTTGCCCTTTGGAGTGCTGGCACGTGAAGTCACACACAGTGCTAGGATTTGAACCCGCGACTTGAGGCTTACGAATCCTAACAATATGCCACCAGTGCAGGACAGCGGCATCCCCTAACATTCTGTTTGTTTTGTAACCTGCTTATTTTAGTCAAGCTGATTCAGACAGCAGTGGGCACAAAATGGGAAGGTGACCTGGGTGACATGCCAGTCCAACAGTGGGTACACACACACACACACACACTATCTCTCCTAAACTGGCAGGCAGTGTGGTGTAGTAGTTAAGGCTTTGGACTTTAAACCCTGATGTTGTGGGTTCCAATCCCACTTCTGACACCATCAGTAAGTCACTTCACCTGGCTGTGCTCCCATTAGAAAAACAAAAGAATTGTCACGAGTTGTGTCTCAAATGTCATAAGTCACCGCGGATGAAGGCATCAAATGAGCAAATAGGGAGAGAAGAAGACAACGTTTGAGGTCCGAGAGTCTCCTCTGCTGGCAGCTTGTTTGCTCTTCCCGTGTCTTCTCCAACCCAAAAAGCCCATGGCAGGGGCATTTCTCAGATGTGACGGTATCGGGGTCTTAGCCCCCTTGTTGGCGTCTTGTTCCTCTTTGCGGTTCTCAGTTGAATGTTCAGCGACGTCAGCACACACACGATGCTGCGAGGACCATTTATGGGGTCCACCTCTCTATCAGTCTTTGTGTGAAGGGGTTCTACCTTTGGTTTCATTTTGGGGGATCCTCCTGGGATAGTGGCAGAGGGGGTACGCAGTGCCACTCCAGACCTTCTTTATAGCTCAGTGATGAGGGCACTGTTTCAGTGGGCTTAGGTGGTGGTGGTGGGGGTGGGGGTGGGGGGGGGTTGTATGTGGTTTTGGGTTCCTACTGGCATTTTGACAAACAACGCATTTTATAGTAAGTGGGGGGGGGGGCTTATGGGGTAGCCACCTTTGTGCAGCATTGGCTCCAATTATTTCTTTAATGTCTTCAGCGTTTAAAGAAAATTACCCCCCCCCCCCCCCCCCAAGCTTTTGCCACCCTTGGCTACCGCATCATGATATATCAGGGGCTTAAGCATCTGAGGACCCCCGAAACCCAGCCATTGTGCTTAATTAACGCACTTTGCGCTTTCCATTCGCAGAGAGGGGCCGTCAGTCCACCGCTTTGATTTTCATCGTAACGGAATACATCGTTGTGCCCATTAGGAAAGGCGCTATAAACCGTGAAATGCCCACAATCGGCGCAGCTGCCATCCATCCGTTGTAAGGTCCCGGAAAGCCAACGGCACCAGGCATGAGAAAGGAGCCCGCCGGCATGGACCCTGTTGCCTCTGTTCAGTATGCAAGGCACTATATTGAGGGGTATCCTGCACTCTTCTATGAACGGTTACATGAAAAATGGCAGTACCAAGGTGCCACTTGTGCCATCCAAAGAGAAAGCCCGAGGGGGCGTCACACGGAACGCACTAAGCTCTCGGGTGTGCGCACGGCGCGCCCTCGCTTCCTTGTTGTTTTGCGCCCCGCCCCCTTACCGGTCCGGTCTGACGGCTCTGGCCTTCACTTTGGTTGCCCCCCCCCCCCCCCCCCCCAGGACACGTCGTCCTCTTGTGTTTCTCGCGTTGCTATGGCCTGCCATTGCAGCTCCTCGTGCCGCTCCTGCCCCCCGGCCTCCATTGTGTGTCCTCCCGCGGGTCGCGGCGCTCCCTCGAGCTTCTCATTTAATCAAATGTTTGTTAAGCAGACGTCATTGTCGCGACTGGGGCGCTACATGGGGTGACGAGTCGTGTCCAGTCGGTCCTGTCGTGTCGGGGTCCCCCCCGCTAACGGCCGCTCTGCTCTCTGCTTTCTTTCAGAGCGACTGGATTCCGTCCCACGGCGACGATGAGGAAGAGCAAAAGTTCCCTGTCCTTCCTCTCCATGGAGGTAAGCGCGTATCAGTCGGGGGGCTTCACAACGGCCATCCCGGGGGTCTCACAAAACGAGCGGGACTCGCAGAAATCGCTTTGGCTCTCGCGATGTTGACGGCCGAATTAAAGGAGCCCACCGGGGGTGGGAAGGGGAGGGTGAGCTGGGGGCGGTGTTGAGATGGGGGTGGGGGGTGGGCCGGGGTTTTACTATTAAAATGAAGAGAACCAACCACACACGAGCAGAGGAGACACACACACACACACACACACCATGTGCCATGGCGGGCTGACCGCTGCCCCATCGGCACAGAGGCGGGCACGCAGGCCCAGCACATTATAAAGAGTCCAGGCTATGCCAGTGTCCCCATGGGCGTGTCTTGTGACTTTTCTCCTCAGGAAAGGCGCTATATTCGACACAGTCTTCTCCAGTGCCCAGTTAATGGTCTGCCCTCAGTAAAAACTTGAGAGCGCTGGACGGCACAGTGAAAAGGGGCATAGACAGATGGTGAATGTTATGATCACATGCCACACACCCTCAGCCATTGCCCATCCAGCTGGTGTTCAAGGCTTTCTGAAGATGCCCACCTTCAAGTTTCTTTCCCACCTTTTGAGTTTCCCAACAGACACACAGACTGAGGGAGGGAGACAGAGAGATGGCGGCTCAGCTGGGTTTTGTGCCCTTTGTGATGCCAGTGCTTGTGCCCTCCCCTCCAGATCAATCTCCACTCTTCTGGCGTGAGCCCTGCTGGGCACTCGTGTCATCTCCATGAAGATGACAATTCCGGCGGCCAGATGCCGCACAGCGTGTGCCTCGCTTTGTCTAATGGCCTCTGACTGAGAAGTGATGTGGCCCACCGTTACTTGGCTTGGGCTTTGTCACTGACAGTTGGCGCCTGTCATTCCTGCTCTGCTGTGTGCTCTTTGTGTGAGACACTTGACAAGCGTCTGGCGCTGGGCTGATGCCATCCACAAAAGGCGCTATATGACATCATATGCCCTGTGTTTCCAACACGCAAAGGACTGGCTCACCACTGGCACACAAGTGCCCTGTCAGATGCTAAGCAAAGTGTGTTGGCAAGGGGGCCTATGACAGTGAAGGCTGACTGACTGGTCAGTGGAGGGGTGCCCAGATGGCCACTAACCTCATAGCGCCCTTCTCCATGTTCTGCGCCTTAGGAAGCATTTCAATGAAAATGGAGTGGCATGAGAAATGACACGGAGGTGACAATCACAAGTCCAGGCTTACCTCCTGTTATCGTTTATATAGCGCCTTTCTTAGCGTCTCGGGAGAGTCTTCAGTGGTGGCAGCAGTGGGATGTCAGCATTTAGGCCACTGTGTGGCTTCTGCATAGCAAAGGCTCATTTTGTCAGAGGTCGCCAGCCTGGCTATCCCACCCATCACCTGCTGACCGTGAGCCCCCCATTCCCTCCTGTCACTACAGAGAGCAGCCACAGATGACTCAGGATTGATTTTCATAAATCCACAGCTTGTCTGCTTGGTGCTCAGCTCTCTCCAAATTCGATCGATTCCGGGAGATTTATTAACGAGGGGCACGAGTCGCATGGGCGTCCAGCTGGGAAGTCGGCCTGAGCCCCTAAAGAGACCTGGTGTGAGGGGTCCATGCACAAGGCAACACGTGAAGGTGGCACCAAATCAAAAACATGTGAGTGGCATTCTGAATAGGCAGACCAAGAGCCACCTGAGGAAAGGAACTCAGACCAGGCAGTCAAAGGGGGCAAACGGGTGTCAATCAATCAATCAATCAATCAATCAATCAATCAATCAATCAATCAATCAATCAATTTCCACATCACATGCCACTATCCCCTGGAGAGTTATCTTGTTGGGCACACCTGACAGTAGGTCTACTTAAACACAGTGGTGATGCTCATCTAATGCCCACGTTGTCCAGCTGGGACTGTGACGAGTGCCCTCTAGGGGTCATTCTTGGCCTCTTGGGTCCCCAGTGACTCTGCTCCTTCTCACTTGACAATCCTGTGGCCTCTCAAGGCTTTCTGTCACTGCACTCTGACCCTGAGGTCACTCCAAGTCATGCAAGGTAGGTGGACAATCAGCCAGTGGCATGAGGTAACCCACTAGGCTCGGACCCCCAGGGTTTCACTTTGCTCTCACTTGTATGTTGTCATGTTGCTTTGAGGCCGTTCAGCAGCCGCCCATCTGATGTAGTGCCTTGCACACTGCCTGCCCATCATCCTCTGCAGCCCACTTCAGTTCTTCAAAGCCTAAAGTGCCCCCTCTGCCACAGACCCTTGGCCTATAGGTCAGATTTGTGTTTGGTGCTCAAAGCTGAGTCTGACCCCATGAAAATGAGCCACTGACTTCCTCATCCATGGTGGGCACCTACCTTTGGAATGGTGGCTGCTCCATTTCAGGGTTTAACTGGCACCTGCCTCCTGGGGGGTGCGGGGGAGGCCTATGGGTCCCTTGGGTCCCTTGTAACAGGCCAGCCTGGCACAGCGGGCTCTCATGCCAGCTCCACCTTGCTGCCTCGGAGGCTGATTGTTCCTAATTGCAATTCATCGTTGTATCCTGCAGGGTGCGCCGCTCACGTGAGCAGGCGTAGGGGAGAAAAGGGTGGGACAGATGAGCATTGGGGGGCTCAGGATCCTAAATAATAATATACCTGGGACAGAGCGTGGAGGTCCAATGAGCAGCCAGGGTCTCTACATTGGCAATCCCAGGAGGGGTCAGCACCTACTAGAGGTGCCCCGATTAGGAGCAGGGGTGGCAGGCTTCCTGAGCTGACCTCAGGGTGTTGTGCCACAGTAGTCCGAGGGCATGTCTCCTTGATCATCTCACGAGTGGTGGCCTTATGCTTGGGGTGGGTGACTTAGGAGTCTGGTGGTCACGTCCTAAATATGCCAGAATCTAAAAACTTGGAAGATCCGGCAGCATTCGGTGGTCTCAGCACTGCCGGCACGATGTGAGGCCTCAGACTCCTAACAAAGAAAGAATGGCGTAGTCAGCAAGATGTGAGTCAAACGCCTGGGATTATGCTTGAGATGCCAAGTGACCAAGCGCAGTCGTGCCAGTGTATGGCAGGGTGAAGGAGACGTGTGCCTTTAGGCTCACTGAGAAGGAGGACTGGTGTAGTCGGCAGGATCAGACGTGTTGGTGGATCTGTAAGATCCTGTGGAGCCTCCAATTCACTGTGCAGTCTGAATACATAAACCACTTATTTCCTGGTTATCTCAAAGAGTGGTGGGCATAGCTGGGCATCAACTTATTCTCCAACTTTCTGACCTGTTCCACACCTTTCATTCCAATTTCTAACTGAAATCTCCATCTTCTTTTCAGAGATGCAGGGATGCAGTGGACCCCCTTGCCAGTCCTGCAGCTCCGACACTCAGTGCAGTCAGGCGCCTCGTTTCCGGGATGCCCCAACTTCCACCGTTGTCTTGGCGACTCTCAGGTCACGATGGCGGAAGGGGGCAAGACACTGAGCCACAGACCTCCAGACCGGCCATCTTTGAAATCGGCGACGGAGACCCAACACTCAGGTAGGAGTCTACTGACCCAAAGCCCCAGGTGGTAGTAACGGGGGCGCTCTTTGATGCCCGGAGTATTTTTAATGTGCCTTTGCTGTGGTCAACTCCCCTTCCTGCCACCGGGGGGTGCCCACATGCAGTCTTACAGAAGTTTGCCAGATCTGCATGACTTTCATCCTGTTGTGCTTGCATGTTGTTGCCAGTGTCTGAGGGCCTTGTATGGAACGTGTGTGCTATCTAGGGTGGCATTATGTGGGTACTAATGTGATACCTTTGTTCTTGAATTTGGTGGACTTTAAGGAAATCTCGGACCTCAGATTTGATAGAACAGACACTGTCATCTCGAGTGTGCCAAGTCATAGCAGATATGGCAATGCCCGAGGCTGAGCCTGCAGTTAAATCATCCAAAGCATGTTCCTGGGCGGTCAAGGGGTGTAGTAGCCAAGGGTGGTGGTGGTGGGGGGGGTCTTACAACTCATATCGACAGCACTGATGTGCCATCTTTTGAAAGAGGACTGTTTGCCCTGGCAGCCTGGCACAGGATTAAGGCAGCCAACACAGGCAATACTGTGCCATAGGCAGCAGAGACCACATCACTGGACCCTTAAATGTGAACCTGGCCTGCAACTGTGAGGACTAACAATGCCAGTCTCAGCCTGGCAGGTGCCAGTCAGATTTGGATTTGGTGCGCAAAGCTGAGTCTGACCCCGTGCAAATGAGCCACTGACTCCCTCATCCATGGCGGGCACCTACCTTTGGAACAGTGGGCTGCCTGCTGCTCCATTTCAGGGTTTAACTGGCACCTGCCTCGGGGGCAGTGTGAGGATTACTGAGCTGCCAGTGTGTCTGTCTGTTGTACCCACGTTTGAGACATGAGATGAGAGAGCCGCAGACCCTCGGGTCAAATAACCGGGCTGAGTCTGTCTGCCTGATGGACAGTCGGACGGTCAGTGACGGCTTTAGTACCAGTCAAGATGAATCGCTGTGCCAAGGCAGTGAGAGGCTGCATCAGTCATGCCAGAGGCAAAGGCTGCCATGTGAAGATGACAAAGAATTTAATAAAAACCTTGTGAATTATTAAACGGCTTCTAAGAGAGCCAAAGGGAGGTGAGTGGCGAGATGTGGGGGCTACCAGCCTCAGCACCACAGGGCGACCGGTTCAAGGCTGATCTCTGACCCCCTGAATGACCCCAAGTGTTAATGTGGGCACTGTGACCCCATTGTCACGGTAACACGATTGTTAGAGCAGAGGGGGCACCGCGCGCAAACCCCACCTTCACCCACTACCATCATAAACAATAATGACCCACCCGTGGCCAGCCCTCAACCCAAAAGTGAGTTGTGACCCTGCAGTCGAAAAATGACATATGGCACAAGGCTGGCACAGGCACTTATGCCAAGCAATTGCCAACCTGTCTGCCCATTGCAGCCAAACCCCGAAACGCAAATTAAGAGTGCCAGGTGCTTGTTATATGTGGCGTACAGTAGCAGGTTGACCACGTCCTAGTCACATGAAGCCAGCTGAAAGGCGCTATATAAAATGAGCAGACTCGTGGGCACTTCATCATGGGGCTTGTTGCCCACCACCGTGCCTGACCCTGTGACCCATGGCTTGACAGTCCTACACTGGCACCTCACATGCCTCACATGGTCAGTCCCATCAGGTGGGTGGTGGTCAGTTTTACTATTTCTAGGTGGCCTCTCAGGATCCTGGTGGCCTCTGCTGACATTTAGGTCTCTCTGCTGGGCTTGCCTGTCTGCTGGCTGTCCCCTCCAGTTACTGCTGGCCATTCAGCGTCAGTGGCACCCCCCCGCCCTCATCTCTGCCACATTTGCCAGGTCAGCCTCGACCTCTGCGTCACTGGATTGTCATGCGACGTCCTCGGGAAGGCCTGAGTGTCCCCCAGGTGGACCCCACTTCAGAGCTCCGCTGGTGTGTGTGGGCTGCACCCCTAAGTCCTAACGGTTGCCCAGGGCCTGGTGACTCTGCAGACAGGGGGGTGAAGCTGACCTGACACCAGAGGGCCGGCCATTGATGGACGCTTTACAATCCAATAACAGAAGTGGCCAGCAGCGTCCTGCACGTCACGGCCGTCAGTCATCGACAGTAAATCACGCCAAAGATGAGGGGACGCCTTTAATAAAGTCGTCATAAAATGAGGAGGTGCAGACAGGGGGAGCGCATTGAAGTGGCAGGGAGATGAAGGACGAGCCTGACGGGTCACTGCCCTCCAGCTGGACATGTCCTCAGCCTCAGAATGAGGGGCTGCAGGTCATCGCTGGGGGGGGCACCACGTTTCAGATGACTCTGTGGATAGTGGTGAGCCACGGAGGGCACAATGAGCCCGCTGGCACTCATCCACCTTGGCGTCCACACCACTTCCTCATTAAAAAGTGAAATTAAAAACTGGACGTCTGAGATGGGCAGATAGCTGCGGTCACGATGTGAAGCCTGGACCCTGAGCCCCCTGCAGAGAGGTTCACCTTTAGGCATTGCCAGTGTCAGTGGTGACCTTTGCCACACGTCTTGGCTCCTCATTTAGAGCGAGCCACTCCTGCCTGGCAGGCTGAAGCAGATGACTGTGGACTCTGCTAAGGTTCATCCTGGAAGAGCAGAGGTATCTGCCTGCCCTGGGCACCGTGTTGGCACTGCCATGTCAGGCTAATGAAAAATCAGAAGAGCCAGCTCCATTGGTGGCACCTGTGTTGTGCCGAGTGGCACTGCTAATTCCAGCCCTCACAGCAGCCATCAACCTTGGCGTGTTGGATGGTCGAGCAGACAACTGCGGGTGAGTTTGATGCCCATCAGTGGACTGTGGACCTCGTGGCCTTCCATCTCTAAACCAGGGGCTGTCACCATCTTCATAGAGCGCCTTTCATACCAGAGCAGCGCATTTGAAAAAGGTCCCAGAGCTCCTAACTGTCATCCTCTACCTGAGGTGGCCAGATGAGGACCCCTTCTGCTCCACACAGGTGACAACCAGAAAGGCCAACAGCTTTATCGACTGTCGGGCAGTCGGGTCAAGAGCTCACATTTGGGGGGCACCTCTCAGAGGTCAACACAGACCCAAACTCCACTGGCACACCTCCTCGACACTCCCTAACATGTGTCCTGTTGCCCTGTGCCATGGATCACCCACTACTGTGCCAGGGGGGTGTCACCAGAGTGTGACATCTTCAGTTCCCTTGTGTATTAATGGCAGTGACGGTGACACTCAGAACATGAAAGCCAACCTAAGAATACTGACAAAGGGGAATAGACGGGCTCTAGGGTGCCCCGATGAGGTGGGAGATGAGGTGCCCCATTTGCCCAGACTCAGCCTCATTGATTGCCTGGTTTTCAGCTGGTTTCTTTGGCGGAGGGTCTTCTGATGCCCAGCACTCGAGACAACAAGACAACACAAAGCTTTTTATTTTTTATTTTCCATTTTGTAGCTCAACCAGATATTCTCAGACCAAAGATTCAAAGTGGCATTTATGACCAGAGGAGAAGTGTAGTGACAAGCCATCCCTCCTGATGTTTCCCTCCTCCATTCGACTAGCGGCACATCCACCATCTCTGACAGCTGGTAATCACTTGCCTGTGCTATGACCCCCAGTGGGCAGCAGTGAGTGCCCACCACACATCTTAGGACTTGTCCAGGATGTAGAGAGAGAGAGAGAGCTCCTGCCATCACGTATCCTGCTGGTCATCTAATGGGCCCACCAGCCGGCCCCAACACGGTGGTCCAGCAGCCTAGGAATCCCCACCGCCATTGAGGTCTTCTTTGTCCTGCCCATCTCTTTGGTCCAGTCACCCAAAGCTGACCCCATTAGACACACCAAGCTGCTGATCACTTAGCCCTCGGGACAGTCCAGGTCATGCGTGTATGTATGTGTGTGACATGTGGAGGTGCCATGTGATGCCATCTGCATGTTCTTCTTCAAAAGCTATTAAAGACTTGATAAGGACACAGCCATGCCAAGGTGGCCAGATGCTGTCATGACTTGGCTGTCACTTCGGATCAATCGTTGATGCAAAGGCCTCGGCTCGTCATTCATCAGTTAGGGGACCAACAAAGCTGGCAATGACAAAAACAAGGTGACATCAGGGGACTGAAGACATGGATGGGTGGAGGCTATGTGGCAGGTGAGCCTGTCAGTCAGAAGGTCCTGGTACAAATCATGTAGGGGATCACCAGTGACCCCGCTGTGGAAGTGGCCATTAGCCCTCCATCCTGGCTCTAATCGCACTCCGCTCTGCTGCCATTGTCCTGCCTCGTGATTTCTTTGTGCCTTATCTGCCACCTCTGTGTTTACACAGGCGGCACTCTGAAGTGACTGCCATGCATGACTGAGCAGAGCCGGGACAGCTGGCATCCGGTTAGTGACCGCATAACACAGCGAGCCGGGCGAACAAAGGCGATGACGCGGAAGTGACCGACTTGTTCTTCTTCAAATGCTATTTCCATCTGGCACTGCCCGCTTGCTGGCACCTCACCGCTTCAAGGAAGTCAAAGTCACTGCTTGTCCACTTGAGCCCATGTGGATAATTGGCATCTCTTTGGATCTGAGAAACAGCAAAGAATTAAAACTAAAGTAGAGCTCGTCGTAAGGCGCTATAGGACTGTCGGAAAAAAGCAAAAACATGTGGTTAAAAACATTGGAGTGTCCAGTCAAGCAGTCCTAGCAATGATTGATTGGTTGATTGATTGATTGATTGATTGACTGGTTTAGGCCGCTGCTTATTCCTTCTCGTCGAGCCCCCAAATGGACACAAAAGCCGTCCTCTGCTTGTACCCCTGGTTTAGTCGCACTTCTCGTTTCCGTCTTTATTTCAATAGGCGACGTCACTTTTATGTCACTTAAGCCACACGTGACACCCTAACGCACCTACAATGCCCCAAATAAAGACAAAAGTCAGCGTCCTGGGACTCCTCGACCAGATCGGGTCTTTAGGGTGGGCAGCGGCGACAGATTCGAAGTGATGACCAACCGGCGGGTCACGTCACGTCACGCCACTCCACGCGCGCCTGCGTCACAATCGTCGGAAATCGCGGCCGGGAAAAGAATGGGAAAGGCACCTAAGATGCCATCATCATCATCATCAAAGTCCGAGAAGAAGCCGACACTCCTGATGGAAAGTGCGGGGGAAACGAACTTCATAAGGCGGGGGGGCGCGCGACGGAAAAAGCCATCAAAGGCCCCTGTGCAATAATAAAGAAAACATTTGATGGAAGTCACAAAACACGAACGACAAAAGAAGAAAATGTGAAGTGACATCTGCTGAACCAGCCTGAGAGCGCGACAATCAATTAAAGTCCTCTGATTTGTAATTATGTGCGGCGCACAGACCGTGCGTGGGATAAAACTGCGACTGTCGCGAAGTGAAGATGAGGAAGAGGGAAAAAGTGGGAAATGTGCGTGGAGGAGACAGCATGGGCTCAGCGGCTGTGCCTTTATCTCTTATATAGCGCCTTCTATCTATCTATCTATCTATCTATCTATCTATCTATCTATCTATCTATCTATCTATCTATCTATCTATAGTGCCTTTCACATCTATCTCCGCTGAATGCCCACACGCAGGCCCGTCCCTCGGGCCCATCATTGCCACCTTTCCCGGCTGCCCCTTGGCGACGTCGCCTTTCCTCCTGGTGACATCTGTTGCACTTGACTCTCCCCGGCGATGTCACGTCAATATTCAGTCGCTCTCCGCGCCGCATAATTAGCCGTTTCTGCTGAGGAGACATCACCGGGTGAGTGTCGAGGAGCGGCGCCGGTGTCACACTTGGCGAGTGGAGCGCCTGTTCAGATGTCCATTCTTAATATCGATCGGTCGGTGTCACACGAGGACGGGCTTCGCCGGGAGCCACGCAAGTTAAAAGCGCTCAGCCCGCCCCGCGCAGCCTCCCCCCCCCCCCCCCCCCCACACACACACTCCCTTCCGCCGAGCCGCGCTGCTGGCACCACAAGTTACTTGTCATTGAAGTGAGGACACTTGTTCGCGGTGCGCCGCTCTCGTCGCCAGCCGGTTTCAGTACCGCTTGGTGTGGACAGCGCCTGGCAGTTCCTCCTCCTCCTCCTCCTCATCGTCGTTGTCGCCGCCGCCACTGTCGCTCATCTCGCCAGCCCTGCGCATACGGCGGCGCCGCGGAGCGCTAAAGTTTCTTGGCACTTTGTTCCTTGGCAGATCGTCGTGTCGCTCCCGGACTGCGCCACCCCGCTGGCCTCGGCTTCCTCGAAGACGCCTGACTCGGGCTTGGCACGGGCTTTGATGTTTCATGAGTCACCACGAACGCTACTTGGTGTTAAACTGCCACGCGAACATGGACTGCGCGACTCTAAGCCGAGAGGGGGCCGGCATGGCGAAGCCCCCCAAGCATCTGTGGAGACAACCCCGCATGCACATCCGCATCAAGCAGCGGTACCACTCGGACACGGAGCGCTACTTGTACTGCAAGGCGGCGGAGAAGCACCGGCCGGGGCTGAAGAAGCCGCGGATGTCCTGGCCGTCGTCGTTTCAAAAACGGTAAGAAAAGGGCGAACGCAGTCCGCCATATAGCGCCATGCACTGGGATTATGTCTGAGACTCCCAATCCGAGGGGCAGACGATTCATCGGTCAACCCCCCCCCCCCCCGCGCGCCCACGCCTTTGCGTTTTATTTTTTAGGGTGCCCCCCCCATTTATTTTAGGTAGAATACACGAGGAACGAACAGAAAAAGCCGTGGCTGACGGGTGCCCCCCAAGCCGTGGGAGCCTAGGGGCGGTGCCAGGCGTCAGGGACACGCGGTAGCAGCCGCCCTCCGTCTGCTGGTCAAAACTCACCAGGCCATGTGGTGGCGCTGTTGTGTGGCCAGCTGTGTAGACACGACGCTCACGCTGGGAAACGTTAGGTTGGTTGATGGGGGGCATCCTTCTATTATTTAACTTCTACCGGAACCACGTTGTTATGCCACGGTGGGCTTGGCATGCCACGCCGATGTCATCATTCCTATGAGAGTCATCATGGCTACAGCGGAGCCTCCTTTGCCCTTGCCCAGGTGGCCTGTCATTTTGAGATGACCTCCTAAAAGGCGCTAGAATGTCCAGCGTGGAGTGAAACGGTTAACTGTGGCTTCATTTGAATAACTGTGCCGTGTGGGCTGGGGATGCTTGGCAGAGAGTGGGCGAGGAGAGCTGCTGAGGTCCAAATAACACGCATGCCAGATTTGAGTGCGCCCGCACACGCGCCAGCTCACACTCGATGGAGGTGGAATACCCGATGGCTCATATGTTCGAGTGCCGGGCGCTCCAGCAGGAAACAAATCCGCTTGGATTGTCGGGCTCAAGTGCCACCAACTGCCAGCTCATGGTGGGGACGGGGACACTGCCATTTGGTATGCCACAGACTTTCTTGCCGTGTTTGTCTTCTCGCCTTTTGTGTTGGCCAAGCTGGCCATCTGACTGAAATCTTCAAAGCTGTCAATAGGGGGCAAGGATGAAGGCAAAGACCTGGGCAGTAGGGGGCGCTGCAGGTGCTGTGCCTGTATGTTTGCACATAGTGGGGCCACAGAGTGCCCGTGCGTGTGTGTGTGTGTGTGTGTGTGCGTGTGTGTGTCTCGGTACCTGCCACATGAGCCTAAGGGGGCAGGAGGGTACATTGCCTGGCAAGTCCTGCATCAGGGTGTCTGGCTGTCCATCCA